>NC_092048.1:33915221-34243159 GCF_003086295.3 Arachis hypogaea
GACGCAAAGGATTGCAAAGACTTTTCCTGATGGGTTGAATAAGGGCTTAAGAATGAAGAATTTCAGGAATATCTCGCTAGACATAGTAAACACGAAAAAAAATACTAAGAAAAGATAAGACGATAAGGAAGACTCATTTTCCATAGATGACAAAGAGCCCAAAATCAAAATTGGCCAAAAAGAGATTGACATGATCTCTAAAGGCTTCTTGGGAGAAGGAAATCCAACCTCAAATAAACCAACAAGAAAAGACAATCTCACTGCCTCCACATTGAACCTATGCCCAAAGCACTCCATTCCAAACCCCATCTAGCATTTGAGCTAATCGAGGGTCCCAGATTCGCCAATGAGCACCTTGTAATCTCAGGCTCTCAGCCGTTGTTGAAAACACCAAGATGCACATATTGTTCATTGTTCAATGAAGCTTGGCAAACATAAATTTTACCGGTGCTTTAACTCTCCATGCTTATCTGATAGTGAGTTGGAACTCCATAATGACAAACTCATTGGAATTTTGGGACAAAGAATAATTACGGATGTGTATATCCCTTTGTGGACCACACTTAGAAGTTTACACTACATAATAAAAGTCAAGAATGAAATTGTAAGTTGTCAATTATGACTTAGGATACAACGTCATTATGAGAGTTCTAAAATCTTCAACTAGTTCTGCATAAGAATGGCCACATCCCTGCTCAGCATAAAATTCTTCATTAACGAAATATTAATGGAAATCATCAAAAGGGATATAATAATTAGAGGGACGTGTCATAACGCTATCCTCCTTAGAAAATGAAAAATGCCAATCTAGAAGCTAGAAAGACCTAAATTTGTGGTCGTACTCAAGTTAGCAGAGCTTGGTATACCAGAACGAAAAATAGCAGAGCGCCTAGAGCTAGAGGGAGAATTAGAAACTATCCAAGTTGAAAAATAAAAGGAGGAAACAAACATGATCTCAAAACACCACCCACATGAGAGTATTAATTGTAATCATCTACTCTTTCATGAGAGTTTTAATTTTTGTTCTTGTAAGTGTCACAAATTGTAAGGAAATAGTTGAGACTTTGATGCAATTCCAACATATAATCTTGAACTTTTCATATTGGACATTCTCATAACCAAGTACAGTCTCTCTGGCAACCTTAAGAGCTCTATTTATCATCTTCGGATGAACCTGAACATTCAAATCCTGCTTGAGGTGTTCCATGGCCTCCCTTGGTGTCAAATTGTGTTGAGTTGCTAGACGTTTAACTAACTTGTCAGTCACCCACACCCTATCATCCAAATTACTCCCATAATTCCTTCCACAATTATGTTCATCATGAAAAGTCTTAACCTCAAAAGACAGTGTAGCAGAATTCTTAGCAATATATCAACCAAGAATATGTCTCTTTGGCACACCTAGCTCTAACCCTCTCTTTTTCATTCTTAATGTACATGCAGTCCCTGCTTTTTCACACAAAAATATTCTTCAAAGCCATCTTAAACCTCTCTATTGTTGCAAATTGAATTTTCATATCAAACCTCACATTTCCATATTCATTCTCCTCATTAAAATCAGAACCAACAACAACCTTTTCATCCTATGAAGACACAAGGGTAGTAATAAATTATCTCCTCCTCAGACTCATTACCACTATTCGGTTCTCTAACACCTGCCCTTACTGGCCCATTATGTATGCCCACATCCTCAGTAGCCCCTTTTGAGACATGAGACCTAACTCCTGCACCAGGTTCAACTCCACTTGCACTTGACCCATTAAGTCATGTTCCATTATTTCCTAAACTATTTGCACTTGACTTACTTGCACCTCACCCACTATCCATAGCCCTCCTTAAAACATGTCTCTTTCTCCTCTTTCCATCATACTTCTTTGAGGATTTTCATGATGACTACTTCTTTTTCAGTGAGACCTTGGTCTTCTTTGGTGTACTAATCTTTTTCTTTTTCTTTCTATTTTCTCTTAATGATTTTGAATCACTGTTCTCACTCAAGAGCTAGGTGGGAGGGAGATTTGTATGCTTCATTCTCTGTACTTTCATAACTAACATATGAAGAAGAAGATGACTCTGTCTCTACAATCACATGTTCTTCACTAACAAGATGCTCAAAAACATATAAAACTCCTTTGTATCCTCATTGTTCAGGGTGCAATCACACATGTCGTTAATCTCCTTGTCACCCTTCAAAATGTGCAATCCAAGCTCTATGTTAGAGCAACTAGGGTCCAACTAATAAATAGTCTTATATTCCAAAATACCTTAAGCTCTTAAGTAATTCTTCTATGTCCTTCTTATTCACAAAATCAATATCCATGGGAGAAAATATTCTCACCTTTCCATTTCTGTAATGTAAAACTCCACTTCCATGTCTAACAAATCTACCACCATGATGAAACACATGTACAACAACACAAACATCTACATCACATTCAAAACTGACATTATATAACATTCATAATATGGACCAACAAAAATTTGAAACTTCAACATACAAAATGCAGTCGCCTCTGGAAGCTTACTCTTTCAAACCTTAACTCGCAAGTCATCAACATCAGGTGTGTTTTTGGAAGGAATGAAGATGAAGAGTTTCTCTTGGTTAGGGTAAAGTATAAATGATGAAAGCAAATGATGGATTTTATGAAAATATAACCAAGCAAGACAATGCCATTTTTGAACTCTAGGGGGTCGATTTGTCCCAGTTAGGTGTTAATAATATCCATGTGATTAAAAACTTAACATGTCATTATTCCACTGTCTCCCAACCAGTTTCAGGGTCTGTCATAACCATTTCCATGTCTAGTTGGGGTTCGATTGGTCAATTTCCAATCTTCAGGGGGCACTTTGTCTGGCAAACAAATGATTGGAGACCAGAATGGGCATTTACTTTTTAATTTTTTAAAAACATATATACAGGATATTCGGTCCTTAACTATTTATTTGAATACCTATTATATGATTAAATTTTAATATATGTATTAAATGATATAAAAGAGTTTTTATTCAAACTAAAATTGAAGTAATAGTAATTAAATTTGTAGGATTATTTCAAACTAAAATACAGTAAAAAAATAAAAATAGAAAAATATCGTCAAAATTGAAAATACAAGTATACTACATGTAATCATATGAGGTGAAGCCGTCACCATCGTTGTCAGCTCCATCTTGAGGTCCTAGGGTGGTGGTGCTGGTGGTAGAATTAGCGGCCAAAGACTTGTTGATGTTACTGGAGGACATCTAGGTAGAAAAAGAGGCGACATGGCTGATGCACTGCTGGACAAGTTGCTCCCCAACTTCTTCCGCATGAAAGAGTATATCTTTGTGACTGTATTCTTCCACTGGTCTAGACCGAACTGATGGTGGACGATGGTCTCCTGGGGACTTCTGATATCCCCTTCGTATCTCTGGTGAGCATGCCCCCACTCGTCCCGCTTTTTCTGGTAGTGTGCCTCCAGCTCTGTGTATCTTGTCCAATATTGCTGAAACTCTCACTCCATGTCTTGTTGCAACTCTCTGTTAAGCAGTGTAACCAGCTCTCTGATATCTACACCTCCACTGGTAGTGAACTCAACATCAAAGAATCGCAGAGAAGTCATGATGGATTGATATCCCATGCCGTAGTCCCTGTTTCGCTTGCGGCTGCCAACTGTCTGCATCCATATCTCATCCTTATATATGGGTGGTGGCTCAGGGCCCTTGTGCAATCTGAGTCGCACTCTCTTCTTGGGCCTTGGCCAGTCAAAAGTTAAACTCAATCTGAAATCGAATAAAATTGAACACAATTTAAATAAACAAATGAATATAATTTATTGAGATATATTTCAGTTTACTAAACTTGCAGAAGCTTTCTCAGATCTCTTGTCAACCCACTTGGTACGGTCATCCTTCCTCGTGTGCATCCTTTGAAAGACCTCACTTTGACGAGGTTTGCAACCCAGCTCGATCTCCTATCCATTGGGTTTAGAATTTTAAGAAGTCATTATATTAGTTTCAACTTTATTAATAATAAAGTAAACATATTAAGTTAATAACTAAAATTTTAAATGATACGAACCATCTTCTTTCCTGTTGCGTTGTAGGTGGTAGACCTTTCGGTGTTCATGGATCCACTGGTCTTGGATGCTTGACTAGCTCGGGCATTAGCCCGGATCGCCCAATAATTCCTTATGTGCTAATACTCCTTTAGCTCGGCGAGAATATCGTCCAGGATTTAGTCTGCAGGAGCACCCTTGTTGTGGATGTCTTCTAGCATCTCCCAGATGCAATTGGTGGCTTTCACCCGCCAAGCATTGTACATCTTCTGCTCCTCTTTGTGGATGAACTCAAAGTGATCCTACAATATTAAACACAAGTGAATCAGAATAATATAAGTTTATAATTTGAAGTTAAAAAAAAAAACAGTTATTACCTTAAAAATTTGCCACCAAAGATGGCAAACGTGATCTTGAAAACCCAAGTAATCTTCTCTGTTCCCAATTTCGAAGGTCCCAACTGTTATTAAGCGAATAATTTTTACTACATATGCATATTAAATTATAAAATTAATTAAACCTATAAATATAAAATATACCAATCACCCCCATCCCACATTAGCCTTTGTCTAACAGGCTCTGTAGATGGGGCACCCTCTCCTGAGGCTCCAGTTGTCGACAATGTCGGTTGTGACTGCGGATTAGACAATGCCTGTGCCTGGGGTGGTGCCTGGGTCTGAATTGTAGCTATGGATGAGGCTGTGTCTGAGACTACGGCTGTGGAGGCATCTGGTGTATGTCACCCGCTGATGCCAAGGTATCTTTTGTTATTTTTAGGTTTCTTTTTATTTAGTTTTCTTAGAATTAAATAAAAGTTCTTATATTTTTTGTGGAGTTTTGACGACTAATCGTATGTTTGGAGTTGTTTTAAATCAGGATGAAATTAATAAGAAAACACAAGTGAACTTCAAATGAAGTTGGCGTCATGCTTCAAGAGGCCAAGCCCAGCGCCGAATCTCTGAGCTAGGCGCCCAAAATTGCAAGCCCAGTGCCCAGGACAGGTGCCCAGCACGCAGAACAGGCCCCCAGCGCCCTTGCTCCAAGTTGGGCACCCAACCACCAAGCCCAGCGCCAAGACTTGGCTGGGCGCCCAATTCTTCAAGCCCAACGCCCAAATCCGAAGCCAGTACCAAGCCCAACTTCAACTCCCAAGAAGCTATAAAATCAACCCAAGATTCAAGATTTAAATAATTAGTTAGCATTCACTTCTTTTAGAACGATGAGGTTTGGTAGTTATAATTTAGTTTAGGTTAGATTTGAATTATTGTATCGAATTTGAATAAGTAGTTATCTTATCCTTCAGATGTATAGAAGATAAGATTAGTTTTTGAATTTTAAATAGTTAGGAAATTAGATTATAAATAACTGAACAAGGTTCACATCTAGAGGGAATTAAGGAGATCTTGAAGTCTACGGATCAAGAAACTCTTTAGTTTTAGGTTATTTTTTTTTCAACCATGAGTAACTAAACATTCTTTTGTTAAATGTTAGGAGATCTATTTGATTTTATGGATTAGTAATGCAAGTGTTTTCTTTATTTTGATTCATGCTTTTCTATTTTTTCAAGATTGGGTCTCGTTCTTCATCTTTAATGGTTAGAAGTATTGGTAAATATTCTAATTCTGTCTTAGATTCTTTTATTACTTTGAAAAATTTAATATCGAAATTAGCTTGAAACGCTTTCTCATGATTTTTAACTTGACTAGGAATAGTATTTTAAAAGTTGTGTAGCTTTAAATCAAAATCGTTCTTAACTTTTTCTCTTAATTAGTTGACTAAAGAATTGGTGATTCATTAAGTTAAGAGAAATTAGATTGCCAAGGAATTAGAATTTAAGTATAAATGATTTGCTGTGAAAAGATTTTTGTATGAGTCAAAGTAGGAAAACACAAGTATTGCTCTTTCCAAGAATTAAACACCTCTAAAGCCTTTAACATTCATATTATTGATTACTTCTCCAAAGTTTCTAAGCCTTCTGATCTCTCATTCACAATCAACAATCTTCTTTACCCTTTTTTCTTCTATTTCAAGATTCACAATCCTCTTCCCAAGGTTTGATCAATCTAATTAGAGATTCAATTAGACATTGCTTGATTCAATTCGTTAATGGCCGTGGGAACAATATCCACTCACCGTTGTATTACTTAAAGTAATTTGGTGCACTTGCCAATATACGTGCGTATCAGTTTTGCCTCATCAAGTTTTTGGCGTCGTTGCCAGGAATTAATTGATATTGACAACATACTTCCAATTAAATCACTAACTTAGATCTTGTCTTATTTTATTTGCCTTTATTTTTCTTTTTTTCTGTGTAATCCTTCTTTTCTTCTTTATTCCACACGGTACAGTTGATTTCTTGCTATTTTTGTGCAGAGAATTGCATTCTCTTCCATCCAAAAATTGAGAAAATGCTTGCACAAATAAGGAAGAGATCAAGAGCTAGGAGAGAAGAGGTAAAAAGAATGGAATAAGAGAATAATAATGTGAGAAGGACCCTTGGTGATTATACTATACCTACTATTGATAGCTACAGAAGAAGCATAGTGATGCCCACAGTTCAAGCAAATAACTTTGAACTAAAGCCATCACTAATCCAATTGGTATAGCGAGACCAATTTGGTGGTAGCCCGCAAGAGGATCCAAACAAACACATAGCTAGTTTTATGCAGCTATGTAACACAATGAAGAGTAATGGAATTAGCCCCAAAGCCATCTGGCTAAGGCTATTTACATTCTCTTTAAGAGATAGAGCCACACAATGGTTCCAAGCTCAACCATTGGGTAGTATTACTTCTTGGGAGGATTAAGTTAGCAAATTTCTAACTAAGTACTTCCCTCCCAAAAGTTAGTCTGGTTTAGAAATGATATTAATTCCTTTTCCTAAATGGAGGGGAATCGCTCTATGAAGTTTAAAAAAAGTACAAAGAGATACATAGAAAATGTCTACACCATGCCTTTCCCAAGTGGCTTCAAATCCAAACCTTTTATGATGGGATCTCTCAAACCTCAAAAACGATGATTGATTTATCGACTGGAGGTTTTCTACATAGAAAGACCCCTGAAGAGGCATTGGAATTGATAGAAACTGATGACATGTCATCTTAAGTGATTTTTAATTTTTTTTATTATTTATTTTTTTAGGTTTCAATTAGATTTCTTATGTTTTCTAATATAATTTAATAAATAATCAAATATTTTGAGTTTGGATAGTATTTTTATATTTTCAGAAATTTTGGTCTTAAATAGTAGCAAAAATCAAGGTTTTTTTAGGAGAAAAGCACAAAGAAAATTAAAGCATAGCCCAAGAAGTGTAGCAAAAAAAAAAAAAAAACGAAGCTACGGTGCAAGAGGCACGCCTGCGTGAACCATTACCATGCAAGCCACACCCGGCGGATGGTTGGTACACGAAATCGTGATCGCACACTTTTCACACAACTCCATGCAGCTGACCACCAAGTGCACTGGGTCGTCCAAGTAATACCTTACGTGAGTAAGGGTCGATCCCACGGAGATTGTCGGCTTGAAGCAGCTATGGTTATCCTTGTAAATCTCAGTCAGGCGGATTCAAATGGTTGTGAGGTTTTAATAATTAAAATGTAATTAAAACAGAAAATAAGATAGAAATACTTATGTAATTCATTGGTAAGAGTTTCAGATAAGCGTATGAAGATGCTTTGTTCCTTCTGAATCTCTGCTTTCCTATAGCCCTCATTCAATCATTCATACTCCTTTCCATGGCAAGCTGTATGTTGGGGGATCACCGTTATCAATGGCTACCGTTCGTCCTCTCAGTGAAAATGGTCCAAATGTGCTGTCACCGCACGGCTAATCATCTGTCGGTTCTCACTCATGTTGGAATAGGATCCATTGATCCTTTTGCGTCTGTCACTACGCCCAACACTCGCGAGTTTGAAGCTTGTCACAGTCATCCCATCCTAAATCCTACTCGAAATACCACAGTCAAGGTTTAGACTTTTTGGATCTCAAGAATGCTGCCAATTGATTCTAGCCTATACCACGAAGAATCTGATCTCACGGAATGGAGGGCTCTGTTGTCAGGAGAGGCAACCATGCATCGTGAACCATGAGGCTAAGAGATACACACTCAAGCTATTGCAGATAGAATGGAAGTGGTTGTCAGGCACGCGTTCATAGGTGAGAATGATGATGAGTGTCACGGATCATCACATTCATTAGGTTGAAGTGCGAGTGAATATCTTAGAATAAGAAGTAGAGGTGAATTGAATGGAAAAACAATAGTACTTTGCATTAATTCATGAGGAACAGCAGAGCTCCACACCTTAATCTATGGGGTGTAGAAACTCCACCGTTGAAAATACAAAAGTGAAAAAGGTCTAGGCATGGCCGAATGGCCAGCCTCCAAACGTATACAAAAGCATAAAGGTCTAAGGACTAAACATCCAAAGATCAGATTGATAGATTAAAATACAATAGCAAAAGGTCCTATTTATAATGAACTAGTAGCCTAGGGTTTACAGAAATAAGTAAATGATGCATAAATCCACTTCCGGGCCCCACTTGGTGTGTGCTTGGGCTGACCATTGAAGCTTTCACATGTAGAGACTTTTCTTGGAGTTAAACGCCAGCTCTGGTGCCAGTTTGGGCGTTAAACTCCAGCTTTTATGCCAGTTCTGGCGTTTAACGCCAGAATAGGGTAGAAAGTTGGCGTTTAAACGCCAATTTGCGTTATCAAAACTCAGGAAAAGTATGAACTATTATATATTGCTGGAAAGCCCAGGATGTCTACTTTCTAACGCAATTAAGAGCGCACCAATTGGGCTTCTGTAGCTCCAAAAAATCTATTTCCAGTGTAGGGAGGTCAGAATCCAACAGCATCTGCAGTCCTTTTTCAGCCTCTGAATCAGATTTTTGCTCAGGTCCCTCAATTTCAGCCAGAAAATACATGAAATCACAGAAAAACACACAAACTCATAGTAAAGTCCAGAAATGTGATTTTTATTTAAAAACTAATAAAAATATAATAAAAGTAACTAAAACATACTAAAAACTGCCTAAAAACAATGCCAAAAAGCGTACAAATTATCCGCTCGTCACAACACCAAACTTAAATTGTTGCTTGTCCCCAAGCAACTAAAAATAAAGTAGGATAAAAAGAAGAGAATATACAATAAATTTCGAAAACATCTATGAAGATCAGTTTTAATTAGATGAGCGGGGCTAGTAGCTTTTTGCTTCTGAACAGTTTTGGCATCTCACTTTATCCTTTGAAGCTCAGAATGATTGGCATCAATAGGAACTCAGAATTCAGATAGTGTTATTGATTCTCCTAGTTCAGTATGTTGATTCTTGAACACAGTTACTTTATGAGTCTTGGCCGTGACCCTAAGCATTTTGTTTTCCAGTATTACCACCGAATACATAAATGCCACAGACATATAACTGGGTGAACCTTTTCAGATTGTGACTCAGCTTTGCTAGAGTCCCCAATTAGAGGTGTCTAGAGCTCTTAAGCACACTCTTTTTGCTTTGGACCACGAATTTAACCGCTCAGTCTCAAGCTTTTCACTTGATACCTTCACGCCACAAGCACATGGTTAGGGACAGCTTGGTTTAGCTGCTTAGGCCAGGATTTTATTCCTTTAGTCCCTCCTATCCATTAATGCTCAAAGCCTTGGATCCTTATTTTTATTTTACCCTTGCCTTTTGGTTTAAATGACTATTGGCTTTTTCTGCTTGCTTTTTCTTTTTCTTTCTTTTTCTTTTATTTTCCGCCAATTTTTTATTTTTTTTTTCCGCAAGCTTTGTATTCACTGCTTTTTCTTGCTTCAAGAATCAATTTTATGATTTTTCAGATTATCAATAACATTTCTCCTTTTTCATTATTCTTTCAAGAGCCAACAAATTTAACATTCATAAACTTCACTATAAAAAATATGCACTGTTCAAGCATTCATTCAGAAAAAAAAGTATTGCCACCACATCAAAATAATTAAACTATTTTAAAATTCGAAATTCATATACTTCTTTTTCTTTTTCAGAAAACATTTTTTTCATTTAAGAAAGGTGAAGGATTCATAGGACATTCATAGCTTTAAGGCATAGACACTTAGACACTAGTGATCATGTAATAGGACACAAACATAAATAAAACATAAAGCATAATTTTCAAAAAACGGAAAAATAAGAACAAGGAAATTAAAGAACGGGTCCACCTTAGTGATGGCGGCTTGTTCTTCCTCTTGAAGATCTTATGGAGTGCTTTAGCTCCTCAATGTCTCTTCCTTGCCTTTGTTGCTCCTCCCTCATGACTCTTTGGTCTTCTCTAATTTCATGGAGGAGGATGGAATGCTCTTGGTGCTCCACCCTTAGTTGTCCCATATTGGAACTTAATTCTCCTAGGGAGGTATTAATTTGCTCCCAATAGTTTTGTAGAGGAAAGTGCATCCCTTGAGGCATCTCAGGATTTTCATGATAAGGAATTTCCTTATGCTCTTGTTGAGGTCCATGAGTGGGCTCTCTTTCTTGCTCCATCCTTTTCTTAGTGATGGGCTTCTCCACATCAATGAGGATGTCTTCCTCTTTGTCAATTCCAGCTGAATTGCAGAGGTGACAAATGAGATGAGGGAAGGCTAACCTTGCCAAAGTAGAGGACTTGTCTACCACCTTGTAGAGTTCTAAGGATATAACCTCATGAACTTCTACTTCCTCTCCATTCATGATGCTATGGATCATGATAGCCCGGTCTATAGTACTTCAGACCGGTTGCTAGTAGGAATGATTGAGCGTTGGATGAACTCCAACCATCCCCTAGCCACGGGCTTGAGCTCAAGCCTTCTTAGTTGAACCGGCTTCCCTCTTGAATCTCTCTTCCATTGACCGCCTTCCACACAAATGTCTAAGAGAACTTGGTCTAACCTTTGATCAAAGTTGACCCTTCTAGTGTAGGGGCGTGCATCTCCTTGCATCATTGGCAAGTTGAATGCCAACCTTACATTTTCCGGACTGAAATCTAAGTATTTCCCCCGGACCATTGTAAGCCAATTCTTTGGGTCCGGGTTCACACTTTGATCATGGTTTTTGGTGATCCATGCATTAGCATAGAACTCTTGAACCATTAAGATCCCGACTTGTTGAATGGGGTTGGTGAGAATTTCCCAACCTCTTCTTCGAATCTCACGTCAGATCTCCGGATATTCACTCTTTTTGAGCTTAAAGGGGACCTCAAGGATCACCTTCTTCTTAGCCACAACTTCATAGAAGTGGTCTTGATGGACCTTTGAGATGAATCTCTCCATCTCTCATGACTCGAAAGTAGAAGCTTTTGCCTTCCCTTTCCTCTTTCTAGAGGTTTCTCCGGCCTTTGGTGCCATAAATGGTTATGGAAAAACAAAAAGCAACGCTTTTACCACACCAAATTTAGAAGGTTTGCTCGTCCTCGAGCAAAAAAAAAAAAGAAGAGAGTAGAAGAAGAAGAAGAATAGAGGAGATGTAAGGGGTTTAGTGGTTCGGCCAAGGGGGAGAAGTAGTGTTTGTGATATGTGGAAATGAATGAGTGAAGAGGGGTTTATATAGGAGTGGAAAGAGAGGGTAGGGTTTATGTATTAGGGGTTGGGTTTGGGAGGAAAATGGTTTGAATTTAAATTGTGAGGTGGGTGGGGTTTTCGGGGAAGAGTGGGTGGAGGTGATTGGTGAAAAGGTGATGGGGAAGAGAAATGGAGGTGATTGGTAAGGGGTATTTGGAAAAGGGTGTTATGGAAAGGTGTGAAGGAGAGAGAGAGTTGAGGAAGGTGGGGATCCTGTAGGATTCACAGATCCTGAGGTGTCAAGGATTTCTCATCCCTGCACCATGTTGGCGTGTAAACGCCCCTTGGAGTGCCAATCCTGGCGTTAAACGCCAGGTTGCTGTCCATTTCTGGCGTTTAACGCCATCTTTTCTTTCCTTTCTGGCATTAAACGCCAGCTTGTTGCCCTTTTCTGGCGTTAAACGCCAGTCTGGTGCCCTTTTCTAGCGTTAAACGCCCATTATGGTGCCAGACTGGGCGTTTAACGCCCATTCTGCTACCCTTATTGGTGTTTAAACACCAGTAAGATCATCCTCCAGGGTGTGCTATTTTTAATGCTATTTTTCCATTCTGTTTTTACTTTTTCAGTTGTTTTTGTGACTTCACATGATCATCAACCTAAGAAAAACATAAAATAACAATGGAAAATAAATAGATATAATTAAATAAAATTGGGTTACCTCCCAACAAGCACTTCTTTAATGTCAATAGCTTGACAGTGAGCTCTCTTGGAGCCTCACAGATACTCAGAGCATGATGATGGCCTCCCAACACCAAACTTAGAGTTTGAAAGTGGGGGCTCTGTTTGACTCTGCATTGAGAGAAGCTTGTCATGCTTCTTCTCCATGTGTGCAGAAGGAGATCCTTGAGCCTTAAACACAAGGCAGTCCTCATTCACTTGAATGACCAGCTCTCCTCTGTCAACATCAATCACAGCTTTTGCTGTGGCTAGGAAGGGTCTACTGAGGATGATGGATTCATCCTCACTCTTCTCAGTGTCCAGGATTATGAAGTCAACAGGAATGTAAAAGCCTTCAACCTTTACCAGGACATCCTCTACAAGTCCATAAGCCTGTTTCCTTGAATTGTCTGCCATCTCTAGTAAGATTCTTGCAGCTTGCACCTCAAGGATCCCTAGTTTCTCCATTACAGAGAGGGACATGAGGTTTATACTTGACCCTAGGTCACACAGAGCCTTCTCAAAGGTCATGGTGCCTATGGTACAAGGTATTGAGAATTTTCCAGGATCCTGTCTCTTCTGAGGTAATTTCAGTTGAACCAGATCATTCAATTCATTGATGAGCAATGGAGGTCATCCTCCCAAGTCTCATTACCAAATAACTTGGTATTTAGCTTCATGATTGCTTCAAGGTATTTAGCAACTTGCTCTTCAGCAATATCTTCATCCTCTTCAGAGGAAGAATACTCATCAGAGCTCATGAATGGTAGAAGGAAGTTTAATGGAATCTCTATGGTCTCTATATGAGCCTCAGATTCCTTTGGTTCCTCAAAGGGAAACTCCCTTTTGTCCAGAGGACGTCCCATGAGATTTTTCTCACTGGGACTCACGTCCTCCTCACTCTTTCTAGGTTCGGCCATGTTGGTCATGATTATGGCCTTGCACTCTCTCTTGGGATTTTCTTCTGTATTGCTTGGAAGAGTGCTAGGAGGAGTTTTAGTAATTCTCTTACTCAGCTGACCTACTTGTGCCTCCAAATTTCTAATGGAGGATCTTGTTTCATTCATGAAACTTAGTGTGGTCTTAGATAAATCAGAGACTATGGTTACTAAGCCAGAACGACTTTGCTCAGAGTTCTCTGTCTGTTGCTGAGAAGATGATGGAAAAGGCTTGCTATTGCTAAACCTATTTCTTCCACCATTATTGTTGTTGAAGCCTTGTTGAGGCTTCTGTTGGTCCTTCCATGAGAGATTTGGATGATTTCTCCATAAAGGATTATAGGTGTTTCCATAGGGTTCTCCCATGTAATTCACCTCTTCCATTGCAGGGTTCTCAGGATCATAAGCTTCTTCTTCAGAAGATGCTTCTTTAATACTGCTGGATGTAGCTTGCATTCCAGTCAGACTCTGAGAAATCATATTGACTTGCTGAGTCAATATTTTATTCAGAGCCAAAATGGCATTCAGAGTATCAATCTCAAGAACTCCTTTCTTCTGAGTTATCCCATTATTCACAGGATTCCTTTCAGAAGTGTACATGAATTGGTTATTTGCAACCATTTCAATGAGTTCCTAGGCTTCTTCAGGCATCTTCTTCAGATGAAGAGATCCACCAGTAGAGTTGTCCAATGACATCTTGGACAGTTCAGACAGACCATCATAGAATATGCATATGATGCTTCATTTTGAAAGCATGCCAGAAGGACACCTTCTGATCAATTGCTTGTATCTTTCCCAAGCTTCATAGAGGGATTCGCCTTCCTTCTGTCTGAAGGTTTGGACTTCCACTCTAAGCTTACTCAATTTTTGAGGTGGAAAGAACTTTGCCAAGAAGGCATTGACCAGCTTTACCCAAGAGTTCAGGCTTTCTTTAGGTTGTGAGTCCAACCATGTCCTAGCTCTGTCTCTTACAGCAAAAGGGAAGAGCATAAGTCTGTAGACCTCAGGGTCAACCCCATGGGTCTTGACAGTGTCACAGATTTGCAAGAATTCAGCTAAAATCTGATGAGGATCTTCCAATGGAAGTTCATGATACTTGCAATTCTGCTGCATTAGAGAAACTAATTGAGGCTTAAGCTCAAAGTTGTTTGCTCCAATTGCAGGAATTGAGATGCTCCTTCCACAGAAGTCAGAAGAAGGTGCAATGAAGTCACCCAGCATCTTCCTTGCATTGTTGGCATTGTTGTTATTTTCGGCTGCCATGTCTTCTTCTTTTTCAAAAATTTCTGTTAGGTCCTCTCCAGAGAGTTGTGCTTTAGCTTCTCTTAGCTTTCTCTTCAAGGTCCTTTCAGTTTCAGGATCAGCTTCAACAAGAATGCCTTTGTCCTTGTTCCTACTCATAAGAAAGAGAAGAGAACAAAAAAATATGGAATCCTCTATATCACAGTATAGAGATTCCTTGAGGTGTCAGAGAAAAATACGAATAAAGGGATGAGGTAGATAGAGAAGAATTCGAACATATAAAGAAGGAGAGAGTCCGAATTGCTAATAGAGGAAAAGTGTTAGTCCTTAAATAGAAGGAGATGAGAAAGGGGGAAATTTTTTCGAAAACAAATTTTGAAATAATTAAAAGAAATTTTGAAAAAGTGGTTAAGTAATTTTGAAAAAGATTTTGAAATTAGTAATAAAAAAGATATGATTGAAAACTATTTTGAAAAAGATGTGGTTGAAAAGATATGATTCAGAAGATTTTATTGAAAAGTAATTTAAAAAGATTTGATTTTAAAATTAATGACTTGGCTAACAAGAAATTCAAAAGATATGATTCTAAAATTCAAATTTTGACCCTTTCTTAACAAGGAAGTAACAAACTTGAAATTTTTGAATCAAATCATTAATTGGTAGCAAGGATTTTCGAAAATAGTGAAAGGAAAATGGAAAAAGATTTGATTTTGAAAAAGATATGATTGAAAAAGATTTGATTTTGAAAAATTATGAAGATTTGAAAAAGATTTGAATTAAAAACTAACTTACCTCCCTTGTGTTGTCCTGGCGTTAAACGCCCAGAATGGTGTCCATTCTGGCATTTAACGCCCAAAATACTACCCTTTTGGGCGTTTAACGCCTAGCCAGGCACCCTGGCTAGCGTTTAAACGCCAGAATTCCTTCTTCACTGGGCGTTTTGAACGCCCAGCTTTTTCTCTGTAATTCCTCTGCTGCATGTTTTGAATCTTCAATTCTCTGTATTATTGACTTGAAAAGACATAATTTTAAAAAAAATTTGAATTTTTAATGATGAGAAACAACAAAATGAAGCTAATCATGGAAAACTAAAATCAAATAAACAATGCATGCAAGACACCAAACTTAGAAATTTTCATATTAGAGATACTAACAAATTGAGAATGCACATGAGAAACAACAAAAGACACAAAACAAGAGAATTTAAAGATCAGACAAAGACAATCATCAAGTACAGCTTGAAGATCAATGAAGAACATAATGTATATATTCGAAAAATGCAAGAAGATTAAAAATATGCAAGACACCAAACTTAAAAATAGACACTAGACTCAAACAAAAAATATAAATTATTTTTTATTTTTATGATTTTATAATTTTTTTTTTTGTATTTTTTTTCGAAAATTATTTGGAAAAAGAAAATAAGGGATTCAAAATTCTTAATGAGAATTCCAGGAATCATGCAATGCTAGTCTAAAACTCCGTTCCAGGAATTAGACATGGCTTACTAGCCAGCCAAGCTTTCAGTGAAAGCTTCGGTTCAAAACACTAGACATGGCCAATGGCCAGCCAAGCTTTAGCAGATCATTACATACAACAGCTAAATTGATGAGAAAGACAAAGAAGCTCTTCTAAGGATAAGTGAAACCTCGGTCCAAAAGATTAGACATGGCTTAACAGCCAGCCAGGATTCAACATATCTCATGAAACTCTAGAATTCATTCTTAAAAATTTTGATGAATTTAATAGAAATTTTTTTTTGAAATTTTTTTCGAAAATAAAAAGAATAAAAAGCTTAAAAATAAAATAAAATTACCTAATCTGAGTAACAAGATGAACCGTCAGTTGTCCAAACTCGAACAATCCCCGGCAACGGCGCCAAAAACTTGGTACACGAAATCGTGATCGCACACTTTTCATACAACTCCGTGCAGCTGACCAGCAAGTGCACTGGGTCGTCCAAGTAATACCTTACGTGAGTAAGGGTCGATCTCACGGAGATTGTCAGCTTGAAGTAGCTATGGTTATCCTTGTAAATCTTAGTAAGGCGGATTCAAATGGTTATGAGGTTTTAATAATTAAAATGTAATTAAAACAGAAAATAAGATAGAAATACTTATGTAATTCATTGGTAGGAGTTTCAGATAAGCGTATGAAGATACTTTGTTCCTTCTGAATCTATGCTTTCCTATAGCCTTCATCCAATCATTCATACTCCTTTCCATGGCAAGCTGTATGTTGGGGGATCACCGTTCTCAATGGCTACCGTCCGTCCTCTCAGGGAAAATGGTCAAAATGCGCTGTCACCGCACGGCTAATCATCTGTCGGTTCTCACTCATATTGGAATAGGATCCATTGATCCTTTTGCGTCTGTCACTATGCCCAACACTCGCGAGTTTGAAGCTCGTCACAGTCATCCCATCCCAGATCCTACTCGAAATACCACAGACAAGGTTTAGACTTTCCGGATCTCAAGAATGCTGCCAATTGATTCTAGCCTATACCACGAAGACTCTGATCTCACGGAATGGAGGGCTCTGTTGTCAGGAGAGACAACCATGCATCGTGAACCAGGAGGCTAAGAGATACACACTCAAGCTATTGCAGATAGAACGGAAGTGGTTGTCAGGCACGCGTTCATAGGTGAGAATGATGATGAGTGTCACGGATCATCACATTCATCAGGTTGAAGTGCGAGTGAATATCTTAGAATAAGAAGTAGAGGTGAATTGAATGGAAAAACAATAGTACTTTGCATTAATTCATGAGGAACAGCAGAGCTCCACACCTTAATCTATGGGGTGTAGAAACTCCACCGTTGAAAATACAAAAGTGAAAAAGGTCTAGGCATGGCCGATTGGCCAGCCTCTAAACGTATACAAAAGCATAAAGGTCTAAGGACTAAACATCCAAAGATCATATTGATAGATTAAAATACAATAGCAAAAGGTCCTATTTATAATGCACTAGTAGCCTAGGGTTTACAGAAATAAGTAAATGATGCAGAAATTCACTTCCGGGGCCCACTTGGTGTGTGCTTAGGCTGAGCATTGAAGTTTTCACATGTAGAGACTTTTCTTGGAGTTAAACGCCAGCTCTGGTGCCAGTTTGGGTGTTTAACTCCAGCTTTTATGCCAGTTCTAGCATTTAACACCAGAATAAGATAGAAAGTTGGTAATTAAACACCAGTTTGCATTATCAAAACTCGGGAAAAGTATGAACTATTATATATTGCTGGAAAGCCCAGGATGTCTACTTTCTAACACAGTTGAGAGCACGCCAATTGGGCTTCTATAGCTCCAAAAAATCCATTTCGAGTGCATGGAGGTCAGAATCCAACAGCATCTGCAGTCCTTTTTTAGCCTCTGAATCATATTTTTTCTCAGGTCCCTCAATTTCAGCCAGAAAATATCTAAAATCACAGAAAAATATACAAACTCATTGTAAAGTCCAGAAATGTGATTTTTATTTAAAAACTAATAAAAATATAATAAACAGTAACTAAAACATACTAAAAACTACCTAAAAACAATGCAAAAAAGCGTATAAATTATCCGCTCATCAATGGTTCCCACGCCCAGCGCCCCTCCTAGCATGCCCTGCAGACTCCCTTGCAAGCTCCTGCACGCCTGGCGGACCTGATACTCCTGGAGGATGAAATATTGGGCTTTTGCCCAATTTCTCTTAATACAAGCTTGGTTTGAAGGCAATTACAACTCTTGGATTCAATCATTAAGGCCCAAGACTAATTATCCACATCATTAGAAGCCTTAATCATGTTCAGAACATTGAATATTCTAGAAGATTAGTTATTAATTATTTCTAGAAATATAAGAAGTTTGGTCGTTTAGATTTGATTTAAATTATCCATTTTTGAATTTGAATAAGAGTCAGTAAGCAGTTTTCTTGTTTTCCTCTCCAAAAGATAAGTGATTATCTTATCGTTTCTATCCGAAGGATAAGATTAGCTTAGTTTTGAATTTTAATTTTAGAATTCAGGCTATAAATAAGTGAGCATAACTTACAGAGAAGATCATTAAGTCCTCGGACTACTTCTCTTCTTCTTATTTTTCTTACTTCTTCATGGGTTACTAATTCCTTGTCAAAGGATTAGGAGTTCTGTTTATGTTTTGTATAGATAATTAATCTACGTTTATTTTATTTCGAAGTCTTGCATTAATCTACTTCATGATTGAGTTATTCGTTCTTCATTCGAATTGGATCGAAAGGTAAGCTAATTCTTTTTTGATTCTTTTATTATAATTGGAAAATTTGATATTTGAATTAAAACTTGAAAACTCTTTCACATAACTATTTGAATTCGGCTAGGAATAATGGTTCAATTAGTGTGTAACACATATATAATTTTCAACCACTCTAATTTTGAATAAGCGACATATAATTCAGATTAGAACAACTTTTGAAAATTATGTTTTCTTTTAATATTTAACAGGACAGGACTAGCTTGAATACGTGACATATAATTCGACCTAAGTACTATTTTTAAATCTTATTTGAATCTAGAATCAGTTTTTGTGCTTAATCTCTTGATTAATTAATTGATGTCTAATTAATGTTTGAGAAACTGAGGAGCCAAAAAATTGAAAATCAGTTACTAAAAGTTTTGTTGTGAAAGATCTTTATAAACTTTACGATAAATAAACAAGATTGGTTTTCCTAAAGTATATGCATCTCCAAAGTCCTTGACTCGCATCATTACTGTCTCCTCTCAATTCATTACTCAAGTTCACTATCTGTGGCATCCAAAGATTCAGCACTCGAGATTCCCAATGCTCCCAACAAGATACTCTCTTGTCCTCTTTGATCATCAATCAAGTTTTATTAATCTAATCAGGCTTTTTAATCGAAAATTTGCTTGTTCAATTCTTTAATCCTCATGGGAATGATATCCACTCACCGAGGTATTACTTGTGCAATCTGGTGCACTTGTCGGTATCCGTGAGCTTTAATTTTTGCTCATCAAAAATAGTGGCGGCTAATAATTTCATGTACTCATCTGAAAGGTCCACTAAAAAGAGGGTGATGGCATTGGACACTATGGATGCAATTCTAGCTCAAAATAGACTAATGACTCAACAACTCTCCTCACTTATAAAACAACTCAGACATAGGCAATTTGTAGCCATTGGAACTCAAGCCTTATGTGATATATGTGGAGGTTCACACCCGAGCAAGGAGTGTGAATTGAGCAAAAAATACTATTTGTAAGAACCTGAATTAATTAATATTTTAATTAAAATAAAATAAAAATATAATTTAATTATCCAAAATAGCTTTAAAATGATAAGAAATATTAAAATAGAATATTCAATGAAGACAATAGAATTTAGCGTAAAAATCTTATTTATCGCGTAAAAGCGCGTACCGGCTCTGATTGGAACGGTACAGTAAGTGAGAAAACAAATTAGATTATGAGTGAATAAATTTAGAAAATTGAATTTATTAATTTAGAAATATAAAAATAATTTATAATTGAAAACCAGACAACAATTTTAATGGTTTTGTCCCGAAATTGGACCAACAGACCTAAAACGCTAACCGGTTGGATTGGATCCAAATCGGGTCCAAGCCCAACCGATATATAAGTTCATTAAGAGGCATTCAGCCTCATTATTCAGAAAAAAGAGAGTGGGAGGCACTGAAATGGAAAAGGAAGAAGAGAGGAGAAGTTACTATTTACTCTAACGTTAAATCGCTCATAACTTGAGCTATGGTGCTCCAATTTGTGTGCCCTTTGTGGCCACGTAAAGCTCTCTCTAGGTCCGTCATTTCTATCTAAACAAAGTGGTAAGATTCTCGAAATCCATGCTCCATTTCCCTACCCTAACAGATTTTGCATTTTTGGATTTGATTTGAGTGGGTTTTGTGATTTTGGTTGTTTAGGTGGTGATTAATCTTGGGTGATTAGTGTGTTTCACCCCAAGTTTCATTGGATTAGGTAAGGTTTTACTAAACCCTTGTATTTAGTTTATTATTGTGAATTCTAAGTTGATTTTAGTGAAATTGCATGATATTAAATTGAGAATTGGTGTTTGTTGGAGTTAAATTATCTATTTGGAGCATTTAGATTGAGTTTGGTGGCTGTTTGGACTTGGAAGCTTAGTTGGAGGTCATTTGGTGATTTGGAGCTTGTGCAGAAATCGGTCAAGTATAGTTTCGGTTAGGTAATATATAATGTTTCGTGAAAATTAGGCTAGTGGACCTTAGGATAGGATTGAATTGATTGTTGATAATTATTGAATTGATGATGTATGTTGTTGATCATTAATGTGGTGATTAATTTGGATGAAAATGGATGTTAAAGAGTATTAGTGATGATAAATAATGAATGATGTTTATGAAGAGTTAAAATGTGCAAAATTGTTGATATTGTAATCTTGATTTGGAAACTGTAGATTTGGTTGAACTATGAAGAGAAGAGATGGAAAATTGAGTAAAATAGGTGTGAAAATACTTGAGGTGTAATGAAATAGTAAATTATAGTGTGTGATAGTGATTTGATGATGATTTTGATTATGTTAAAGTTTGGTTTGAATTGAAGTTTTGAAAACTAGAGAACTTTGTTAAATTTTGTAAAATCTTGTTTTTGATTAACTTTGACGAGGCATAACTTGGCCTCCAGAATTTTTTTTTATGAAAGTTGGGTCCGAGGGCTTTAAGACGTTTGAAAAATGGGCAAAAATATTTTAAAACAAAAAAGTTATGCGCATTTGAAGTTCGACACTAAATCTGAATTCTGCAGCTTTCTAAAGTTTCTAAGATTTTCAAACCATGTGTATGCGGATAGTGCACGCGATGTAGGGATTGGGTGCTATAAGGCACCCATGCGTACGCGGCACTGGCATGCGTACGCGGCACTGGCATGCGTACGCGAAAGTGTCACTTTTACAGGCATGTGTGCGCGGCATGTTGCACGCGACATAAGTCTCCCTTACTGTTTTGAGGACTCACGTACGCGAGTGTAGAATGCGTACGCAAGTTGGGCGTTTTGACACCCATGCGTACGCGGACCGGGACATGCGTACACATGACCTCTGTTTTGCTGAAAACTTATTTTTCTTCATTCCAATGATTTCTCTAGCTTTCTAAACTTTCTTAACTACTATTTAAGACTTATAACAAGTGATTAGGCCTTGAGACTAGTGAGGATGAGTTAAGTAACTAAAATTAGATATTATCTGTTAATAAGATTAGAAGACGGTGACTTAGACTTGGGAAGTTTCTATGGATGGTATGACTTGAGTGAATTGGTAGAGTGTTGAATTGTTGATGAAATGAGGAATATGAGAAAACTGAAGTTGCTGAGATTGAGGAAATGAAAGTTATTTTGGACCTGTGATATTTGAGCTGTGATCACTAAGATTGATTCTGTATTACTGATACGCTGAGATTTGGTAAGTCGCTATGCGCCTAGCAAGGACAGTGGTTAATCCTGCTTGTCAAGGTAGCGGCGCCGGCATAAGGGTCGTGATAGTCTCTTGCCTACATTTAGATGTGAGGGTTGTGGCAGTCTCTCGCTCACATAACCTTCTCTGCTGCAAGAGTGAACTCTGACACTATAACCCGAAAGAGTGTAACAGGCACTATATCCGGAGGGGGCGCAAGAAAAAGTGCTAGACATTATACACCAGGAAGCGCAAAAAAAAAGTGAGTAGGGCACTATATCCCTGAGCGTGGAAGAAAGGCTACATCCAAAAGGATGTGTCGGGTTACAAGTGATATCACGAGCCAAATAGGATAGACATTCATCATATGTATCTTTTACATGCTTGCCTGCTTTGATTACTTGAGTTATGCTTAATTGAATAACATGCCTAGTTACTATTTGCTTTTCTTGCTATGTATGTATGTTACTTGCTGTATGTGTATGTTACTTGTGCTTTACTTGCTGTGGGATAATGGTGTTTATGTTAGTTAGAAATTCCTTAAGATAGATAACCTTTTTATGGTTTAAGTTACTTTAAGTTTGAATCTTATACTTGATGTGAAGTTCTAAGATTGTCTCTGGTATCTCGGAACCTTATATCTTATCTATTAGGCACTGTTACCATACTGAGAGCCTTCAGTTCTCATACTATATGTTATTATTTTTCAGATGTAGATTGCAATCCACCTCAATGAGTTTGCGGATTTGGTGACAGAGCGGAGGATGGCTTCTCTTTTGTTTTATTTTTGTTGTAGTTATTCTCTCATCTTTTGTATATATAACTTTGATGTCTTAGAGGCTTTATTTCTAAAAGCCTTGAGAGATAGGACGTAAGCTGTTTTATTATAAAAACTCTATTGTATCAGGTTTAAACTAATCGGCCTAAACTTCGCGGGCTGCGGCCAGTTTCCTTTTGTATATCGTATATTAACTTGTTCTTATTATCTATTACCTCGTGTATCCTAGAACTATCTATAAGGTTTTATTTATGTTTTGTATCTTTCGTGCCAACACGTTTAGTTATCGTGTGTGAAGCTTTGCCCTTGTAACTCTATTGTATCTCATTTATTCCTTCATCGGGTTTCTAGTCATATTAATTCTATATATATAGACACTATATTTTTTTGAATTTTAGAATTGTCGTGATGCTTTGTCACCCTTTATTTTACAGCATGAGGTAAGGTTTAGTGTGATAGAGTGTTACACCATTCATTCACTGAGTAAGTGAACTTCATGGGACATTCCTCAAGGCCATCTTAGCCATGCAACATAATTCACAAACATGTTTTTTATTGATGTTAGATGGTAAATTGACATTACATGTTTTCAATACAGAGTGAACAATTTTGGGTGCACAATGCCCAAGTCTATTGTGGCATAAAGTGTAAGAATCAAAAGAGGCTATAAAAATTTTAGGTTGTACATGAAGGAAATTTAAAGCAAATTGATCTTTTTGTCTAGGTAATCTTGAGACAGCAACTCTATTAAACTCATATCTGCCTTTCTTAGGAGTTTTTTGAAGAAGAATCTCTTTAATGGTGTTGGTGGATCCCCAACTAAAAAGGACTTACAAGTTAAAAAAAAAAGAAAAAAATAATTAAAAAATAAAAGAAAGTGGCTTTTAGCCACTGATGAGAGAACTTTCGCGTGGTCTAGAAATTGCGGATAAATCATCGTTGCAAGTATAGTTTCTAAAACTTCAAAAGTCCTTTCATACAAACGTTTTGGTTGTCACAAGTAACAAATCCTTTTTAAAATTGATAACCGAGTATTTAAACCTCGGATTGTCTTCTCAAGGAATTGCAGGGAGGTATGCTCTTATTATTGGTTATGAGTTTGTAAACTGGGGAATGTTGAGTTTGGGCAATGGGCACAGGTATATTCAAATGACAAATAAAATAAGTAAATAACTGTAAAATAAACTTTTGGCAAGGTATGAGAAATTGGAAGTCCAGTCTACTTATCCTTATCAATGATGATGAAAATTGAATCTTAATTCCACTTAGTTAACCTTTACTAAAGCAAAGGAAAGTCAAGGGACAATTTGGTTTGATCTTCGAATCCTATTTATTTCCTAAGAAAAGATTGGGATTATTGAAGTTAAACTCAATTGGCAAGATAACAATTAATAATTATACTATTGAGTTGGATAATTCCTGAGTTACTGATTTCTTAACCAAGACCAAAAGGGAAAAAGTAAATCTACTGGTATAAAAATGGCTTCAGATGGGAAGCAATAATCATGTAAATAAAAGAAAGCAATAATAACTGAAATACCTCAAATAATATTAATTCAAAGAAAATCATATGTAACATGGAAGAGTTCATGAATTAAATTGGAAAAATAAATAAAAATAAAGAACCTGGGATTGAGAGTTACTCCTAAAACTAAGAGAAGTCCTAAATCCTAATCCTAAGAGAGAGGAGAGAACCTCTCTTTCTAAAAACTACATCTAAAATATAAAAAGTGAATTATGAGAGCCTTCCTATGAATGGATGCACTCCCCCACTTTATAGCCTCTAATCTGTGTTTTCTGGGCCGCAAACTGGGTCAGAAACAGCCCAGAAATCGCTGGAGAAGAATTCAAGCACGCTGATTTCTGTCACTGCAACGCGGCCGCATGGATCACGCGGTCGCGTCGCCTAGAGTCAGGGAAACTATGGCATATTATATATCAAATCGAAGCCCCAGATGTTAGCTTTCCAACGCAACTGGAACCGCGTAGTTTGGATCTCTATAGCTAAAGTTATAGCCGTTTGAGTGCGAAGAGGTCAGGCTAGACAGCTTAACGATTTCTCCAACTTCTTGTATTCCTTCCAATTTTGCATGCTTCCTTTCTACCCTCTGAGCCATTCCTACCATGTAATCTCTGAAATCACTTAACACACATATCAAGGAATCTAATGGTAATAAGAGAGGATTAATAATAAGCAAATATAAGATCAAAGAAGCATGTTTTCAATCATAGCACAAAATCAAGAAGGAAATATAAAACCATGCAAATAGTATGAATAAGTGGGTAAAGAGTAGATAAAAACCACTCAATTGAGCACAAGATAAACCATAAAATAGTGGTTTATCAACCACCGAGAGAGGGAGAGACAGTGCGTTAAGCTTCATTTACTTTTGAATGAAAGAAAACGAATCAGCGTGGTTTCGATGAAGAGAAGAAGAATTGGGAAAAAATGATTTTGATTTCATTGACCTGGTAAACTCGCTCTATTTTTATGAAATTTTAGTATGTTATTCTTGGTGTAGAGATGAACATTAGGATATAACTTGCTAATTGTATTGGCTTCTCTTTTGTCTGATTTGAGATATCCACTTCGTGGAGGGTTTATGTTAGTTCCATCAGTTTTGATGATATATTTTGTTGATTGTTGAGATGCCCTAGTGCCACTAGAAAAACTAATTCTGTACCCATTATTTTGATAGTGAAAGATTTTACTGGACTAGGTTCCGTGAGTTTTTTGTCCCTCTTTTGGGATTTTTTTAACGATAAAATTATGGTGTTTGATTATTTGATTTCTGCCATTATATTTGTTGCTTGGAGTATCTTTAGAGTTGCCTATTTAATCGCATAACCGAAAAATTATTTTTGATGCTTCTGCTGTTAGATAGGTTCTTTTTTTAACTTTTATTGAATTTTTCCAACAAAGTGGTATCTAGAGCCTTGGTTGTTTATCTCTGTGCTGATTAAATGGAAGAAAATACTCATGGACCAAATATGGTCAAATTGAATTCCCAAAATTATTCAATTTGGAAGACCCTCATAGAAGATATGTTGTATAACAAGGACTTGTATGATCCTGTAGAAGGGGATAAATCCATAGGTACCAAATCTGATGCTGAATGGAAGAAGCTGAATCGGAAGGCAGTTGCTTTGATTAGGCAATGACTCGATCTTAGCGTGTATCCACATGTTGACACTGAAACGAATGCCGTTGTGGAAGAAATTGAAGGAGTTATATGAGAGGAAGAATATGCAAAACAAAGCATTTTTTATTAGGAAGCTTGTCAATATGAAGTATATTTGAAGGTAAATCAATGCCGGAACACTTGAGCATTTTTCAGGAGACAGTAAACCAACTAACAAATAATAAAATTACTTTGAATGATGAGTTGCAAGCCTTGTTGTTGTTGAGCTCTTTGCTTGATAATTAGAAAGTTTTGATTGTGACACTGACTAACTCAGCTCCAAAAAAAATAGTTGACGTTAGCTATGGTTAAAGAGATCATGTTGAATGAAGAAGTCAGAACAAGAGAGCGATGTTTGATTAATGCCTCCTCCCAGTCAGAAGCACTTGTTTCAGAGTCACGGGAAAAAAGTCAAAGTAGAAAACCTCATAGTTCTGACAAGTCAGAGAATCAAAGCAAGTTAAGAGGAAAGTACAAGCCAAGAAAAGAGTTCATTTGTCACTATTGTAGCAAGTCCGGGCATATCAAGAGGTATTATAGGTTCTTGAAAAGAGAACAATTAAGGGAAAGAAACGAAGACAAAGGTAAAGATAGTGATAAAGAAACTGTTGTTATTGTTTTTTAAGATGTTCTTATCACATATGATGAAAATTATGTGAATCTTATATGTGATGATTCCACTTGAATTATGAACTCTGGTGCCTCATGTCATGTCACTCCGAGGCATAAATTTTTCATGAGCCAGCAAGAGTGCTTCTGCCTCAATTAGTATAATGGTGTCTGATTTGGTCATGACAGAAGAGATATAGATAGCATATTCTTCAAAAAGTCCATCATTTATGGCAGTGATGTGGTCTTCTAAAGACAAAGTGTAACCTATTGCAATTAAAGAATCTACAACTTTCTGATTTTGTTCAAGTACTCAGCAGCAAATGTACCTTTCTTCTTGATGGATTTGAGTTGTGCCTTCAATTGTTGAACTTTGATCTTGGAGATTTTAGAGAAATAATCTTGAATATTGAAGCAAACTTCATGTGCAAAACCATAATCTAGCATACGGTTCTTGAAGCTTGAATCAATTGAAGAAAGTAACCAAGTCATAAGGTAGTCGTCCTTATTCTTCCATTGCTTGTATGTTTCAAATTCTGTCCATGAAGCTTTGGCTGCATCATCTTCAAACTGTTATGGAATTTTTTCTGGAATTAAATGATCTACAAGCTGATTCGCATTTATGACATGTAGAGCCAATTGTTGCCAAGTCTTGAATGTGTTCACATTCAATTTATCAAGAAGAGGAGCAGTAAAGGTATTGGTGTTAGAAGATGGAGATGATGAAATTGGAACAATCGAAGCTATTGATCGTAACACGTAGCTCATGATACCATGAAAGAATCTTAATATGATTGAGCTAATGCAAAAGCATTATGCAGATACAATACAGTGATGATGAAATGAGTATGAAAAATTTGCTGAATGATTATCAATTGACGAATAGAGAGTGAATAAGAATTAGTTTACTTTACAATGCAGATACATTTTATATAGTGCACCTAGTTGCATTAACTAAAAGAAAGAATTAACTTACTCTAATAAATTTTGTTTCGAACAGAATAACAGAATTTTTATTTATTAGCTAACTTCATTTTCATTATTTATTTTTTTAACTCTATTAACCTGTAACAAATAGTTTTGACAAAATAGTACATTTTCTTCAAACTTGCATCATATATAAGTGATGGTTTTCAGTGACTAAGAGAAGGGGGGTTGAATCTTAGCCCCTTTTTCACTTAATAACACTTGTTGGTCTTTGAAACAACTTCTGGAGACTTTCTGATTTTTGTCTCGTACCAAGTCACGAGACTTTTTCTTTTTATCTCGTCACTCGGCAGGAGATATTTTTTCATTTTTATCTCCTGGGCAGTAGAAACAGAAATGGAGTAGAAGAGAGAGAGAATTACGCCAAGATATATCCTGGTTCAGCTGCTAAGTGCAAGGCAGCCTACATCCAGTCTCCATCACAACAATGATGGAATTTCACTATAATCATTCTTGATTACAAACACCAATTCTCCCTAGGAACTACCCTTCCTATCCGGGACAAGTCCAGAATCTAAACCCCAATCCTAAACTTGACTTGGTCACTGCCAAGCTTTCAACTGCTAAGTGCTAACCCAACTTGCAAGGGGATTCTCACAGAATCATAAAACACAACACAGATGTACAAAGGACCTCTAAGGACATCTATGGTTTTTTCTTTTAATTTTACACTCTCTGCCTTTTTCCACTCTATGGCTTTTTCTTTACAAACCTCACTGTTTGCCTTTTTTCCATGAGACTTAATACAGACAAAATTAAACAGAAAAATACAAAATAGAGAACATTGAAGGAGAAGAACTTCTGTTAGCTTAGGTAGCTATGAGAACTCTGTGCCTTGCACTCTCACTCCTTGCTTCAAGTCCTGGCTGTTCACCCTTATATATAGGGAGAAGCCTCCACGGTTGAAACAAAACAAACCAAGCTAATATTCTTCTTCTTCATGCAAACCGGTTCGGCCAGAGAGAGAGAAGAGAAAACTGAATGTAAAACCCAACATGCAATTACCTCTGATCCTTCCTTGGTCACTAATCTTCATCAATCCGAGCCCTCCATCTTGCCTTGCATTCCAAGATGGACTCCTAGCCCTTGATGCTTCATGATGATGACAGCTTCATCTGCTCCAACTTCTGCCTCTTCCATCACGTAGCCACTGTAGCTACCTTCTGTGGTGGTTGAGCAAAATCAGAGTCAAGCCATCCCTCCAAGGATCTTCCTCTACTGACCGAAATCTTCTTCATCCATTTTTGGGTATGGACAAGCCAAGATCTCTTCACCAAATCTTACCATAAGTGATAAGAATATCAGCTACAGCATACTTTTTGTTTTCTTTTTCTTGCCATCATTGTGATGGTCTTGTAACTTGCTTCTCCTTCTTTTCGGTAGCTAGGCTTAACTTCCATGATTTTTGTGATATGACCGAAAGAATAAGAAAGAGTAGAGAGAGAGGAAAGAGAAAGAAAAGCAAAGCTATGAGTGTTAGATAAATTAATTAGGTGCAACTCTCCATGCTTTGTGTAGTAGCGTGTAAGCTACTCTTAATTTCCATCAAATCACTTTGACATTTTCTCTTTCATGTTTCCAAGGTAATTAACTCAAGCAAAGAAAATTTAAAATCCACCACATGATGGAAATGGAACCCGTTGGAAGCATGAAGCAAAAAAAAATTTTTCTCTCTCAATTGGTTTTGGACCAAGCAAGCAAAACAATTTGGGCTCATAGTAATGATTGTATTCATGCCCAACTAAACAATTCAGCCAACTTTTGTATTACAATTTTGCATAAGGCTGATTGTTAATTTTAATTTGGGCTTGCTTAAATCAATCTGACCCAATAATCAAAAATTGTTTCAGCCACAACATTTAACAAATTTTATAACCAAGGCTGATTTACTTCCAATATCTTGGGCTTGCTATTTTTCCGGTCCAATTGCAAAATCTACACCAACAAAAATTATTAATTAAACAGGTATGAATTAGGATCAAATTAATAATTTTGTAAATAATTATATTAATAATGTTTAGTCATCACTAATATTAGTTTAGATTTTTTCAAACTCATCAATCTCCCCCTTGATGACAAACACTATTAAAAATTGAAATGAAAAGAAATTAGAGATTAGAGTATTGAGTACTCCCTTTGAAGATTAGTATTTCTCCCCTTTTTCAATTGTCACAAGGCTCTCCTTAATGTATGCTATTTCACCAAGGGAAGCTTTATACCTGTAACAATTTGTATCAAGCTTAAGGCAACAATGTTATTCAATATATTTTATGTAAGATGTTGAATGGCTTGATTTATGAGCAGATTTGGAGTGATAAGCAAAACTTATTTGTTATCATAAATTGATTTTCTGCTCAAACATACAAAGCAATTGAGAACATAAAAATTTGATATTTCAAGAAGCTGCTGTTCAAGATATTTTGAAAAAGTTTTCCAATTAACAAAGCAGAGCAAAATAATCATAGCAAGGAAAATATTTCTGATCGAGCATGATCATCTCAAACCATAGCAACTATCAAAATTTATTTTCATATCACAGCTTAAAGGAACTGCCAAAAATAAAATATTCAGCAAGCATATTTACCAAGGTAAATCAAATGTATATTCTTAATCCAAAGCAACAAACATATTCACCAAGGTAACATACTTCTAATTCAAAACCCAACAGGCATATATATAAAACAAAGCAAATGCATCACAAGCATCAAGCAGCAGCAAACATTTTTACCAAGATAGAACAGATGCATTATTAACATCAAACATATCACCACAACAAAAGATTGAAGCAAAGGTGATCATGAATCCACAAAAGGATTTGATCCCCTGTTTTTTTAATTTCAATTTTTTCATTCATTTCTCCCCCTTTTGGCATCAAGGGGCACCTGCAAAAGATGACATAGAAAAAAAAATATCCAAAATATACCCAAAATATCAAGAGTGTATCACAGTGTCATAGGTCTAAAGTATCAAGGCAAACTACTACAGTATCAGATTAAGCCGAAACAAGCCAAATATCAACAAAAGAAAAAACAGTGATTAATCATCAGATAAGTGGAACTCAGATTCATCCGCCTCTTCTTCACTAGCAGTACCCAACTCCTCCTCAAAACTCTGCAACATCAGACTCACCCTGTCTTTGCACCTCATCTAAGCCCTCTAATGTTCAAAGGCTTGCTTGCGGGGTGCCTTATAGGATTGTACCATTAGCTCCGACATGTTGGTGAATTCGGTGAGGATTTCTTTGATTGATTCTGTTGTCTTGGAAAACTCAGGCCGACTCTCAAACTCACTATCCGAGGCTACTGACTTCTTCTCCTTGGTTCCCTTCATAGCTCCTCCTTATTTAATCATTGAGACCTTATTTCTTACAGCTTCATTTGTTAGATCAATTTTAAAATATTCAAAAATACTTGTGAGAAACATGCCATAAGGCAGATTTGCCTTTTTGGTACTCTTAACTGATTCCCACATGTGCCTTATCATAAGGTATCCAAATGAGATAGGAGTAGAAGTAACAAGAGCAAAAAGTATAAGAGAGTCAGAAACAGTTACTGTGTTATGTGAACCACTTTGAGGGATTAGGATATGAGTGATGATCCTGTGGAGCAGGGAGTTTGTAGGGCCGAGTGCCTTGTGAGTCGGGATGGTGCCGTCCAAGCCAGATAAGTTTTCACAAATATGTTGCAAGGCAATCTTGTATGTGACTCCAACCTGGGGGTCCAACTTCTCAGTCATATACGCTCTTGGCCCCTCATCTGTATAGCCTAGGACAGTCCCGATTGTCTCAAAGTTCAGAGTTATGTATACCCTCTTGACATAGGAGTGAATGATGCCATTGATCAGCCGTATGTTTGCATAAAACTCACGTACCAATCCGGGATAGACAGGTTTCTGAATATGGAGCAGTGGTGTCTATTGTAGAAGTTCAAACAGAGGAGAAATGTTGATCCCTTTGTTTGTGAGTGAGTCGAGATTCACTAAGTATGTGGCGCATAAGTGGCGTTTTTCCAATACTTCCTTGTGAAACTCATAGGATGCACATGAATTGAACCTGGCCGGATCAAAGTGTGAATATGATTTGTTGAACTTGTTTTTGAAATCCAATGACTCCAAGTTTACTGGCTCCCTGGTGTTGTGCAACACGAAGCTTTTTGTCTTCTGGGAACTGCGTCTGGGGGTGGTCTTCTTTGGTGGTGATGGCGGCGGTGATGGAAGAGGTGAAGTGTGGGATTCTTCTTCTTCAGCCACGGGTACCTTCTCCTTCTTTTTCCTTGAAGACGTCTTCGTTGCTATTACTTTTCTCCTCATGGTGTCTGTGTGTTTGGATGGTGGTGAGGGAGAAGATGAAGATGTAAAATGAATGTGTATATGGGTGTGGGTTTGAGGTGTGGAAGGTTTTTGGGAGAATAGAATTCGCTCACTTTTTCTTGGAGCAGTTTTCTTTTTCATGATAATGAAAATGAAGAATTGGAAGAGAGAAGATGAAGAGAACCGAATTGAGTGGAGAGAAGAGGGAGGTTAGGGACGCATTAAATGTGGAGTGGAGAGAGAATTGGAGGGAATTAATACTCATTAATGGGCGGTTATTAACCAGGGGAGTTTCCTTTTATTTGAAATGAAAACTGAAAAGTGGTTTCCTAGAATCAAAGGATGAGAAGAGGGAAAGGATTTGATTTGACAATAACCTCTTCCAACAAGATTTGATGAGACAACAAAAAGAGATTGTGATTTACACAAAGAAAAACAAACAAAACGGTCAGAGTGGATTCAAAGAAGTTTGGTGGGGCCCAAAAGAATTAATGTCTGCGCAGTCTCCCCCTTGATCATAGCCCTTTCAACACATCCTGATTTTTATCTCCTGCTTTCCTACGAGACAAAACTGAACAGAATCAAAAATTTCACAAGTTATCAATAGAGCTTAAATCTATCATTCCCAAACTTTTTCTCAAATTACAAAATCTGTCTTCACATAGGGGTTTTGTAAAAATGTCAGCGAGTTGGTCTTCAGATTTTACAAATTGAATATCAATAGTACCCTTTTGCACATGTTCTCTAATAAAATGATCTTTTATTTCAATGTGCTTGGTTCTTGAGTGTAGAACAGGATTTTTTGAAATGTTTATAGCACTCATATTATCACAAAATAAGGGTATACTATTGATCTTTAATTTGTAATCTTCCAACTGCATTTTTAACCAAATTAGTTGTGAACAACATGCAGATGCAGAAATATATTCAGCTTCAGCTGTGGATAGAGCCACTGTGGCTTGTTTCTTGCTTGACCACATGTTGAGTGAGCTTCCAAGGAAGCAACACATGCCGAATGTGCTCCGTCTATCCACCCTATCTCCCGCATAATCTGCATCACAAAACCCTACTACACAAAAATTATCAAATTTTGGATACCACAAGCCATAATCACTAGTTCCCTTAATGTATCTAATGATGTGCTTAACGGCTGAAAGATGTGATTCCTTTGGGTGAGATTGAAATCTTAAGCATACACCCACACTTTGAACAGTATCCAGTTTAGAGGAGGTAAGGTACATGAGTGAACCTATCATTCCTCTATACCTTGTTTCATCTACATCTTTGCCATCATCATCCTTTTCAAGTTTAGTGTTTGGATGCATTGGTGTTCCCATTGGTTTGGAACTTTCTAGGCCAAATTTTTTGATAAGTTCTTTTGCATACTTTCCTTGGTGAATAAAGGTACCACTAGGAGTTTGTTTAATTTGGAGGCCAAGAAAGAAAGTTAGCTCTCCCATTAAACTCATCTCAAACTCAATAGTCATGAGTTTTCCAAACTCTTCACACAAGGACTCATTGGCCGATCCAAACATAATGTCATCCACATAAACTTGAACTAGGAGGATATCATCATTAGATGCTTTAATAAATAAAGTAGTGTCGGTGGTACCCCTTTGAAATTTATTTTCCAACAAGAAGGTACTAAGCCTTTCATACCAAGCTCTTGGAGCTTGTCTAAGGCCATAAAGAGCCTTTGAGAGTTTGAAAACATGGTTTTAAAATTCTTTATCTTCAAAACCGGGGGGTTGTGCCACAAACACTTCTCTATCAATAAAGCCATTAAGGAAAGCACATTTTACATCCATTTGAAACATTTTAAAACCCTTATGGGCAGCATAGGCAAGAAGCAACCTAATTGCTTCCATTCTTGCTACTGGAGCAAAAGACTCATCAAAATCTATACCATCTTCTTGATCGTAACCTTGGGCCACTAGTCTAGCCTTGTTACGAACAACTTTTCCATCCTCACCTAATTTATTTTTGAACACCCACTTAGTACCCGTAACTTTCTTACCATTCGGATGAGGTACTAGTGTCCAAACCTCATTCTTGTCGAATTGAGTAAGCTCTTCTTGCATGGCTTTGACCCATGATGGATCTTCAAGAGCTTGTTTTACATTGTTGGGCTCTATTTGTGACAAGAGGGCAAAATTTCTTGGTTCAGATTGCCTTTTGGTTGAGGATCTTGTTGTTACACCTTGAGAGGGATCACCAATGATAAAGTCATGAGGATAACCCCTCATGGACTTCCATTCTCTAGGCTTCCGGAGTGGTGTTGAGCTTTGATGAGCTTCTGTGGGTCTTACTGTTTCAGTTTCTCTTGCTGGCTCAGGAGATAAAATGGAAATGTCTCCTTCAATCTAACGAGACAAAACTGGACTGGCAGACTCTTCATTTTAAGCAGAATTGGGATTTTCTTCACTGGTTTCCTTGTTGATAACATCTTCACAATCTGTATCATCTTCTATCATGGCACTGGGAATTGAATTAGAATCACAAAAAGAGACATGTATGGATTCCTCTATGGTCCTATATTCTTTGAGATAAATCCTGTAGGCCTTGCTAGTGGTGGAGTATCCAACAAACATCCCTTCATACGATTTTGGATCAAATTTGACAAGGTTTTCTTTATTGTTAAGTACAAAGCATTTGCATCCAAAAATATGGAAATACTTAAGATTTGGAGGGGTTTCTTTCCATAGCTCATAAGGAGTTTTCTTCAGCCCTTTTCTAATAATGGTCCTATTCAAAATGTAACAAGCTGTATTTACAGCTTCAGCCCATAGAAATTTTGGAATCTCATTCTTACAAAGCATGGCCCTAGTCATCTCTTGAAGGCTTCTATTCCTTCTCTCAACCACCATATTTTGTTGAGGGGTTCTAGAGCATGAAAAGTTATGAGCAATTCCAAAGTCATCACAGAATTTTTCAAAGTCTTGGTTTTCAAATTCTCTTCCGTGATCACTTCTCAAATGGGCAATTTTTAAATCTTTTTCATTCTGAATTTTCTTGCAAAGGGTTGAGAAATCATGAAAAGCATCATTTTTATGAGCAAGAAAAAATACCCAACCAAATCTAGAGTAATCATCTACCACAACTAGACCATAGTGTTTACCTCCTAAACTTTGAGTTCTTGTTAGACCAAAAAGATCAATGTGTAACATCTCTAATGGCCTTTTGGTTGAAATTTCATCTTTTGGTTTAAAAGAAAATTTTACTTGTTTGCCTAATTGGCAAGCATCACAAGCAAGATCCTTATCAAATTTGATATTTGGAATTCCTCAAACCAAATTTTTCTTGACTAGTTTAGAAATTTGGTACATGCTAGCATGACCCAACTTTTTATGCCATAGCCATTTTTCAGATTCAAGAGAAGTAAAACATGTTACATTTTGTTCTTTCAAGTCCTCAAGAGTCAATCCATACACATTATTGCACCTTTTAGCCTCAAATAAAATATCCCCAGTTTTTTCACAAACAACCAAACACACAAATTTTCTAAAAATAACTTCAAATCCTAGATCACACAATTGGCTTACACTAAGTAAATTATGTTTCAAACCATTTACAAGAAGAACATCATTTATACAAGATGAAAATTTTTTACCAACTTTTCCAACGGCCACTATCTTTTCTTTACCATCATCACCGAAAGTGACAAGTCCTCCATCATACTCATCAAGCTTTATGAAGAAGATTGTCTTTCCGGTCATGTGCCTAGAACATCTGTTGTCCATGTACCACATATTCTCCTTCCATTTGGATGCTAGGCACACCTACAAAACAAGCTCAAGTGACCTTAGGTATCCAAATCTTCTTGGATCCTTTCACGTTAAACCATCTCTTATGTTCTAGTCCATTATAATCAAAAACAATTTTGTAAACTCTATCACCAATCATCCTTTCACTAAAGAAGCATTGAATGGGAAAGTGTCCATTTCGGTTACATAGTCTACAAAACCTTGGAGTTGCTATTTTGTTAAAGCTTGTTGGGTTTTGAAACCTTGTATCCTTAGAAGATGAGGCAGTGTTTTCAAAATGAGGTTTCTCAACAGTTTTATAGAAGCCCAAGCCAGCTTTATCAAAAAGAGGTTTTTGACTAGCCAAGATGTGATTCAGATTTTAAGAACTTTGAGTAAACTTGGCTAAGTCTTCTTTAAGCCTTTTGACCTCTTTAAGAAACTCTTCATTTTCTTTAAAACAATTTACATATACAACAACAGAATGATCACTTTCACAGCTCCTAAGTTGGGCTTTTAACTGCTTGTTTTCTTCAACAAGATCAACAGCAGTTTCTGCCTCCCTTAATTTTTCTTTGAGAAAACCATTTTCTGCTTTAAGAATGGTGATTTGTTGTTCAAGTTCTTGATTATCCAGTAAGAAACATCTAATTTTTTCAGAAAGGTGGTCTATCATAAGATGAAGAGCTTCAGTGTCAGGGTTATAAGTGACTACCTGTTCAACGTGGTCTGCAATAAGACATGGTTGAGACTTGATTTCGGATTCTTCATCATCTTCATAATCGTTTTCCAAGTCCTCCCAAGAAGCCATCAGACCTTTCTTCTTTCCCTTCTTTGGATTCTCTTCTTTCTTCAATTTCGGGCAATCTGACTTGAAGTGCCCAGTTTCTTTGCAGTTGTAACATGTCACCTTGCTGAGATCTTTTCTTTGTTTCCTAGAGCTGCTTCCCTTGCTTTTCTCCTTGAACTTCACTATTTTCTTGAATTTTTTGGCAAACAACACAAATTCATTTTCAGAGGAATTATCACTGGATTCATCATCCAGGGGGTTAGTAACAGATGTAAAAGAAATTCCTTTCTTTTTTGAATCCTTTTTCAAATAAGTGTTTTCAAAAGCAAGTAGGTTTCCTCTCAAGTCATCATATGTCATGGAATCTAAACCACTACTTTCAGAAATGATTAAGGCTTTTGTTTCCCACTCTTTAGTAAGACATCTTAGGACTCTCCTCACAAGCATAGAATCAGGATACTTAATCCCCATAGCATCCAAGCCGACAATGATAATGTTGAATCTTTCAAACATTTCATCTATTGATTCTCCTTCCTTCATTGAGAACATTTCATATTCTCTGTTCAACATGTCTATCCTTGTCTTCTTTACTATAGTGGTTCCTTCATGAGTAATTTGAAGTTTCTCCTAGATTTTTTTTGCCGTTGTGCATCGTGATACCCGTCGGTACTCCTCAAAGCTGATAGCACAGTTAAGCAAGTTGATAGCCTTGGCATTGAGCTCCACCTTCTTTCTGTCTTCTTCGGTCCAGCTTGCTTCTGGTTTGAGTGAGATTACTCCTTCAGCACTTGTAGTGGTTGGAAACTAAGGACCTTCCAAGATCATTTTCCAGAGTCGATAATCCACTACTTGCACAAAGATCTTCATTCTCTCCTTCCAATAGGTGTAGTTTTTCCTATTGAAAAGAGGAGGTCTATTGCTTGACTGTCCTTCTGTCAGATTGTAGGACACCAGAGTTGAGCCACTGTTTTCTGCCAACTGGATCTTTTCTCCAAGCTGCAAAGCTTGATCTCTTTGAGACCAAGCTCTGATACCAATTGATGGTTTTTAGTGGCTAAGAGAAGGGGGGTTGAATCTTAGTCCCTTTTTCACTTAATAACACTTGTTGGTCTTTGAAACAACTTCTGGAGACTTTTTGATTTTTGTCTCGTACCAAGCCACGAGACTTTTTCTTTTTATCTCGTCACTCGGCACGAGATATTTTTTCAGTTTTATCTCCTGGGCAGCAGAAATAGAAATGGAGTAGAAGAGAGAGAGAATTACACCAAGATATATCCTGGTTCAGCTGCTAAGTGCAAGGCAGCCTACATCCAGTCTCTATCACAACAATGATGGAATTTCACTATAATCATTCTTGATTACAAACACCAATTCTCCCTAGGAACTACCCTTCTTATCCGGGACAAGTCCAGAATCTAAACCCCAATCCTGAACTTGACTTGGTCACTGCCAAGCTTTCAACTGCTAAGTGCTAACCCAACTTGCAAGGGGATTCTCACAGAATCATGAAACACAACACAGATGTACAAATGACCTCTAAGGACATCTATGGCTTTTTCTTTTAATTTTGCACTCTCTGCCTTTTTTCGCTCTATGGCTTTTTCTTTACAAACCTCAATGTTTGCCTTTTTTCCATGAGACTCAAGACAGACAAAATTAAACAGAAAAATACAAAATAGAGAACATTGAAGGAGAAGAACTTCTGTTAGCTTAGGTAGCTATGAGAACTCTGTGCATTGCACTCTCACTCCTTACTTCAAGCCCTGGTTGTTCACCCTTATATATAGGGAGAAGCCTCCACGGTTGAAACCAAACAAACCAAGCTAATATTCTTCTTCTTCATGCAAACCGGTTCGGACAGAAAGAGAGAAGAGGAAACTAAATGTAAAACCCAACATGCAATTACCTCTGGTCCTTCCTTGGTCACCAATCTTCATCAATCCGAGCCCTTCGTCTTGTCTTGCATTCCAAGATGGACTCATAGCCCTTGATGCTTCATGATGATGACAGCTTCATCTGCTCCAACTTCTGCCTTTTTCATCACGTAGCCATTGTAGCTACCTCCTGTGGTGGTTGAGCAAAATCAGAGTCAAGCCATCGCTCCAAGGATCTTCCTCTACTGACCGAAATCTTCTTCATCCATTTTTGGGTATGGAGAAGCCAATATCTCTTTACCAATCTTACCATAAGTGATGAGAATCTCAACCACAGCATACTTTTTATTTTCTTTTTCTTGCCATCATTGTGATGGTCTTGTAACTTGCTTCTCCTTCTTTTCGGTGGCTAGGCTTAGCTTCTATAGTTTCTGTGATATGAACGAAAGAAGAAGAAAGAGTAGAGAGAGAGGAAAGAGAAAGAAAAGCAAATCTATGAGTGTTAGATAAATTAATTAGGTGCAACTCTCCATGCTTTGTGTAGTAGCGTATAAGCTACTCTTAATTTCCATCAAATCACTTTGACATTTTCTCTTTCATGTTTCCAAGGTAATTAACTCAAGCAAAGAAAATTTGAAATCCACCACATGATGGAAATGAAACCCGTTGGAAGCATGAAGCAAAAAAATTATTCTCTCTCAATTGGTTTCGGACCAAGCAAGCAAAACAATTTGGGCTCATAGTAATGATTGTATTCATGCCCAACTAAACAATTCAGCCAACTTTTGTATTACAATTTTGCATAAGGCTGATTGTTAATTTTAATTTGGACTTGCTTAAATCAATCTGACCCAATAATCAAAAATTGTTTCAGCCACAACATTTAACAAATTTTATAACCAAGGCTGATTTACTTTCAATATTTTGGGCTTGCTATTTTTCCGGCCCAATTGCAAAATCTGCACCAACAAAAATTATTAATTAAACAGGTATGAATTAGAATTAAATTAATAATTTTATAAATAATTATATTAATAATATTTAGTCATCACTAATATTAGTTTAGAGTTTTCAAACTCATCAATAAGGTTTGGTATCCCTATAAATATAGGTGTCAAGGCCATATACTGTACAAAGAATCATTTTAACCAATTCTATTTATTGATACATTTCATTTTGTATATATTTACTAATTGTTTGTACACAAATTTAATCCCTCTTTTTTATTGACCTTTATTAATGGTCCTTACTATTGATTCTCCTTTAACTATAATTCTAAGTTTTTTATAATTGATATATCAAAAGATATTTTAAGAGTTTTCAACTTAAAGATTTAAATATTTATAGAAATGTACTCACTTTTAAATATATGTCTTTAAATGTGATTTAAAAGAGAAGGAATTCATTATTTTCATTTGTGTCTAATGTCTAAAATATTTCTATAAATCTTTTTTATTCCATACATAATTTCTCTAATTAAATAAATAACTTAATTGTTTATGAATTATGAAATCACTATTAAGATGACAAAATAAATTGTAAATGGAAGATATATTTTTTTATTTCAAATAAATATTAAATATTCCACATAAATTTAACAAAATAAAATATCAAATAAATGAACAATAAGTTAAATAAATCAAATACATTATACATAGTATCCATTATCCAAACCACAACATTCTATTTATTACTTGGTCATTGTCAAGATTTGAATCCGCGTGAAGCATATTAAGAGGCATTATATATTGCTACTCGACCAAAGTCTCAACTGCTGCGATTGATTATAAAATATTAAATGAAGTAAATAGTGCCACATATGCCAAGAATCTTTTAAGTGAGCCCATGTGCACGTTCATGATACTGAAGAATTCCCAGTTATTATCACCATGTTCATGTGTATAGAATTTAGATTGTCATAATATCAGGCACCCCACATTGCTTTCGTGCGTAAACTACAATTTCTTTCGACATTTTTTTATTTCATCAAAATTTATTTTTGTAGAATGCTTTCAGGTACTTTTTTGGTTAATGCTTATGGGTTACATAACTGCAAGATTACTGAACAAGGTGGCATTGATCAAAATTATAAATACATTAGTCCCTTAACTGGAGGCCTCAAATATGAATCCTGCGAATAAAAAAATTTCCTCGACGGAAAACCTTTACTCCCTTCATGTGACTTCAGTCATATTCTTAGTTATAAGACGTGAATGCCGGTGATTAATTGGGGATAATAAAAATAATTATAAAAGAAGAAATGCAAAAAATAAAAGTATGCATGGAAGGAGAGAGTTCAATGTATAATAGTAATAAAAGTATACATGTTCGATGAATTTTCAGGGTCCAGGAGGATATATTGTGCTGTGGTAATAGCGGACGCGTATGAATTGGTATAAGGTAAAAACTGTTTGATACAAGGATATAGGCGATACTGTTACAAAGAGAGTATGAGAACAACTTTAACCTAAATTGGCTGACAACTCAAGCATTTTGCTTGACTTGCATGCTTGTGTAAAACACATGATTATGACAATGAAGAATTATAGATTATAATTTTTATAGCTACTCTCCTTCCCATCCCATTTGCCGCGCTCGCCGCTCCCACACGGCTGTTATCTTCCTCTCCTTGATGAGCTTGGCCTCAGCCAGCTCTCTTGCCTGCTCACATGTTTCAGTTGCAGCAATGCATTTATCTGCCTCTCTCTGGTACTGAGACGCCACTCTTTTCGCTTCTGCCAAAGTTATGTTCATGTGACGTGTGTGCGCTTCAGAAACAGCCTCCTGCAACTTCAGCTCCTCCGTGAGAAGGTCCACAAACTGCTTCTCCATCTCCGCCTTCAGGTCTGGGTCATTACCTCCGCAATCTGTTCATCAGCAGCAAATCAACAAGTTTGAGCATGAAACTGGAAACATCTTTTATTCATCACGACTTTGATTGAAAATAAGACCAAATCCCAAATTTTCTAAAAAATAAGACATCTGACAAGAAGTGATGCTGAATTTCCACATGGAAAAGCGCTGGCACCTCTTGCACCTCTTTGATATTTTACCTAAGCAGTAGTTAACTAGAGTAAATATATAACTGCAATCACCAAAACAGACAGAGATAGTAAGACACAATGTCAGTGCTTGAAGTCCAAGTGACTGATTGAACCACAGGGCAAAACTGGCTCATCTGAGTTGTTCATGTTCATAGTAGTAAAAATTTTATAGTTGAAGTTTCATGGTTATCATAGGTGCTTGCACGCTATGATCCGTGACAGAAATTTAATGTGGAACTTGAAATACCTCAAAATGTTATTATAGAAACTCAGATTTAAAAAACTACCCAATAAGATGAGAAAGAACCAGATGATAATACAGATCATTTCATGAAAGCCATTATTGACATAGTTCTCATGATTGCAATGCACAAACAATTAAATATATTTTTAAGAAAACCATGCAGTAGGAGAAAGCCTAACCCGAGACAGAGAGATTAGCCAGCCCTGCATAGGAACATGAATAAGTAAATAGTTAGTTGTGTTAATATCTCCCATTAAAAACTGAATATCAAACATATATGATACAACTAATCATAACATAGTCACAGGGGAAGAAATGAGACATTCATAAAAATATGTAAAACTGACGGTTACTTCAATAAATAAACCCTCCGATCTTTATTGTATAAGCACCAAGAAATTACATTGTAAACCGTAATTAAAAGGAAACAACAAAAGTCATTTCCAGTTTTGATACCAATGATATTTATATACAAAATTGAACAACGATTATTTCTAAAGGAAAATAAAGCAGCAAGATCAGGCAAAACCATGACCAGATTTTACAGGGTCTAAAACTCCTTCATTTTAAATCTTGCTTTGTCCCAAAACATTTCAACCTCTCCTTGAACAATATTGTATTGTTAATTCTTCCGCAGTATAGGTTTTTTGTAATCAAGAGGAAAGATTATGAAACTAAGTTCTATCAAGAAACAACCAATATATAATAATGAATGAATTGTAGTAGCAACGCATTGTAAGTTTTAACAATTCAACATATTGAACTTCCAAAAACCCAATTGCAATCATAGAAAAATATTATTGCATTTCTGTCTCCACCTTTTGATAGAGACTGAAACAAAAGAAAATATTACTTTTAACAGTACAAAATTCACATGATGCTTGTTAGATCTAAGCAAATAACAGAGGAAGGAGTAACGCTTGCATCCCTAAACCCCTAAAAAAATGGTTTAAACAGCAATTGTAACAAAACCTGAGTCGGGATACGAACCAGGAGCAACTTGGAAGAGGGAGAGAGGGGGAGGGCAGTCGCAGATGCAAGGAGGGCAGGAGAGGTTGGAAGTGGAAGCGCCGCGGAGAGAGATTGTCTTCTTGAAACGCCAGTAGAGAGCTGGACCACACACACCCAACGCCGACACAACTGCGAATAACACCAGACACCACCTCAGCCAACCTCCTCCTGGATCAGATCTTCCCCTCGACATCTGATTTCTATCTCTCTCTCTCTCTCTCTCTCTCTGTGATGGCCCAGATAATACGGAGATCTAATGAGTTTCTAAACTGTGCTGTGCTGTGTGCTCTTTGCTATTATGCTATGCACTGCACTGCGATTCAGAATGAATGAGGTGGATGTTGCTGTAAGAAGTTAATTACTAAACGGTTAAAACTTAAAACCTTTTCGTTACTTCCTATTTGGTTAATAATTAAATTCATTCTTAAAAGCTTAATCATTTTTTTTAAATTAAATCTCAAATATTTTTTAATCATATTAATAGTTAAATTAGTTATTTTATCAATTAAATAATAATATATTACATTAAATATTATTTAATATAATGATATGATAAATTAATACTATATGTCATTTAACATATCATAAATTTATTTATAATCTTATTTTTTAGATTTTAATAAATAAAATTTTCTTCAAATAAAATAACAAAAATAATTAAATTATTACAAAGTTATTTTTTATTTATATTTTTAGATTATTTTTATTTTTAAATTCAAACTTTTTTTGTAATAAAATTCTTTTATATAAATAAGTTTATCAAATTAGTATTAATTATATACTAAATATTTTAATTTTTTGAATTTCATTAAATAAATATAGTAATTATTTAAAAAAATTATATTAAAATATTAAGATTCAATGAGTGATTTTACATATCAATTTTTCAATTATTGATTTCTACTATATAAATTAAACAATAATAAAAATTATAATTTTAAAAAATTTAAATTTTAAAATAAATAATATATTATTTAATGAGATTTAAAATATTATATTTTTAAATATATAATCAATAATAATTTAACAAACTTATTTAAATAAAAAAATTTTACTCCAATAAAACTACAATTTGAAAATATAAAATTTTAAAATACAAATGATAAAATAATTTTGTAATAATTTAATTATTTTTATTATTTTATGTAATGAAAATTTTATTTATTAAGGTCTAAAAAATAATATTAAAATTAGTAGTATAAAAAAATTAGAATTTAATATTATGAAGAAAAAATAAGAAAATTTTATATAAGAACTAATTTGATCAATTTTTAAAATTTTAGGAATGAAAATAACTTACACGTGTATTTTCAAGGAAGATTTTGATTATAAACATATTTATTATATGTCAAATGACACGTGGCATACCAGATGTCACTGACCTAATACATCAACCGATAATTTTGTGACACATGTCATTAACCTACCACGTGGCACTTAACGTGACACGACATCATCTAACTAACGGAACGACCAATTTGAGTTACGTTTTATCTTTCAAGGACTAATATGACTTAAAAAATTATTTGAGGACCAATTTGAAAAATAAGTGATCTTTCATGGACGAATTTGGCTATTAACTCCTTTCTTTTTAGTTTTTTTTATCGAGTAAAAAGTCAATTTTTTTTAAATAAATAATTTATTTTTTCATTTGTAATTTGTAAATTATTTACAAATTTGTGTCGCTTTATTTATCTCATTTAAATTGTAAACGAATTGAGTTTAATGTATCTCGTTTATAGTATAAACGAGATAAGACACATATACCAAACATGTTGTGACACGAAATTTATCTCGTTTACAATGTAAACAAGATATGCACAAACTCAACTAGTTTATAGTATAAACGAGATAAGCTTAAGCCTTGCCTCGTTGACAGCTCCTTTAAATGTCACTTTCATACCCTTTTACATTTTTCTTCTCCCTCTTAGAGTTTTTTCTTAATATTATTGAGGTACTTGGACATTATGGTGCCTGTAGATATACGAAATGACAATATCAACTGTCTGAATACGATGTGGTATATCGCTGAAGTGACCGACTTCCAAGTTAATGTTGTTATTTTTTTCTTTTAAATAAATAAGCATACAGTTATAGTTAGGTACTTTTATAGATTTAATATTGTTATATATGACTAGAATAGATGTTGCGCTAGTAACATAAAATAGGTTAGTTGCCAAATTGATTTTTATTAGGTGTTGGAATATATTATTAGTAATTTGTCTTGTTGAATATTAGTTGCATTTCTGTTAAGTAAAATTTTTAAATATTTGATTTAGAAAATAAATTTTTCACAATAGATTTATGGATTTATTTAATTTCAAAAATAATAAATTATGAAATATGACACTATACCCAACTCGTCCAACCTCCTTTGTGCCACTAGCACCGGTACTTATCAATATTAGACTCTTCAACTCAGAGAGAGAACTTAATCGAGTGCACAAAAGAATAGGAAAGATTATCACACTCAAACACAACTCCATCGTTACTGTTTCTCATGTGACAATTAGGATATATACTTATAAAAATATATTCACTACTACTAAACATTTTTACTAAATTTATTGAAAGAACGGAGAAGAAGAAGTGATATGTTTGTGAGGAAGGCTAATACTTGCATATCGTTTTTATAGCTGTTTGAAATTTATCATGCTCTATCTTATTTATAGTGTAAATAAAATAATTGTGATTGTATCTTGTTTACATTATAAACGAATCGAATTTACACATATCAGATATCTGTAGTCCGTTGTCTCCCGCATATCATGGTTGTAGTCATACTTGTTTAAAAAAAAGTGTCTTATCTCATTCTGTAAACGAGATATACTCAAACTTAATTCGTTTACAGTGTACACAAAATAAGTCAAGCGACACAAATTTGTAAATACTCAAAAAAAATATCTTTTTTAGTAAATAAAAGAATTAAATTATTTCTTTAAAAAAATCCTACAAAGTCAGTGTCTCTCCCATGGTAATAGATGTTCTTAATTTTTTTTATATTATTTTATAAATATGATCTTTTACTATTTATTATCTTTTTTCATTTTTTTTATTCCACTTAAGAAGTGTACAGTAAAAAATCACATTTTATAAAATAATTGAAAAAAATGAGAGATTTTCATTCTCATTCCTATGAGTATAATATTAAGTCACTTGGAGCAATGATTCAACTCTCATTTATTTTAAAATAATTATTAGAATTAAATAAACATATAAATAGATAAATTATCAAAATAATATTTAAAAGTTTATATTGCTAGTACAAATAATTTCAAAAATTACAAATAATAATATGCAAAAAAATAATAAAATAACTTAATATTAAATATACATTCTCTAAAAGATTTTAAAGGTTAACTTTTAATGTTATTTATATTTTTTTTATAAAGATAAAATATTATTTTATTCTATAAAAAAGTTTTATCCACACTTGGACAACAACGGTCACAACAAAAAAGATATATCTTAACAGAAGTGAACAATACCCAAAGAAATCAAAGCTAAAGAAAAGAATAAAAATATGCAAGAATAAAGAAGAAGAACAGTCACAAAGAAAGAAGTACACGGTTTGTGAATTCTAAAGTTAATCTTTCTGCTTGAGCTAGAATTTTCTCAGGTGTTGAGTATTTGTCTTTAAAGAGTTGAAGATTTCGAACAAATCAAATTTTTCAAATCATGTATGTAAAGTGAGTAAGAAGATTTTTGCTTTGTTGTCTTAATTTAATGAAATTGAAGCTTGAACTAAGCCATTACTATGGCAGTTGGTCATGTTGGTTGGCAGGAATAAGGTGCTATCCGAGTTTTATCCAAATTGCTGCTGATGCTGGACATGTGAAGAAGCAATAGAATGTCGATTCAGGATGTTGGTGACATCGTTGGCAGATTGGTGGAATATTGGTTATTCTAGAGTGTAGTCTCTCCATCAGAGATAAGCGATTGTGACTTAACTTTCATAGAAATACTCTAATTTTTGGAGTGCATTTGAGTTTTCAAATTGTGTCCCATAATTTTCTGTCTCTGAATTTTGAATCTAGTTGCTGTTCATAAATGTGATAGAAGTAGAATGCAACATCATATCCTAAAGCTACTGAATATAAACCATTTCTCTCCTTGCTCCAAATTAATTTGTCCTTTGTTTATGATCTAGTGGTCTGGCAAATTATTCTCGCCACCTCCAGAGGATAATTACTTTGGATTAGGTTTTGATCCCAGCTTTCATCTTCCTTTAATAGTTGTCTAACTCAGATGAGAGTAGGATTTGTGTCGTTGGTTGGAGGAATATTAAAGGGAGGGTTATCACCAAACCAAAGATCTTTCATGATTCTGATAGTTTCACCTCTTCCTATTTGCCATTTAATACCCTTTTCAAAAATCTTACGACCTTTTAGGAGCCTCCCCATGCCCATGATGGGTTGGAACCAATCTTCGCTTTTATAAAGGTCGAATATTTGAAGTATCTATTTCGATAGACCTTGAAAAGCAAGGAGTGTTTCTTAGTGCTCAACCTCTACCCTTGTTTTGCCAACATAGCCAAATTGAAGGCCTTGAGGTCTATGAATCCTAGTTCTCCCAGTGTTTTCGGTCTACTCATGACATCCCAACTAATCCATTGCATCTTGTTCTCATTATTGCACTGTCCGCACCAAAATTATATCATCATCTTGTGTAGTTCATCAATTAAAGAGTCTGGTAACTTGAAGCAGTTTAGTGTGTACATGGAAATGGCTGAAGCGATAGCCGTCAATAGAACCTCCCGCCCACTTGTGGATAGTAAAAAGCATTTTTAATGCTGTAATTTCTTCATTACTTTCTCTTTAATGTAGTTAAAAATTTGTGTCTTTGATCTATTAATTACTACTGTCATTCCGAGATACTTATTTTAGGATCCAACACGTCTGATGTCTAGAATATCTGTCAGATGGTCTCGTAGTAATGGAGAGAAATTATTGCTAAAAAATACTGAAAACTTGTCTAAGTTTATCTGCTGTCCACTAATATCACCATAGGTCTCCAATACTTGCAATATGGATTCACAACTCTGGTAATTAGCCTTACTAAACAGGATTGCATCATTAACAAATAGTAGATGACTAATTAAGAGACATCTAGCATTCAGTCTTAGACCTTGAAACATAGTATTTTATTCTTTTTTGTGGAGCAAATGGGTTAAACCTTCTGCACAGATAAGGAAGAGGTAGGATGAGAGAGGATCTCCTTGTTGAAGTCCTCTGCTAGATCTAAAGAAACCTGTTGGTTGGCCTTCCACCAAAACAGAATATGAAACTGAATTTACACACTCCTTGATCCAGCTGATCCATTTTCTACCAAATTCCAGTTTTTCTATCATGAACTATAGGTAGCTCCATTCTACTCTATCATTGCATGTTTATTTATAATTTTATATACTATTTTACTGTAATTTATTTATTTCGATTGAATCACAGTTGAATCGACCAAATCTTTAAATCAATAAAATAGTAGATAGAACAATTCGATGACTCGTTTAGTTTTTAGAATTTTGCAAACAAACTCTCTCATACCTCATAAATTCTCAATTAATTGTCGTTGGATTAAATTATTTTTTATACCAAATATAAATTTAACACCCACAATTAATTTGATCTAAAGTTATATATTCACATAAATAATACCATCATATTTTTTTTCTCAATTTGATCAATATTCATAAAAAAAAAAAGTAGAAAAGACAAAAAAGCATTTCTCAAAACTCATAAAATTAATTTCATGGAATGCATAACTTGCACATACTTATAACTTGGGTTAATAATTAAATTAGTCCTTGAAAAATAAAGTATTCTCCAAATTCGTTTTAAAATTTTTTTTTAATTAAATTAATCTATCAAAAATTAAAAATTAATTATATTTATCTTTCAGTCACTCCATTTAATAATTTCTATCAATAATTAATGTTATGAAACGTTAATTGATAAATTTTTATAAATATATTTAGTTAACGTCCAATTAGACATATTAAGTATCATGTATAATATCAATTAATATTTCACATTATCAATTATTAATAAAAATTATTTAACAAAGTAACTGAAAGACAATTTAATTAATAAAATTCTTTAAAGACAAATTAAAAAGATGTCTCATCTTTTAAAAATTAATTTGAAGATTAACTCTTTATAACTTTTTATAGTCAAATATAAGTATCTAATAGCTAATATACTTTATGCTTAACAATAGTTATTGGCGATAAACAGTTTGCATCTAGTTGAATTCATTTTGAATTCTTTTGTTTGAATTCAAATATTTAAGATATTCTTTATAAATTTCATGAATTTTTTAGTTTCACAAAGTTTTTATAATTTTCTAGTAGCAACTTGGTTAATAACGATAAACTTATTTACAAATCTAACAATTATAAATAAAAAATATTGTATGTATGATAAAATTAATTATTAAAATTAGTTATTATATATTTGTGTATAAATATATATTATATAATTTATTTTAATATATATTTTATATTAAAAATTAATTTTAATAATTAATTTTAATATATACTTAATATAATTGATTATAAATAGATGGTCAAAAGAATTTTCTAGTAATTGTGTTTTACTAGTTAAAAGTTGTCATTAAAGATTTTAGATTTAACTCATTGATAATATAAATTAGATTTACATTAATCATCCATACGGGCTAAACTCATAGTTTGAGTTGAATCTTGAATAAAATAACTTAAATTTCTGTACATGGATTTTAATTTGAACCCCGGTAAACTATCTATCTGTTTTCTTCTTTATTTATTTATTTTTTTTTTCCGAATCCAGGTTATTAAATTATTCTTATACTGCCGAAACTTTGTCTCGTCTCAAGACTCAGGTGCCATTTGAACGACTTTAGTTGAGTGAGCATTATCTTAGTGGTGGCACAAAATAAATTGGTTTCTTAACGTTCAATTATGCTGGATTCAATTATGTTTGGGGTATATTAAAATCAGTTATTAATAAAAGTGTCTAAATTTAAATTAATTTAAATTAAACTGCCCAACTAATTCAATTCAAATTAAAAGTTAATTAAAATTGTACTAATTTAAATATAATTAGATTTTAATTTTTACAAACTGTATAAATTATATCGAATTTTGGATTTATTTTTTTAAAATCGATCCCATCTAATCCAAACCATACAATGTATTATAATATTATTATTTTATCTTTACATTTATAATTTTATTTATAGTATGTTCAATATGTTATACCTTCTTATATTATTCATATATGATTATTATTTAATAAATATTTTATGTTCAATATAAAATTTATTATTTATTTTAACTAACAATTTTATTTTTATTGTTATGTTATTGTTGGTTTTTTAAAATATTGTTGAGATTTAATATGTCATTGTTGATTATTTAAAATTTGATGTTGAGACTTGTTATGTATATTTAATTTTTTAATTTGATGTTGAGACTTGCTATGTATATTTAATTTTTTAGTTTACAACACCGTAAATTCAATCCAATTCAAACCGCACCGCAAGTAAAATTAATGTCTGGATCGGATGAGTTTTTGACTCAAAACTGATCCAAACCGCACCGCGAACACCCTTAGTCGCCAATATAGAATATACATAAAAATATAGAATATATATTTAAAATGAGTTAAACATATATATGTTAGAGTAAAATTATGATCAATTAAGATTAGTTAGTATCAATTATATTTATTTAGCATATCTGTATATTTATTGTAGGATATTACGCTTTTATTACTTTGATTCTTTTAGCACCTAATATACCCTTATATATTGTATCATTCATCATATACTGAATAATACACAAAAACACCTTCTTTAGATTACTCTCTTATTTTTAACACGATATCAAGAGTTTAGGTTTTCTTTTTCAATAGAGATTCGTTCACAGTCATTTATATTTTTCTCTTTCGGTAGTGTTTTTCTGCTCCTGTCTCTGATCCTTTTCCGACGCTGTGTTTTGTAGGCGACTATACCATCGTCTTCGTCTCGCCATTATGAATCCAATGAGCCCAACCTCGTCGTCGGAGATTGCTTGACGCACCGCCGCAACCTTCATTGCCCGTTTTTCCTGTTTTTCCTCCAATGCATCCAGCACCGTTGATCACCATCCATAATCAACGGTCTAGAATCGTATACGTGTCACGGGACAGCACCTCCCCGCAAACCCGCGTGTCAATCCGCCCCTCGACCTGACCCAGACCACTTCTTGACCCACGTGTCAACCCTCGCTGACTCAACGTTGACATGTCTTCCCTCTCCACTCAGACATCGCCATGTGTCTGCTGACGTGGCACATAGTGGGACCCATCCTAAGATTTTTGGATGAGCTCTTTCTAAATTTGTCCTCCATTTCTTTGATTTTTGCTTCGATCTTGTAGTTTCCTTCTTTGTATCTACTATTGTGGACAAATTATATATTTTTCAGCCTATCCCTGTTGTTCCGAGGGTTACCTGAAACTGAAGGTCGATCTCGGATGAGATCTGCTGTGGTGGTCGGAGCTGTCGTGTCCAACTTGTTGGAACTGGTGGAGCTGGAGAGGCTGCTGATCCTTCGTCACCGGAATGTGGTGGTACCTGCAAGAGACTCCAATACTTAAGTTAGCATGGGCTTTAAACAGGTTTTTAGTAGAATCAGAGTATGAGTTATACGTGGGTGCTCCAGTGTATTTATAGTAGTGTGGGCTGACTTTTCTTAGATAAGATAAGTTAGTTATCTTATCTTATCTTTAAGTGAGATCATCTTATCTCTAAGGGGAACCGCCTCTATCTTTCTAGGCTTTAGTTGCCTTTAGATTGGGCTAAGTCCCTTAGTTTGGGCCGTCTTGGGCTTCTTGTAGCGATTTGGCCGAACTCTTTTAATGAAGAGGTCGGAAAAACTGACTTGAAGAGGTCGGTTGCTTTGTCTTTGATCACCCCAGGTCGGATAGCTCGACCCAGGGTATGAACACCTGTTATCCTTAATTACTCCAACTATACTCATTGGGTTGAAGTTATAAGAGAATTTCTTAAAGGGCACAAATTGTGGCGCTACATTACTGATGATATTGTTTGTCCTGTTAAGCCAACTATGATTGACAAATCAAAAGATGGGACCTCCAAATTCAAGGAGGAAGACTTTGCAAAAAAAAATTAGATGATTGGGATAGTAAAAGTCACCAGATTATCACTTGGTTTTGCAACACTTATACTTCAGGTATTCATTTACATTTTGGGCATTTTGAAACTTCTAAAGAAGTATAGAATTATTTGGCAAAATGCTACACTATTTTTGACCTCTCTCATCAGTGCCAACTGCTAAAGGAGCTTCATAGCCTTAAGCAAGAATGTGGACAAGCGGTCTTTGATTTTCTTGTTCAGATGAAAATAATTTGGGATCAATTGACATCTTGTGAGCTTATTATTAAAGATACAATTGATGGTAATGCATAATAGGATTATCACAACTAAACTTGTTTCATACAGTTCCTCATGGCTCTTATTGATAACTACGAGCCGGTTAGGGCTTCTCTTCTTCATCAGAATCCTTTGCCTAGCCTTGAAGATGTGCTTCCTCATCTTAAGTCTAAAGAAACACTCCTGGAGTTGACTCGCTCTAATAGTGAAACTGTCTTTGCTGTCACCAAAAGAAAAGGTAAATTTTGTCAAAACTGTAACTATTTTGGGCACCTCTTCTTAGACTGTCCTTCTATTGAATGTCAAAAATATAAACAGAAAGGTCACATTGGCTCCAATTGTCCAAAACTGTTCTACCATTATTGCAAGCTCTTAAGACACTTGATTACTACCTGTCCTATTCACCCATCACATTCAGATCAAAACAAGTATTAATCTCGTCTCCCAACAAATCTAAGAATGTGGCTTCTTCAATGCTCTTGCTGCTGCTATTGAATCCACCAACTCTACTTCTCTCATCCCACCTTTTGTCTTTCCATCTGACATTGAGTCTTTTGTTAAGCAACTTCTCTCCTCTATAAGATTTGGCATTATTTCACTTAGGAAGAAATTTGTTGACTTCTCTGCTAATTGCTTGGTAATCTACTCTACTTGTACCTCTAAATTTTTTATGGAGGCTTCTTGGTTTTTGAAGTTTCTTCTTGTCTCTTGCATAAAGTCTTGGGTTTGTTGAACAAACTCAGTAGTGGATTGAGATAGTTTCTACAAGAAAAGCTCAAGAGGTGATGATTCTTGAAAGGTTTCATATGGAACGTTGACGTTTCTTTATCCTTGATTCTCCCAACCAAAATTAAGGTGACTCCTCCATCCAGAAAAATATAAGTCGTTTCTTGGCCTTGAGAATTGTCCCATGTAATTTAATTGCTCGGTGAGAGACTGAACTTCTTTGAATAGCCTACACCTTTTATTCTTGCGGGCTCCTCCACACAAGTCACACATAGCAACTTGTGTTTCAGTGGCTGAAACTTGCATTTGTTTCGTTTTTTGTGAGTGAGGATTTGTTGAATCATGAGTTTGTTCATTGCTAGGATTGTATCCATGGTGTCCGACTCTATCACTTCCTTGTATATACAAACACAAAAGAAATAAAATACATCATGTGAAATAAAGAAGAAGAACAAAGAAGAAAAGAAGAATAAACAGAAGAAAATAAAATAAAATAAAGATCTAATTTAGTGATTCAATCGGATGTATGTTGTTAATCTTAGTTAATCCCCAGAAATGGCACCAAAAACTTGATAAGCCAAAAATTTGATACACTCGAAAATTGGCAAGTGCACCAAATCGCTCCAAGTAATACCACGGTGAGTGGATATCGTTTTCACGAGGATTAAAGGATTAAATCAAGCAAATTCTAATTGAAACTTCTAATTAGATCAATTGAACTTTTATAAGAGGAAAGATGTGAGTCTTGAAGTAATAAAGAAAAGTAAAAGAGAATGTTTGGTGTTAATGAATGAATGCTTATGAATTTGAAGAAAAAAACAGTAAATAAAGATGTGAAAGGTTTCGGAGATGTTTAACTTTCAAAAAAGAAAATCCTCATGTTTATTTATTTTTTATTTATTTTGATTCATACAAATACTTTCACGACAAATCATATATAATCAAATTCTAATTCTTTAACAATTCAATTTTTCTTTAACTTATTTAATCGACAATTTCTTGGTCAATTAATTAAGAAAAAGAGGTTAAGTGCAATTTTAATTTAACATCGCATAATATTCAAAGCTATTCCTAACTGAATTAATGTCACATATTGTAGTCCTAGACAATTGAAAATTATGAGAATGAGTTTCAAGCTAGTTCTGATATTAAATTTCTCAAAGTAATAACAGAATTCAAAACAGAATTAGAATATTTTTTAATACTTCTAACCATTAAAGATGAAGAACAAGACTCAATCCTAAAAACGTATCAATGTATAAATCAAAATAAAAGAAACAATTAGATTACCAATCCATAAAAAGTCAAATAGAGCTTCTAACCCTTAACATAGGAGGTTTAGTTACTCAAGATAAAGAAAACCAACTAAAACTAATGAGTTGTTAGATGATGATGGTCGGGATCCGAGGATCCTCGATGCCCTTTTGTGAATTATCGTTCACTTATTTATATCCTAAATCCTATCCTAGATTTCAAATTCAAAAACTAATTCTAATCTTATCTTTAGAAGGATAAGGTAACTAAATTAATAATTCAAATCTAAACTAAACTAGTTCTTATCTTTCTATAAAAAGTTAATGATAACTAATTATTCAAATCTTGAATCTTTCGGTTGAATTTAGAGCTTCTTGGGAGAGGAGCATGGGCTTGGTGCTGGACTTTCATGATTGGTGCCTAACTTGGATGCAATTTTGGACGCTTGGGAGTGAAAAATCACTTGAAGTCGGGCTCCTAGATTTGACGTTGGGTGCTTAGTGTATTAAACTATCCTGGCACTGGGCGCCACCTCTGGAAGTTGGCCGCCAACCCTTATGACTTTGTCGAAGGCATTGGGTGCCCAAATGGGTGCTAAACTTGGAAATTTTGAGTACTAGGCACTGGGCTTGAAGTTTGGGCACTGGGCTTGATGGATTTGGGCACTAGGGGCCTGTTTTGTCAAATTCAAGGCATTCTGGCGCCCGTTTTCCCTTAAAAAACTGATCATGAATGCATAATAATTCTAAAATAACTACAAATATATGATTAGTTATAAAAACTTAATTAAAAATATAAGAACTTCAAATTAAAATACAAAACTACTTAAAAAAGATATATGAAAATCATTAAAGATACCAATGCATTATTCTTGTCAAACTACAAAACAACCAGCTTTATTTTTTTCATAATAATTCATTTCTTGCTGCTCTTTTTTTTATCTTATTCCCTCTGATGTTTAGGGCCCCGTTCCCACCGCTTCTATGGGAAGGGCTCGATACTTTGTAGTATTTATTGATGATTATTCACGTTTTACTTGGGTTTATTTGATGACTAATTGTCATGAGCTGCCTCAACTTTATATTAACTTTGCCACTATGATTAAAACTCAGTTTTTCAAGGTCATTAAAATTTTCCGACGCAATAATGCTATGGAATATCATGATTCCAAACTCTTAAATTTTCTCGCTGAACAGGGTACTTTGTCTAAGTTTTCATGTCCTGGTATCTCTCAACAAAATGGAAGAGATGAACACAAACACCGTCATATTCTTGACTCTGTTTGTGCAATGCTTATTTTTTCTTCGTGTCTTTACCATATTTGGGGCGAAGCTGTTCTCACTGTTGTTCATGTTATCAATAGACTCCTTTCTTTTGTCCTTAGTAACACTACTCCCTTTGAGTGTCTTTATCATACTTCTCCAAATTATAGCTCTTTTCTTGTTTTTTGTTGTGTTTGTTTTTTCCTTCTTCAGCCTTATGAACATAATAAACTTGAACCTCGGGCTCGCATGTGTTATTTTTTTTGTTATGGCACTGAACACAAGGGTTATCTTTGTTGGGATCCTATCTCTCAACATATTCATATATCTCGTCATGTTGTATTTTGGAAGCATCACATGTTGTCTAGTTTCTCCTCTTTTGAGTCCATTTTTTCTACCCAGTCACCATTTTTCATTAACCTCAATGTTGTTCTTTTTTCTAGTGATGATACTACAGGTTCTATCTCAAGTCAACCTCTCAAGCCTCCTACTCTTCCGCCTTCTCCATCTCCCAATGATTATAGACCGGATGATGATCCTGCTCCTACTGTCACGCCTCTTCCCTCCACTCATTCTTCTAGGTAAGAAATCCACCTCCTCACCTTCTTGATTATCAAATTTTTCTACTATTCTTCATTACCATGAACCTAAGTCATTCAGAGAAACCTCCACAAATTTAAATTGGCATCAAACAATGCAAGAAAAAATCCAGGAACTTGAGAAAGCACACACTTGGGACTTGTTTGCTCCTCCTTCTAATCAAGAAGTTGTGGGTAGTAGATGGATACACAAGATCAAGACATGTTCTAATGGTTCTATTGACCATTTTAAGGCACGATTGGTTGCTCAAGGATGTACGCAAGAGTATAGTATTGATTATGAAGAGACTTTTGTTCCTGTTGAACGTCTCACATCTGTTCGCACTCTCCTTGCCATTATTGCAGTTAAAAAATAGTATCTCAGTTAGATGGATGTGAATAATGCATTTCTTAATGGGGATTTGAAAAAGAATGTCTATATGAAACCACCTCCAGGATATCCTTGTCCTTCTAGCAAAGTTTATCTCCTTCGTAAGGCACTTTATAGTCTTAAGCAAGCTCCTCGTGAATGGTTTGAAAAGTTCAGTACCACTATAAGCAATCTCGATTTTACTTGTACTCTTCATGAGAATGCTCTCTTTATTCGTAAAAGTGAACATGGAGTTGTTCTTCTATTTTTGTATGTAGATGACATAATCATTATTGGAGATAATGTTGATGGTATCTTTGATCTTAAAGCATCCTTTCACCACACCTTTGAGATGAAAGATCTTGGTTCTCTCATTTATTTTCTTGGTCTTGAAATCATATCCTCAGATGATGGTATCTATCTCTCTCAAACTAAATATGCTTCTGATCTTCTTGCTTGAGCTGGAATTACAGATAGCCGCATTGAGTCTACTCCTCTTGAGCCTAATGTTCGGTTTATTCCTATGGATGGCACTGTTTTGGATAATCTTACTCTTTATCGATAGTTAATTAGAGGCCTTATCTACTTGACTGTCACATGACTAGACATCACCTATCCATTTCATGTTCTTAGCCAGTTCTTGTCAGCTCCTCGTACTACTCACTATTCGGCAATTCTTCGCATTCTTCACTATATATATCAAAGGCACTCTATTTCATGGCCTTCATTTTTCTACCCATTCATCTTTAACCTTTCAAGCATACTCAGTTGCTGATTGGGCTAGAGATCTTACTGATTATCATTCTACTATTGATTATTATTTTTTTTTTGGTGACTCCCTCATTTACTGGCGAGCCAAGAAGAAAACATTCAATGCTCGATCAAGCACCAAAGGTGAATATTGTGCTCTCGCTGACACCACTGCTGAGGTTGTCTCGATTCGTTGGCTTCTCAAAAACTTGGGTGCTCCTCAGTCGTCCGCAATTGATATTTTTTGTGACAATCATAGTGCTATTCATATTGCACCAAACACATTGAGATGGGTTGTCATTTTGTCCGGCAACGTCTCCTTATTGATGTTGTTTGCCTCATAGCTGTTAGGACCTTACATCAGACTGCTGATATCTTCACAAAAGCTCATCATCCTACTCTAAAATTATATGCATTAATTAATGAAAATATTATATCAGAACCTAGGTCTAATCAAATTCAGCCAACCCCAAGGCATTGTGCATCTTTAATGGTGTAATAGTAGAGAATTTTAAGTCGTCACTGGTTCATTGCCACTAAATGCTTGGTTTAAATTTCCTCTCTCTCTCTCTCTCTCTCTCTCTCTCTCTCTCTCTCTCTCTCTCTATATATATATATATATATATATATATATATATATATATATATATATATAGACCTTCTTCGTCTACTTTTTTTTTCTTTCTCCTCCTACTTCTTCTGTATCTTCTTTTCTTCCTCTATTCTCTTTTTCTGCATCATCGTCATCATTATCATCTTCTCTCGGTTGATTTCTTCTACTCCTTCTTTTTCCTCCTCCTTCTCCATTATCATCGTCGTCGTCATCTTCTTCTTCTTTCATATATATATGTTCAACAAAATTATTGAACACATAAATTTTAGTGCACAACACTGAAACTTTAGTGCACAACATAAAATCCAGATCAATGGCAATAGAAGTAATTTTCTAAGCTGTGTAGCAAAATTTTCTAAGCTATGTGCAAAATATTTCTATGTTATATCGATAAGTTTGTGTTGTGTGAAAATATTTGTGTTATGTGCAAAAAATTTTATGCTACATCGACAAGTTTATGTGTTATGTACAAAATGTTTTGTGCTAGGTGCAAAAATTTATATACTACATTGATAAGTTTCTGCGTTTTCTAATAGAAATTTCTACGGAATATCAATAAGAAGAAGATCGAAAAAGAAGAAGCATGTGATGCATGCGCATGTTGGTTTCTGCTGGGATTGTGGCAACTTGTTTCAACTTGATTACAAAGATGCTTGCACATATAACATCGCTGTAAAAAATAATATGCATTTATCACTTCTGTGGATTACTTGTTACTAAATTGCCACAATGCTTCTATTCATGCCCTGGCCTAACAAATGAAAGCCATGCCCAATAACCCAAAAGGCCCACCAATAAAGGTGGACTTATTGATAGACTCAACCTCTTCAAAGAGGTCGGACGATGACTTAAAGGCCCAGCTCAACCTGGCGTAACCGCCTCTATAAAGTCTCTCCAGCCAACCCTATCTCATCTAGAAGGTAGATCCCAACAAACTCCCAAGATAAAGGGAGCGTTTATCTAACAGAAAAGATAAGGACTACTCCAACAAAACTGGTTATCTACTCTACTTTAAATACACTGGAATCCCCAGATATAACGCACCTTCTAATCTACTAAAAACCTGCCTAAGGCCCTTGCTAACTTAAGCATCGGAGTCTCTTGCAGGTACCACCCCCACCTCCTCACGAGGAAGTTGGACAGGTGGCACTTCGGCATTAACAAGTTGGACGCTGCCCTACAAAGGGATCTAGACCTCACGTTCAGGCCCAAATCAACGTTTCAAGTAACCTTCGAAACATTGGCGTCGTTGCCGGGGACTTGGAAGTCATCCCACAACCATGACGGACAATCAACCAGAGGACGGTCACACCGCATCCGAACCTGAGCAAGAAGCTCAGCCAGAAAACCACGCCGTCGTGCTCCCCCCTCCACCACAACATATGGAAGGACCTCATATAGAAGAGCCTTCGGAAAACCCTCATCCAAGGAGGATCCATTCTGAAGTACACCACCCCGGGGACGAGGATCATCCTCACGTGACGGAGATATTGAACATGGTCCATGGACAGTGAGATCGCTTGAGACAGCTCGAACACGAGGCCGAGCGACAACGAGAGGCCGAACGAGAATTGAGAAGAGAAGTAAGAAGACGTAGGGAGTTAGAAGAAAAGCTTTAAAAGATGGAGGCCGACCTTCAAAGTCGGGCCACTAGGTCAGAAAGCCCCTTGGGAGGACAAGATCCGTTCACAGAAGAGATCATGAAGGCTAAAGTTCCTAGGAACTTCAAATCGCCCGACATGGACCTCTATGACAAAACGTCCGACCCGAGCTACCATCTCAGTAACTTCAAAAGCCAAATGTACTTGGCCGACGCCTCCGACGCCTCTCGTTGCAAAGCCTTCCCGACTACTTTAACCAAATCCACAATGAAATTGTTTGACGGACTGTCTCCCGGTCGGTCACTAGCTTTGACGATATGGCCAGAAAATTTTTTACCAGATTCTCCATTCAGAAAGACAAAACGAAGCACGCTCCGAGCCTGCTAGGAGTAAAGCAAGAGGTCGGGGAGACCCTTCGTGACTATATGGAAAGATTCAACAAAGCTTGCTTGGAAATTCAGCATCTACCAACTGAAGCTATAATTATGGGTCTGGTCAATGGCCTCAAAGAAGGACCATTCTCTCAATCAATATCCAAAAGATACCCGACTTCCCTGAACGAGATCCAAGAAAGGGGCTGAAAAATATATCAACATGGAAGAAAACTCCCAACTTAGAGAACCTCCCCTTCGATCCAACCTACCCTATTATCCAAGTTGGGACAAAGAAAAAGAACCCAAGAAGAAAGAAGAGCAAAGTGTGGAAAAGCCTCGAAAGTACCACAACTACACCCCTCTAAGGGTTTTCCTAGTCGATGTCTACAGGGAGATATGCCACACGGAGAAGCTTCTGTACCCCCCCCCACCCGGTCCGATTAAGCATAAGAAAGCCAGAAGTCAGACTTAATATTGTAAGTATCACAAGCTATACGGATATTCCACTAATGAATGCTACGATCTCAAGAATGTCATCAAAAAGCTAGCCAGGGAAGGATGACTTGATAGATACCTAGTAGACAGGTCGGACGACTTGAGAAAGAGAATAAGGGATGAAGAAGGAGGACGACCAGAACACCCTCCTCACACCCCTGAACCACATATACATATGATAAATGGTGGATTCTCGGGAGGAGGAATATCAAAATCCTTTCAGAAAAAGGCATCTCAAGGAAGTATATCAAGTCGGACAGGACGATCGATTACTTGACTTACCCACCATCTCCTTTACTAAAGAAGATGCTCAAGGAATAATACCCGGGCACGTTGACCCAGTGGTAATAATAACTATGATCCTAGCAAAAGCTAACCTACACCGGACCTTGGTAGATTAAGGCAGCTCGGCGGATATCCTGTTTAAGCCCGCCTTCGACAAGCTCGGGTTAGAGGAAAATGATCTAAGGGCATACCCAGACAGCCTCTTTCGACTGGGAGATACCCCGATCTAACCTCTGGGTTACATCTCATTGTACACCACCTTCAAAAAAGGAGCAAGATCAAGGACACTAAGTGTCGACTTCATTGTGCTCAACGAAAATTCAGCATACAATGCTCTAATAGGTCGGACAATCCTGAACCGACTTGCAGCCGTCGTTTTCACCCCACATCTCTGCATGAAGTTTCTCACAGCTAAAGGAGTTGACCATTAAAGGAGTTCAAAGGCTAGCAAGAAAATGCTATAATGAGAGCCTCAGTTTGAATAGCAGCTCAAAAGACAAAGAAGTCAATTACAATCGAGTTAAGCGGAGTCCGAGTTCGAGAAGAACTACGACCCCTACCAAAAGGCAAAACAGTAGAGATACAAATCAGAGACCACCCCGACAAAATAACAAGTATAGGGGTAAACCTAGAAGAAAGCCTAAAGAAACAACTCATTGAACTATTGAGGAAAAACTCCGATCTTTTTGCCTGGAAAGCCTCTGACATGCCGGGTATAGATCCCGACCTGATGTGCCATAAGCTTGTTGTGTACCGAGGTTCCCAACCTGTTCAGCAGAAGCAAAGAAAGCTCAGACCAGAGTGAACACAAGTTGTAGAAGAACAAATACAGGTCCTATTGGAGGCAGGGTTTATAAGGGAGGCTAAGTATTCGTTGAGGTTTGCCAACGTCGTGTTAGTGAAGAAACAAAATGAAAAGTGGAGAATGTGTGTCGATTATACCGACCTCAATAAAGCCTGCCCTAAGGACTCTCATCCACTCTCCAGTATAGACGCTCTGGTCGACTTAGCATCAAGCTATAGATACCTATCTTTTATTGATGCCTACTGATGCGTGAGCATCTTTCCTATCTTTTCATAGTGAATTTGCATTTGAATTTGTAAGTTTAATCAAGATTTAAGTACCTTTGAGTCACTATGAATGCTACTTTGAGTCGTGTACAATTTGGTTTATTTCAGGTAGCATTCGGATGGATTTGACAAGGTTTGTGTAAAAGAAAAGGGAGAAAGTGAATGATGCTGTCAACCCTGACCTCCTTGCACTCTAACGAGCATAGCTTGAGCTAAAAAAGTCCAATTGACATGATTTTAGTCGCATTGAAAAGCTAACTTATAGAGCTTTCCAAAGATATATAATAGTATACACTTCTCTCCCAGACTGTACGGCCTTGATGGCGCCTAACTTGGGATTCTCCAAGTTAGGCGCCGGATGAAGAAATTTCACTCCAATACATTCGGGTGCAGTGGCGCCCAACTTCAATTTCTTCAAGTTAGGCGCCAATCCTAATGCTTGCAATGGTTCCCGCATCTATAGTGATGATGGCAATGAAGATTTTATTAATTTTGATTAAAACTTTATTTTATTTACAAATAGGAAGAGATATTATTTAGTTTTAGAAAATATATTTTACAGTAATTAGGATTTGATATAAAAGGGAAAAGATTTAGCCTTTCGAGCTCACTTTTTTTTTACGCACCTCATTCCGCACTTTATAGTTTTCTGAATCCTAGTTTTCTCTCTGAGCCATGAGCAACTAAACCTCCACTGTTAAGGTTAGGAGCTCTATTTATTCTATGGATCAATACTATTACTCTTTTATTTTAATTCATGTATTGATTTCAATTTCAAGAATTTGTTTTCGTTCTTCATCTTATGGATTTGGGTAGATTGGAAGAATAACCCTTATTCTATTTGAGTTCTTGTGAACCTTGGAAAAGTAATTTTCTTGAACAACAGCTCGAAAACAATTTATCCTAAATCACTAATTATCTGGACTTAACGGGATACGTGACATATAATCCTCTTATATTGGGGTAATTAGGATTTTTGTGGTACATAAACTAGAATTGAACTTAACCCTCTAATTAAACTTAAGTCATCAAGGAATTGGCCGTTAACTAGGTTAGAGGAGACTAAATCACTAAGGAATTAGGGTTTAGTCATATATAGTTTGCCATGAATTGAATCTTACATGATTAAAATAGTTGGTAAGAAAAGTTAATCCAGAAGATAAATAACTCCGAAACCTTAACTGTTCTCTCATATAATTTTCACAATCCATTTACTGCTTGCTTTCTAATTCTCTGAATTTATTATTTAATACTATTGAATTGTCAACATCATTTTCTGTTTATCTGACTAAGTAAATTACTCAATCATTGTTGCTTAATCCATCAATCCTTGTGGGATCGACCCTCACTCACCTGAGGTATTACTTGGTACGACCCAGTGCACTTGTCGGTTAGTTTGTGGACTTAAATTCTGCACCACCTACTCGGGATACAATCAAATCCCGATGTATAAGCCAGACCAAAAAAAGACCTCATTCATAACTCCAAGGGCAAACTACTGCTATATAGTGATGCCCTTTGGATTAAAGAATGCAGGAGCTACCTACCAACGGTTGATGAATAAGGTGTTTTTCTCTCACATAGGAAAACTCATGGAAGTATACGTGGATGACATGCTCGTTAAGACCAAAGAGGACAGAACACTATTGTCTGACCTCTCAGAAGTGTTCTCCACTATACAAAAGAATAAAATGAGGTTAAACCCCTCAAAGTGCACCTTTGCAATAGAAGCTGGGAAGTTCTTAGGGTTTATGCTGACTCAGAGGGGCATAGAAGCTAACCCCGACAAACGCCAAGCCATACTCGATATGAAAAGTCTAACCTATGTTAAAGAGGTCCAAAAATTAAATGGTAGGTTGGCCGCTCTATCCAGATTTATGGCAGGGTCAGCTCTGAAATCCCTTCCCCTCTATTCAATTCTAAGGAAAGGGAAGCAATTTGAGTAGACCCCAGAATGCGAACTAGCTTTCCAAGACCTTAAGGTATTGCTGGAGCAACCACCCATACTTACCCAACTTGAAAAGGGGAAAGAGCTCGTCTTATATCTATTAGTGGGAAGTCAGGCGATAGTCTCAGCCCTGATCCGAGAAGACGAGAAGGGGTAGTAACCTATCTACTTCATCAGTAAAGCCTTACAAGGGGCAGAGTTGAATTATCAAAAGATAGAAAAGTTTACTTACGCTCTTGTTCTTACATCTCAGAGGCTATGACCTTACTTCGAGGCCCATACCATTAAAGTCTGTACTAATCAACCAATTAAAAATTTCTTGCAAAAAATAGACCTGGCTGGAGCTGTCCGATTTCGACTTAAGATATGAAGCTCGGACAGCCATCGATTCACAATATCTCGCCAACTTCATCACTGAATACATTAAAAATCCCGGGAACCCCACTACATGGAGTCTATACGTAGATGGGTCATCAAATAAATCTAAAAGCCGGGCTGGCGTTATACTAGAAAGCGATCAAGGAACTCAGATAGAGTCATCCTTAAGGTTTGAATTTCCTGCTTCTAATAATCAGGCAGAATACGAAGCTCTCCTTGCTGGCTTGAAACTGGCTAAAGAAGTGGAAGCAGAAAAAGTGTTGGTGTTCAGCAATTCACAAGTAATAACCTCACAAATCAATGCCACCTACCAAGCTAAAGACTCCACTATGAAGAAATACCTGGATGAAACACGAGAACAATTGACACACTTCTCAGAAAGTGAGGTCTGACATCTAACTCGGGAATCCAATGCCCGAGCTGATGATCTATCAAAGTTAGCCAGCACCAAGCCAGGGGGCAACAATAGAAGCCTCATTCAAGAAACTCTGCAAAAGCCATCCATATCAAAGGAAGAAGAAGTGTTGACCATACATAATCAACATTTAGTGTGGATGGCTCCCATAGTTAGCTACCTCAAATTCGACTTGCTCCCCAATGATGAAAAGGAGGATAAAAGGCTTGTAAAGGAGGCACAAAACTATACCCTAGTCCACAATATCCTATACAAAAGAGGGATCTCAACACCCATCTTAAAATGCGTCCTGACTTCTAGCACAAAGGAAGTCTTGGAGGACGTACATAGTGGCATATGTGGTTAATCACCTAGGAGCTCAATCATTAGCCAAAAAAGTTATCCGAGCTGGCTTTTTCTGGCCGACCTTGTAGAAGAAGGCAGCCGAGTTCGTTAAAACGTGCCCACCTTGCCAAAAACATGTCAATTTCCACATTGCACCTCCTGAGGAGCTCATCAGTGTCACCTCATAATGGCCATTTGCTAAATGGGGGTTGGATCTACTTGGACCATTCCCCCAAGTCCCAGGCCAAGTCAAGTACCTTATAGTAGGGGTTGACTATTTTACTGAGTGGATTGAGGCAGAACCTATGGCAACCATCACTGCTCAAAGAAGTCAAAAATTTCTGTATAAAAACATAATCACAAGGTTTGGAGTTCCCCACTCCATCACCATGGACAATGAAACTCAATTTACCGACTCGACCTTCAGAAACCTGGTGTCCAACTTGAAAATTAAACACCAGTTCATGTCCGTAGAGCACCCTCAGGCCAATAGACAAGCTGAAGTTGCCAACAAAGTCATATTGATCAAGTTAAAATGCCGATTACAAGATGCGAAAGGAGCTTGGGCTAACCAGCTTCTTCAAGTCTTGTAGGCTTATCGAACAACTCCACATTTCACAACAGGAGAAACACCCTTCCGACTTGCATACGAAATGGAAGCAGTAATCCCCATAAAAATAGCTGAAGAATCACCTAGAGTTCAATTTTACAACGAAAGAGCTAACACCCAGACTCAAAAAGAAGAGCTCGACCTCTTATCTAAAGTCTGAGAAAGAGCTCAGATTAAGGAGGAAGCACTAAAGCAAAGGATTGATCTAAGGTACAATAAAAAGGTGATCAAGAGAAACTTCACCACCAACGACCTCGTCCTGATTCGGAACGACATTAAAACACAGAAGTCGGGTGAAAGAAAGCTAGCTACAAACTAGAAAGGACCTTACAAGATAGTAGAGGTCCTAGGCAAAGGCTCCTATAAGGTGTTCGACCTCCAAGGGTGGGAGATCCCGAGGTCCTGGCACGCTTGTAACCTAAAAGGTACTATAGCTAAGAGTCTTGTACCTAGGTGCACTCTTTTTCCGTGAAAGATAGGGTTCTTTAATGAGGCACCAGTACAAGGACTAGGGGCACCCAAGCCTCTGGTAAATAGCTCTGTAAGAGAATTTTTCTTAAACAATAATAAAAGATTCCTGGTTTGTTTCTTTTTTTAAGTTTCCTATCTCAAACGCTTTAACCTAAACTCGATAAACTGCAAAAATCATTGACCAACCTAAAGTAGTCAGTAAGATAAAGTGACGAGGTACAAGTTAATGTAAGAAGTTACACAAACAACTTGTACAAATAAAGCAACCTCAAAACAGGTCGGCATAAAAACAGAGTTGTCAAAGTAACTTAGCGAAAGTCCAATTACTCGAAGTCGGTCATACTTGAGGAAATTAATAACTAAGACCCAGAGAGCTAAAACAAACCATACCCTACTACAAAGACTTAAAGGGTACTTAACAAATTAAGTTGAAGGGCGAGCATTGCTTAATAAAAGTTGCAAACAAAAGCAACTAAAAGTAAAGTTTTCTACCCACTATTACAAAAAACTAAATGTCATAAATCCACAGGTTGAGCAATCAAGCAAACACTAGAAGCAAAAAAACTTAACGCTTCTCACCCATGAGAGGGTTGAGAGCCTCGCCAGTAGTAGCGTCTTTGCTCACGGCCGAAGGAGGGGGAAGCACGGACACTGGTACGTCCGAAACGACCTCAGGAGCAGGAATAGAAGTCTCCACCACCACTGCTTCAGGGGAAGCACCCAAGGTGGATGTTTGACCGGCCTGAACCCCCGAGGTCTTAGGTTCCACAGGAGCCTCTTCCTCATCCTCCGAGTCAAGTGCAGGGACTATATTCCCATCAACTACAACATTGTTCACACTGAAGGGACAAAGGTCCAGGTCGGGAGCCAAGACCCTGACCTGAGACTCTAAGTTATTGAACATCTCATCTATCCCTAAAGCGCTCAACTCCCGGTACTCCTCAAGCTCTACTTTCAGCTCCTTTACCTCCTCCTCCAATGCCAGCCTCTCGCCAAACACACGAGTATAACTCTCGTGGTATTTCTTGGCCTTCTCTTCAGCCAAGGCAGCTACAGCTTCCGACTTAGTGGCCCTCTCCCGAGCTCTTTCAAGGTCTGACCTCAAAGTATCCCGCTCCTTCTCCAGATCCTTCTTCAGCTCGCCAAGTCTCTCTACATCTGCCCGAGCAGCCGCCAGGGTACTGGTCGTCGCTTGGATAGGAGAGCCCCTCAACTCTTTAGCCAGGGTCGCACACACTCCAACCGTCCGAAGGCATCCCCGGGCTAAGTTCTGGAGATGGTTATGGATGGCAACATCATCCGTGCTTAGATGATGATAAGGGAGCACATTCCTCTCACCCCAGATCAAGGCGTTGAAGCGGCTCAAGTAAATGCTCTCCTCGTCATCTACCTTCTATTTCTTAAAGAGAGGCTCAGAAGAAGAAGGGGACTTAGGGGAGAGCTCGGAAGACATAGGCCTGGACAAGGGAGTGGGGATGATGACCTTCAGGACAGCAGGGCCCGACCCCGACTTCTTTTTCAGGGAAGATCAGACGGATGATCCTGCCCCGACCTCTTTTTGAGACCCGGCTCCAATATCTTTTTGCTGTTGAAGGTTTTTTGCAATGAGGGATTTTTTGGTATTTCGCAGATACTTTATAGCCAACTTGGGAGCCATACTTTCTGCAAAGCAACACAAAACGAAGTCAAAATCAACATTTAAAAAACAAGAAAAATTTAACAAGCAAGGGAAGAAGAACTACCAAGATTCGACCTCAGAAGGCTAGGATCTCCCAGATATCTCTTCGTGTCCAGATGGGGATCTTGAGCCCAAGTACCCAAAATAAAGTCTACAATCCCCCTCTTCAGATCATCTAAGTCAGACAAATCCCGTTTAACGATATTGAGGGTGTCCTCTCAGTACAGGGGAAATAAGGGCCCTTGTCTCTTGGAAAGGAAGAAAGGTCAGGCATTCACAACCCTTTTAACCTTAAAAAAGTAATTTTTAAAGTCATGAAAAGAGTCGTCAAAAATGGAAAAGGCATTCCGACCCTGAACAGCTCGGAAGGATATCTATCCCGACTTCTTGGTCGAGCTATATGGTTTGGTTACAACAAGAGATAAAAGAAAACGTTCAAGGTAGGCTGGACGTCTAACTCCCGACATAGGAGCTGAAACATCTTCATGAAAGCCCAGGAATTCGGGTGCAGTTGGGAAGGGGCAAAGTTTGAAGACCGCAAGACCTCCACCTCAAAATCTTTGAAAGGAAGTCGGACACCTAACCTAGTAAAAATGCAATCATAGGCATAAAAGAAAGGATGTACGGACTCTACTATAGGAGAAAAACAGACTCTCTCTTCAGGATCAGGTGGTTCTAAGACATAGTTTCTCTCATCCTCCCTATTCTCACAAATGCTATGGTATCTACGAAATGTACCACAATACTCTTTGTCAATTATCGGGACACACATTAAAACAGTACTATCTACCCAAATCCGAAGAGCAGGGGGAACCTTAGTTGACATGTTCAACATAACTTTGCGAGACATAAATGCTACACCTACAAAGCGCAAAATAAAGCAAACAGTCACTAACAGAAGTTGGAACTCGTTCAATGCAAGTCAGGAAAAACAAATCAAATCAAGGGTAAACCATTCTTTTCAAAATCCTTCCACACAACAAAACAAATGGCACCTCTTCAACACAAACACCACGTCAAAGACGGCACCATTAGGGACAACACAGTGCATAATAGACAACAGCCACACCAACAAGGATTCATTCAAAGGAAAAAATAAAGGGTCTTTTTAAATCTTTTCCTCAAGACACTCCATATCAAAATTTCTCCAAAAACAACAAAAAGAAAAGTGCAAAGATAGCTAAAGCAAAACCAACAGCAAAGCAGGTCACACGCAGAAAGGAGAGCTTGAGGGAAAAAGAAGAGAGAACCAACCTCGAAGAAGATCGAAAAGAAGAGAGGAAGAGCGCGTCTAAAAAACAACAAGAGCACGAACAATCTCCTTTGTGCCGACAAAATAGATAACCCTTCAAAATGCCAAGATCGAGAAATCTCGAAGAAACAGAGACGGACGAAACAACAAAGAAAGTACTTTAGTGAAGAAGAAAGCAAAACAGTTTTTCAGAAACAAACAAAAAGAAGAAGAAGAGCCGAAAAGTCCCCTTTTAAAGGAACAATCAATCAAGAACGGCTCTTTTACGCCCCCTTAAAGCGCGTGAATCCCCAGGAGCAAACCACCGCGCAGAATTCGACGGTCATTAAAGCTCCTCCAACGTTAAAAAATTCGAAAAAAGTTGGGTGACACCGACAAGATCAAAACCCGACTTACATAGTAGAAGCCATAGAATTCTTGAGCCCGACCTATAAAAGGAACGAACTCAAGCAGGGGCACTATTCATACCCTGTCCCAACAAATAAAAGCCAGGCCCAATAACCCAAAAAGTCCACCAATAAAGGTGGACTTATTGATAGACCCGACCTCTTCAAAGAGGTCGGATGATGACTTAAAGGTCCAGCTCAGCCTGGCGTAACCGCCTCCATAAAGTCTCTCCAGCCGACTCTATCTCATCTAGAAGGTAGATCTCAACAAACTCTCAAGATAAAGGGAACGCTTATCTAACAGAAAAGATAAGGACTACTCCAATAAAGGTGGTTATCTACTCTACTATAAATACACTGGAACCCCTAGGTATAACGCACGTTCTAATCTACTAAAAACCTGCCTAAGGTCCTTGCTAACTTAAACATCGGAGTCTCTTGCAGGTACCACCCACACCTTCTCGCGAGGAACTCGGACAGACGGCACCTCAGCATCAACAAGTCGGACGATGTCTTATAAAGGGATCTGGACCTCCCATTCAAGCCCAAATCAACGTTTCAGGTAACTCTTATAACAGCTTCCTTTTTTGGATTTTATTATATTGTTAAAATGTGATATTTTTAATTTAAATTAGTTATTAATATACAAAAATATATGGAGCCAAGTTTGGGGCCAAAGATAGTCATAACTTTTCTTTTTGGCTTTTGTCTTGCATTCATTAATTACCGCTAGAATGAATACATGATCTCATAATTATCAGAACTAAATCGAGCTAACCGTTTTGACCAAATAACCGTTTTGACCAAAAACCTAATAAACCGAAAGTCTGGTCGGTTTGGTTCATTGCAAGTAGGGCTGGAAGTGAGTCAAGCCAGCTCATGAGTCAGCTCGAGCTCGGTTTGTTAATAGCTCGATAAGCTAAGCTCGTGAGCTGGTGAGCCAAGCTTGAGCCTAGAATTGAACTCATAAATTAAATGAGTCGAGCTTGAGCTTGGATAAGCTCAGCTCATTAGCTCGTGAGCTGGCTCGATTATATATATATATATATATATATATATATATATATATATATATATATATATATATATAATTAATACACATATCCTATATGCATCTAATTTATACTTTTAATATTATATATATACATATGAAATAGTAATATATAATTATATATATATTAATGATCTTAATTATTTAAAATTTTATATTTATTTATTACATATAATTTTGATGTAGGACATAAATAAAAAATGTATATTTATTGATAGATAAACAATATATAAAATTGTTCTTTTCAAATATTTTTTAAAATATATAAGTTATAATTTATTGATATAAAATTATAAATTATGTATTTATGTTTCTATTATTTGAGTCAGCTCGTGAGCTTGAGCCAGCTCGTGAGCTTTTGGTGAGCCGAGCTTGAGCTTAAGAAATATGCTCGATTATTAATGAGTCGAGCCGTGAGCCAAGCTCATTTTTGGTGAGCTGAGCTTGAGCTTGAGCTTGGTCTAGCTCAGCTCAACTTGGCTCACTTCCAGGCCTAATTGCAAGGATCGTTTTTGCTCCCAAATCGATCAAACACATTTAAATACACAACAATGTATATTGGTTCAACCTAAGATGTCTTGTCCAATCCTCAAGAAGTTTGAGAGTTCTACTAATAGAATGAGTGTATATAATATATTATTTGCATAAAATCTTCTCAACAATATAATCCAACAAAATCTAATATAAAAAATAAAAAAACATATTGCATTCATTAGAAAACATATGAAGTTAAAAAAAAAATAATTTTATTAAATTCTATAGAATAAATACACATTTTGACACATAAAAAAGATTTTGATTGACTAAATGGGTGTCAATTTTATTTTTGACAATAAAATTCCAAATATCAGTTTTATCTAACAAAATGGTATAAATTAATGATTAACCCATTTTGTCAAACTAAACTGATATTTGAGAATTCATTTTGTCACAAATGAAAATTGAAATCCATTTTGTTAAATTCAAAATCTTTCAGGTATCAAAATAATTATTTACTCAAGTTTCATATTAACAAAATCAATAACTAGAATTCTAATTTCAAATTTTTATATAAATGGAATCACAATTCTATTACAATTTTCACATTTTATAGGAATTTTACATGTCTCCGGAGGAGAGGGACCTCTTCCCGCCTCTATCCCCCTATATCGTGAGGACTGATTTCCGCTTTCGTCCTATAACCATTAATTTCCATGGATACTCATTTTGAAATTTTTTTTTTCTTTTTCCCTTTTGTCATCCACCAGAATAAGAGGGACTGGAGGGCATGAAAATAAAAAAACCATTGCAGGGGATAAGATGACATTTAACATAGACTGAACGGCTGTATCGAAACAATAATTTATGTATACTATAATTAACATATTATGAATCACAGACAACGTAAATGAGAGTATTAACTCTTTAAATCAACACGGTAAGACCTTTAACCAACATTCAGTTCCCGTCTGCAATACATATATCGCGGAGACCACAGAATTTCACCAAGCAAACAACGGAGAAAGTGAGATATGTATATAGATATATAGACATAATGAAGCTATTTTCTCCTATCCAACAGCCTCAACATCAGAACAGGATTCAGGTGAGTTCACTGGAAACTGATGGTCTTCAAAGTTTATAATATGGTACAACACTGATTGGTTTTCTTCGCCTGTTTGTAGAACATCTGTTTCAAACACCAGCATCATGGTTCTTGTGTCAGCATAGCAAATTAATCCAAAAAGTTCGTCTTGCTTTCTTTCAAATACACAAGCAAATATGTACTCAAATAATTCACTCTAATCATGGCAATAAATAGAACAACTGATTTAACATTCATCAATGGATAACTACCAGGAAAAGAAAAGGGATGTATAAATAATGGAAATAACTCGATAACTATAATTTAGAATGAAAGAATTATCTTCCACAAAATTAGAATGAAAGTGTTAGTGTCCATGTTGATGTCTCATTCTTTTGATGGTAGGAGAAAAGAGAAAACTGTGAAAAGAGATGACACTCTTAAGGGTACAAAATCAAGGTAAGCGTAGAGAAAAAGTTCTATATGTAATAGAAGCATTGTAAATTTTGGCAAGTCTGTCTAACTATTTTATACAAGTTAATCAATAGACACTAATTTACTATTTTGTTTATCAATAGGCACTTGGATTCGAGTTCTGAAGAGTAAAAAAAAAATTATGGATTATATATAATGAAGAGTATTTTAGAGTTAAAAAAAAAATTGTACACTAACTCTTCCAATATCTTCACTATATACGGTATTTAAAGGAGATATAGGGAGTTTGGTGTCCAATTCCCGCTTCTCCATTTTATCCCTACCAACTATCATTGCAATTACATTCATGTCTTATAAATTCACACTTAACCTCCATTAAAATATCAATTATAATGAAATGAGAATAACTAGATAATACCTTCTAAGAGAATGCAACTTTTTCTTTTATTAAGAAAGAAAGAGTATCACTACAGAAAGAGGATAAGGCATCCTCCAAAGAAAAATAGTAGGCCGTACAAGATTGATTCATGTGACAAGACAGGCTAATCTCTTTGCATATCTACCAAACAACCCAACTAACGGATATATTTCCAGAAAGCACTGTAAAATCTAAGAAGGCATTTGTAAAATCCTTTCCAAATGTTGTTCAAAGATGAGGAAATCAATCCTTCAAATTTATCATAGATCATTGGAGAAAGCCTATATCTCTCCAGAAAGCTTGTTCCGAAGCCATAATTATAACTTCGATAACGATTCTGGAATTGTTATTAGCATTATTACCTTTTTATGATCTTGAATTTAATGTGCAGTCATTTTAAGACATCGATCATCATGAAGTTTATTATATTTTATTAAAAATTTGAATTTACTAAAGAATAAATATAAAAAAGTGCAAGTTATTCGTTGAGAGATTATTTTAGATTGTATATGAATCAGAAAGCCAAAGCAATATTTGTACTAGCATTTGTATCAAACAAAAAATTCCCAAAGATCCACTTGTACTGGCATGTGTATGTCAAGAATGCTACACATGTTTTGACGGAGCTTAGATGGTAGTGAAACGTTAAAATTAGCAACTTCATATATATATATATATATATATATATATTAAGAATTTGGTGCATCTCCATGTCTATGTGATTATGACATTCCATGTCAACTTATATGCATCATAGGTCTTGATATCTATGAGCATCTAAAGATATTGTAAATCTTCAACTTCACATTCATGTTTATATATATGATATATCCTACAATTTAAGAATTTGATGAGTCCCCATGTCTATGTTATGTTGACTGTCCATGTCAACAGATATGCTTCTTAGATCAACAGTATCATGTTAACCCTGCTTATGTCTTAGGAGGGATTCTAACCATAAGAAGTTGCCAAGACCAACAACTTGAGAGTTGAGATGTGTATGATTGAAATGTGACTCGATAGGAGATAATCCACTTTTGGATGCAAAATGAAATAAGGGTATCCATAGGTGGTTATTCTGTTTTGAATATCCTTTTTGTATAGCTGACATTGTCTATATTTGCAAGTCATGACCAGTACCATGGAAGAGGTAATGCTAAAGTTGATTGTTTCAATTACACGTATATTGTTGTTAAACAGGTGAAAATGAAATAAGATTTGTTTAATTTTAGGAAACTAGTGTGTATTCCCGGAGGTGCCACACTAAATTATCTAGCATTTTTGGCTTGTTAGGCTGAATGAGCTTGTATCAGTAATTGTCTAAAATCAGACAACTTACAATTGCTACAAGCCAAGACATGAATGAAAAGAATAATATAAATAAGATCACCAATATTCTTAATGATAACCTTCAAAGACTATCAGAAACAAATGCAAAGAAGTAAAATAAGAGCTATTGTGTACCTGTGATGCTGCACTCAAATCAGAACTCTTTTCAACTAAACTGTCCAGCCTCTCTCCTCGAGCAAGCACACTATCAATAGTCTTATGCTGTTTACAAAATTAAAGACCAGACAGTGAGAGAATAGTAAAATAACTCAAATAGAAGGTCAATGGGATTGTTGGAGGGACGATTTACGCTTTTCTTGAAGTCCAAATGGAAATACTTATACATATAAAACTTATGCCAAAGGAATATAAAATGTAAAAACGATGTCAGAGAAACTATAAATGTTAAAAACAAGTCAAAGGTCCTTGACAATGACATTAGAAATCAGTTGAAATGAAACTACTTCATGCTTTCATGTGTATACGATTCTTAGAAATGAAACACTAATATCAAACATCAAATTTAAATTGAACAAGTGAATTATTAAGTCTAAGAAACACTAATATGTTTGATGAAACAGAATTGATAGTAACTGATTCGTTGATAACCCACCGACAAATATCATACAGAAATTTGTAATAGTACATTATATTTTGCCTCATGAGAGAGAACACTTGGCCATAATGCAGACATTGTCATCTGCGACTAAATGTATTTGAAAAGCAATGCCAAAATTCCATTAAAGTGATAAAAGCTACAAAGCATTTATAACTTGAATAATTACATATAAGGAAAAACGTCTGACTAAGGATAAGTGAATTTTAGAAGAAATTCACTGTTTTGCAAATATATAAAGCAATACATAGTTAACCCAATACTTACAAGAATGATTTTTGTTTCATCTAGTTCTCTTTGGATTTTCAACAACTTGTCAGCCTCTGCAGGGTCCTGACAATATGTAGAAGGAGGATTCCAGTGAAATGCAATTATGTAAAAGTATTCATCGAAGGACAGGGAAACATTGATACAACTTATAGCCCGTTTGATAAGTGTTACTGAAAACTGGTTCTTGGTGTTTTAAAAATGTAAAAAAAAAAAAAAGAAAAAAAAGAAAAACAGCTTGCCTGCTAAGAAATTTTCTGGATTAATTTTTAAAACCTTAAAACAGCTCGAGTCTTACTAATAATATGCTTGATAATTAAAAAAATAGAGAATAAATTTTAAGAAATTCATCATTCTAATTTAAGAAACTAGTTTTAACAGGGGAGCATCAAGTGTCCTCACAAACTTCCATTTGCCAAAGAAGAAGCTGCTTTTTCTTCTTCCATTTGGCATATCACCCGCTTTTCCATTACAAATTATTTTCTGCAGCCAATGGTGAGGAAGCTCCTTACTGCAACTCAGCCACAGGCCACCTCCACGTGCCAACATGTTCAGCACCAGAGTCTGCTTTGATTTGGCAAACATCAGTTTGAAATGATCTCAGTTGATCCTTTGAGTTAGTCTGACAACAGACATCTGAATCAACTGATAATCTGAACCTGCCAATTGGCATTATTATCCCACCAACACTATTTCTTGAACTCTGCTCTATCAGGTGTTAAACAACTTTCCTTTTCTTCAAATGCGTGCTTCGGCCCAAATCGTCGAAATGTGACCACATTGTAAACTGAATGTGGCAACATAAAACAAATAGAAAAATACCGCAGAGTATAACAAGTAATATTTACGATTAAATAATTAAAAAATCAAAAAATTAATAAAAATAACAAAAAAGATAGAGATCTTGCAGTTCATATAGTTGGTGAATTGTCAAACAAAACCATCCAAACAGAAGTTATACATTTTACCATTATAGAACTGTTTGGAAAGTTAATTTGTGAAACAGATTTGTTTTTTTATCTCTTGTTTTTAAAAATTCAAATCAAACTAGCTTTATACAACAATTTCAAAGTATTAGAAAACGAAAACACTTTCAAACAGGCTCTAAGATTATGAAAATTTTTAAATGAAATTAGTAATATCTATTCTTTGTGAAGCTAATATAACGAAAAGGTATTTACATGCCTGGAATTTTGTCAGAGCTTCATCCAAATAAGGCCAGGGTTGAGTGCTGTCTGTTTGAGCACTTCTCCATGACTCACCAAATTTTTTGTTATATTCATCCAACACCTGCAAAAAATCAAATTTCTTTTTTATAGTAAAGAAAGTTCATCACCATGAAACAATACTAAATTATAAGTATCATACCAGAAACTCTCTTTTTGTGCCAATTATGGAGTCCAAAGTTAGGAAAAATTAATTCGGTGCAGTTGATGATTGAGATTTGAGATTGCTGCTACAGTTTCAAATCTAGATTCCTAATAATCTATGGTATATTGAATTTGTAACGGAGGTTTGGTTTTACAGGTGCACCATGGACGCTCATCAAGTGGCTTCATGATTCTTGTGATTCTGGTTATCAATCTCTCTATAATTTAGGATTAGGAGCATTTACAAGATCACCCAAGAGACTCTGTTTCTCCTTTTCCAAACACACTGTTCTCCCCAATTTTCTCACATCACGACTCTCCTATCATACAGAAGCCATTTTACACTTGTTGCAGAGTCCAAATTAGCCACACATCCCACAACCACTAAAGAACCAAAGACTAAGGCTTGTCACTTAGTATCGGTAGCAGGGATTACAGAAAAGAGTCTTTGTTGAACTTGGTTTATGCATGTTAAAGCTTTAACATTTTATGATCTAAGCCTACTTAGTCTTACAAGGAAAATTTAACAGTTCACGGAAAACATTGATCCCACCCTCACCTGGTTGAGAAGAGAAAATGCACTTCGAATTGGGTAGTGATCATCCATAAATCCCACAGCACAAAGGCCATTTCTGTTGTAAGCATGCACCTTGTACTCTGGAAAAGGAAGCAACAAAGTGAAACAAGTTTTTAAATTTCCAGAATTTCAAACACAAGAAACCGTACCGAACCATCGCGTTGAACGATCACAACCAAAAACTAAAATCAAATGAAAATGAAGATTATCCTCATCAGAGACCAAAATATATTGCCATCACTCATCACAAATTGATCTACAATTTCTATTGTTTTTCCTTTGCTGTTAGAAAAAGCACTAGTCCACTACCCCCATCCCCATCCCCCACCCAAAGGAAGAAAAGGAAGCAAAAAAAACATTTGTAAACTTTTCTAGTAAATAGCAGAAGCAGAACCCAGAATAAATGATTAAAAATCCTACGCCTAGAGAAGCGATCAGCACCAAAATACAGTATCATCAACAACCTAGATCAATCAAAACGACAACCAAACAACTCAAAAACGACCAAAGTCATCATAAATTCAAGAATCGGAAAGCGAGAATGAAACCCTAAAACGTTGAGATTTTGAAAGGAATATACAAACCTTCATGCTGAACAGATTGACGCTGGCCCTGAGGAGTGCGTTTGGCGACGGTGCGACCAACGAAGACGATGAACTCCTTGACGCTTGAACGCTGGAAGTAACCAAAGTGGCTCACGTCCGAAGCGTTCGCCAGAATCACCGGATCCGAACCCTCGCCACTGCATTTCAATACCAACAGAGATGTGATCTTCATATCTCTCTCTCTTCCTACTGCTTCTGTCTCTGAGTTCTTTCTCGCTCGATTTGCTCTTATAAAAGTCTCAGTTTCCTTTTTGTTCCTTTCTTGGATTCCGATTATGGAGTCGGCAATGGATGGTGCAACCGTGTAAAAGAAAAGGAATGGAATACGAGGCAAGTTGCACACTATTGAAAACAAGGAACATTTTAGTTTTATAACAGACAATTTTGCTAGGTGACCAACTAAGTATCACCCAATTTTGCGAATTACAATATAGGCCATAATAAAAAGGTGAATTCTATGATGTAAAATGTAATTTTTTTTTGGGAGTGAATTTTTTTTAGTAAAAAAAAAATTAGATGGTGTTTAGTGTAGGATTTTACTTTTTATTGTTCTCTTTTCTATTTAATTTTAGTCCTACTTATAGAATTAAAGATGAGAGATCACACTTTATTCTCTCAAGTGTTAAAAAAATAAAGAGAATTCATTTCTATTTTTTTCTATACATATAAAATTTAGGTGAAAGTTTTAAAAATGGATAATTATTATTCTGTATTTTATGTCTAATCAAGTCTTACAATCTCTTAACTTATCAATAGGATAGTTTGCAGTGATTTATTTTTTTATATTAAATATTAACTGAGATTAATTTTTGAATGAAAATATTAATTAGGTGGGTTAGATTTTTTTGTAATAGGCCAATTAAAAATTGAATTATATTTTAATTTGGGTCAAAATAATAATCATTTTAGGTCTTTTAATATACAGTGTAATTGTTCACCGGACAAAAAAATACAATATAATCCTTTTAGATTTTTTAACATAAATAAATTAATTGACAAAAATAAATAAATAAATAAATAAATTAACAGAGCATTATTTTCAAAAAAAACAATGAAAAACAAATAAAATACCAACATACAATTTTGTTTTTTCTTGTTGGTTGATGAGAAATATAAGTTTCGCCACACCGATTTTAGTACAAATTTAAGAAAATTATTCTAATTTAAATAAATAATATGACCATAATTTTATTTCGTTATATTTTAACCCTTATAATTATTATGTTTACACACTAAACTTATATGTATAATTGTTTTATATGAAAATCAAATATTAAAATATTTTATTTTAGTTTCTAAATGAATATTTTTTATTGCACGATTTTATTTTTCTTAAAAAAATATCTAAAATAATATTTTAAAATCTAAATAATTATAACATATATAATGTTTATAATATAAGAGAAAAAGTGCAATAAGAGAAGTTTGATCTAGAGATAAAGTTACATTGTAATTTATTTTCTAAAATCAGACTTTTATTTTTTAATATTTTATTTTATTTTATTTTATTTTTTGATTAAAATAATCAAAAGTGACTATTGGTATTTTTTCTTTCTTTGATCATGGACAATTGATAAAGTTATAAACAACTAATTATAATAATTAATCAACTATAGCAATGAAAAGCAGCTAAGTAGGGACTTATTTTAGCACAAATTCAAATATGGTCCAAATTTTTAACTGGCCTGATACAAAAAAAATTTAACCCGCCTAATTAACACTTTCATTCAAAAATTAAGTTCAGCTAATACTTATTATAAAGAGACAAATCACTGCAAACTATCCTATTGATTAGTCAAGAGACTACAAGACCTGATTAAACATAGAGTGTAGTACAACAGGTGTCTATTTTTATAGGTGAAAACTCAGATAAAGTTGACTTCACGTGAAGTTGATATCTAAGAGACGTTAGATGAAAATTTAGTCAAATCAGTCAAATCATCTAACGGTTCTCAGGTATCAATTTCACGTGAAGTCGACTGCACCTGAGTTTTCACCATTTTTAAAAGCTTCCACCTAAGTTCTATATGTGTAGAAAAAAAAATTACATTCTACACTATAGAATTCACCTAATAAAAAATTTAATAACATAAATTATTTCACATCCTGACATTCATATTCAAACTTAACTCTCGTTTTACTTTTTACTTTCACACTCGGTAAAAATTTTTAACCGCATACCTACTCTCCTTCTTCTCCCATGCACCCCTACTCACGATGCCGCTCCACTTCCCGTAATTGCGCTGCTGCCTCTTAGCCAGTGCCAACAACTCTCCCATTACAACAACAAGTTGTGTGCCCTTTTGCCGGCGACAACGAAGGGAGTCCTGAATGCCATCACCGCCCCCCGCAACCCAACTACCTGTCCTCGACCCAATGCCGCCCGTCCTCCCGAAGAAGCAACTGCCCGAGTCTCCTCTCCGTCAAAGACGATGCCAACAGCCACGCGAAGGATCTCCAGTAGTCTGTCGCTGCGCTGTGCCCCACCACACCCGTGCATCAGCCCTAAGCCGACCCTTTTGCCAGTGACTCGATTACAGTGACAGGTGTTTGTTTCTGATTAAATTGATGTTTCTTTGCTTTTCGATAGATGTTTCTTTGTTTTCTATATGGATGTTTCTTAACATAGAGTTGCGGATGTTCTTTTTTTTGTTTACATGGCTCCAGATGTTTCTTTTCCATTATTAAATACTCTTTTTAATTCGGATTTTGGATATTTTTCTGTTGGCTACTGGATGTTTTTTTATAAGTTTCAAAATGTTCTTTTTTAATTTGTTGAAAAAATTGTTTATGAGTGGTGTTTGATATCGGATTTTTTTTCATGGATGTTTCTTTGATTGCTTTTCGAATGTTTCTTATGTTCCTTTTCTTTTAACTAGATGAAGAAGGAACAGCATCGCCATGAGACACGATGGAAGGAAAGGATGCTATCGCGAGTGGCAGACGTGGTGGAGGGGGAGGACGTAGGGGTGAATGGCATATGCAGTGGAGCGTTTCATGTTGACGAAGCTGTCACACGATGATAATTAGTGGAGAATTACATTATGTTAATCCTAATTTCATGGTGCTAATCCTAATTGTTATTCAAAATTTTATTTTTAAAAAATATAAAATCCTAAGTTCAAATAAGTTGTTCAAATTGGTTGATGGTGTAGTTGTCCCTTATACTTTCTCGATTACAAATAAGTTTGTTGCAGAATTAATTACAATGAGTAAAGCTATCCTTAAAATAAGTGTCCTGTACCACAACGGTTCTTAAGATTCAAATTGTATCAATTATATTTTTAAAATTGGCAAAAGTACATTACATTAGTCCTTAATAAACAATAGATGTTGGATACTTCCAACAAGGCTCTAGAAGCTATTCTGAAGATTCTCCACATTTTGCCTGGGAAGAATGATTATTCAAAGATCAAAGTGGATGTGTTCAAAGGGAGAATGTCTTTCCTTCCTATTCTTAAGAAGATCGGCCGTTCCAGTGCGTCATGGGAATATAGCAAGGGGAGGAAATCTGTTCCCGCTAGTATTCCTTATTCCAACTTGAATGCCGAGGCGCGTATTTGGTATCTGATTGTGGCCGACTATATAATTCCTAGCACCCATGCTACCCATGTTAGACTTAGAGCTGGTTTGCTACTTTGGGCTATTATGGAAGGAAAGAAAATAGCCATTGTGCCTTTGATCCACACATCAATTTGGAAACTCATTGAAAAGAAAAAGATCAACATTCCTTTTCCATCGATGGTGATGCGACTAGCTATAGCAGCGGGGGTAGAGAGGCAACCGACGGACGTCATGTTCAAGATACCAAGAGGCAATAAATTCATTCCAAAAGGAGATTTGGATGGATCGACAAAGAAGACACCCTCCAAGAGGAAAGCACCTACAGCACCATCATCAAATCCAATAACTTCATCAACTCCTCTACCGTTTCTCTGGTCTCTTCCGGACTTCTTCCAAGACATATTGCATGATATCCACGACATGGAGTGACTTGAGCATAAGCATTTTGAGTGGGTAGAGGCAAGACTACAAGGAAGAGACCCTGGCCCAACTCCCAAAGTTTCATCAGAGTTAGTTGGGGAGGAGAAAGATGGAAGTCATCAACCCATGCCAGTGACCACCAGCTGAAGGTGGAGCCCCCAAGTTATCGTTCTCCCGGATTATGAGCATGCACGGAGGACAGCGCATTAATTAAGTGTGGGGGAGGTTCGACAACTTTGAAGGGGGGTAAAATTCTTTTCTTAGACACTTTGCAATGCCTTTTAGCTTTTTTCTTCAATTTTTACAATTCTGTTCTTTTTGCACTTTGTTTGGTTTGTTTGTATATATTTCTTTAGTGCTTATGGTTTTATGGTAGTAAATAGTTGCTTGCTGCATGATAAAGTAAATAAGTTTGGTAAAACAACAAGAATTTTTAATGAAATCTTTCTTAGGGCGTGCCATTGATTGAATTGAAAATTTGTTTTTCGACATGCTTGAAGTACTCTTTTTCATAGAACATAGAAAAAGAGCTAGAACAATATACCTTGTGAGATTTTGAGCTCTAATAGATGGTTGCACATTATCCAACCATAAAGTTTATTCTTGTGTGATTATATTCCTTTTTTATTGTGATCTTAGATTTGCATGAATCTATATATCCTGTATTTAGTGTTTGAATGCATTTAGGATGATTGAGGCCATTTTTGATATTAAACTCATTAACCCATATGTTCAACCCTTACATTAACCTTTGTAACCCCTTTTTGAGCCTTTAAATCCCCTTTTGTTATGATTCTAAGCACATTATTCTCCCTAAAGCGAAAAATCATTGATATCCTTGAATTGCTTCTTTTATTAGCTTAGGTGGAGTAGTGTGTGTTACTCAAAGTATGGGGAAAAGTTGTTGGAAAATATTGGTGATTAAGTTACATGGGATATTCATTGTGGAAAATTGGAAAATGGGTAACTATTCATGCATTCATTGATCAAGACATATACATCTCTTGTTGTTGACAAAAACAAGAAAATTTGGATTTTTCAATTGAAAAATATATATATCAAATCAAATTTTGTGCATAGCACTGATGAGCGGATAATTTATACGCTTTTTGGCATTGTTTTTAGGTAGTTTTTAGTATGTTTTAGTTAGTTTTTATTATATTTTTATTAGTTTTTAAATAAAAATTATATTTCTGAACTTTACTATGAGTTTGTGTATTTTTCTGTGATTTTAGGTATTTTTTGGCTAAAATTGAGGGACTTGAGCAAAAATCTGATTCAGAGGCTGAAAAAGGACTGCAGATGCTGTTGGATTCTGACCTCCCTACACTCAAAGTATATTTTCTGGAGCTACAGAAGCCCAATTGGCGCGCTCTCAATTGCGTTGGAAAGTAGACATCCTGGACTTTCCAGCAATGTATAATAGTCTATACTTTTCCTGAGATTTGATGGCCCAAACCGGCGTTCCAAGTCAGCATAAAAATTATGGCGTCAAAACGCCAGAACTGGCATAAAAGCTGGAGTTAAACGCCCAAACTGGCACCCAAGCTGGCGTTTAACTCCAAGAAAAGTCTCTAGATGTGAAAGCTTCAATGCTCTGCCCAAGCACACACCAAGTGGGCCCGGAAGTGGATTTCTGCATCATTTACTTATTTCTGTAAATCCTGGGCTACTAGTTCTCTATAAATAGGACCTTTTGCTATTGTATTTTCATCTTTAGTTCTATCTTTTAATCATGCTTTGATGATTGAACCCTCTTTGGGAGGCTGGCCATTCGGCTATGCCTAGACCTTCTTTTATTTATGTATTTTCAACGGTGGAGTTTCTACACACCATAGATTAAGGTGTGGAGCTCTGCTGTTCTTCATGAATTAATGCAAAGTACTATTGTTTTTCTATTCAACTCAAGCCTATTTCTTCTCTAAGATATTCATTCACACACAAGAACATGATGAATGTAATGATTAAGTGACACTCATCACTATTCTCACCTATGAACGCGTGCCTGACAACCACTTCTGTTTTACATGCAAACAATCTTGAATGTGTATCTCTTGGGTTTCTAATCTAAGATTAAAACCTTCGTGGTATAGGCAAGAATTATTGGCGGCCATTCTTGAGATCCGGAAAGTCTAAACCTTGTCTGTGGTATTCCGAGTAGGATCTGGGAAGGGATGACTGTGACGAGCTTCAAACTCGCGAGTGTTGGGCGTAGTGACAGACGCAAAAGGATCAATGGATCCTATTCCAACATGATCGAGAACCGACAGATGATTAGCCGTGCGGTGACAGCGCATTTGGACTATTTTCACTAAGAAGACGGGAGGTAGCCATTGACAACGGTGAAACCCAACATACAGCTTACCATGGAAAGGAGTATAATGATTGGATAAAGACAATATGAAAGCAGAAGTTCAAGAGGAACAAAGCATCTTCATACGCTTATCTGAAATTCTCACCAATGAATTACATAAGTATCTCTATCTTATTTTATATCTTATTCATCTTTTAATTATCAATTCTCCATAACCATTTGAATCCGCCTGACTGAGATTTACAAGATGACCATAGCTTGCTTCAAGCCGACAATCTCCGTGGGATCGACCCTTACTCACGTAAGGTTTATTACTTGGACGACCCAGTGCACTTGCTGGTTAGTTGTGCGGATTTGTGAAAAAGAGTTGAGATTACAATTGTGCGTACCAAGTTGTTGGCGCCATTGATGATCACAATTTCGTGCACCAAGCACCATATGAAATAAAGAGGTAAATAAAGAATGCATATGTTTGTGTTTTGGAAAAGAAAATGCATGAGTGAATGTGAGATAGGAGATAAATGGGTAGTTAGGTTATTTTATTATGTATATACAGGATGATATAGGATTAGGTGGACACTTGAGCTAATCAAAGATCTAATTCACTAAGTCCACTTAACTATATTAATCTTACCTTAACCCTAGCCCTATTACAACCCTCAAAAGACCTCATGATATTTGTTTTCATGCATCAAATATTAGTTGATTATTAGATGACTTACAAATCTTTGAAAAATATGATTAAAGGAGAATTGAGTGATTAAGCCCTAAGTACTAAGCGAATAGAGTGAATACATATCCGGTGAGGGGCTCGATCGCTCAATTCTATGTTCTTGTTCCTTATATTGTATCTTCTTGCAAGTTGTTTGTTGGTTAGTTTCAGAAATCTCAATTCAATTCTTTGGACATTGATCATAGTGCATTGACTCTTTGCCTACGCCCTAAGGCTTTCTTGGGATTGATTGGAATTTCATGGTTTGTTTCTACCAAATTTTAGTAGGATAGACATTAGTAGGTAATATCTAGGTTAGTTGCATGCATATAGGTAGTACATTAAATAAATTGTTTGCCCTTTTATTCATCTCCTTTGATTGTGAATAGCATGAGGACATGCTAGTGTTTAAGTGTGGGAGAATTGATGAATCCATATTTTACGATAATTTTTTGTTAGAATTGAGAGGATTTCATCATATAAACCTACACTTATTCCATTAAATAGCATGCTTTTGAGCTTTCCTCCTAAATTGTGCTTGATTATGAAAACATGCTCTTTTGGGCCTAATTTGACTTATTTTATTCCATTTGCCTTCTATTCGATACCTTGATATTGTTTGTGAGTGATTTTAGATGTATAAGGTATGAATGACTTGGTAAGAATGGAAGAGGAGCATGCAAGGAGGAAGAAGCATGAAGAAATAAAGGAGAAGAACAAAGCGATGTGTGCGTACACACAGGCAGCAAAGCAGAGCAAAGTGTGCGAGCGCACAGTATCCTGTGCGTCGCATGATCATTCAAAGTATCGCGAAGTGTGCGTGCACACAACCCCTTGTGCGTACACACAACCAGAGATTTCGGCCAAGTGTGCGTGCGCACATGTCTGTGCGTACACATATGTACCTGCACATGACTCGCATTTTTGATGGATTGGAGGCCCAATTCTGATGCTGGAAGCTCATATTGGAAGGGGCAAATCTTGTAGAAACATAGCATACCACTAGGAGTAGAGTAGAGAGTAGTAGGAGGCTTTAGTTTAGTTTTTCTCTAAGTTTTCTCTCAACACCATTAGGGGTTATATTAGGGTTTTATATTTCAAGTGCCATTTTCTATTTTTGATCTTGGTTTGTGTTAGCCTCCATTGTAAGTATCTCTTAATTACTACTCTTTATAGTTACAATTTCGTTGCTCTTGTAATTAAAGTTATAGTGTTAAACTGTTAATCTTATATACTTTTTGCAATTTTAATTTCTTGTTGATGATTTTGATGATTGATGATTGTTACATGCTTGGTTGAGTTATTATTGTTACTTTTGATCATTTGTTGCTCATAGTTTTAAGCATTTTCTCAATTTTTCCATGTTTAGTGTTTATACCCACCAAGTGTCTGTGGAAATGCCAATTTTGATTATGGGCTAAATTTTCACCTCTTGGCTTGGAAAAAATGAGCAATTGGGTTACTAGAGTTGGAATGTCCAACATTTAGTGAGAATTCTTGGATTGTTAATTGTTCTTGTTTCTACTAAAGCTAACTTGTTGCTAAGACAATTACCAAGTGAGTTAGGATTTGTGGATTGGGAACAACTATGCTCACTTAATCTACTCTCCGATGTAAGAGTTAACTAAGTGAGATTAATCCATTACAATTGTCATAGTTGTGGTTCCAACAAGGAAAGGACCCCTAACTCATCCCAAGCCAAGACTCCATTTATACTTTGAATCACACACACACATACATACATCAATCCCTTTTACATCTTACTTGTTGATACTACATAGCTAGTTCTTTAATTTCTTTATTTGTTCATTAATTAAAATTTTGAATGTTCTTTTATTCCTTTACTTCTTTATTTCTTCATTGAAAATCTTGTTGGCTTCACAACCGAAATTGTGCACTCATTGATCATTAGTCCTTGGGAGACGACCGGGAATTTAAACTCCCAGTTTATATTGGTTTTGAATAGTGACATCTTTTGATTCCAAACTTTGGTGGTGGATTGTTCGTCGGTTGGGAACTATACTATCGACGGAATTATTTTGTATGAAAAATTCCTAACCAGCAATAACCCGCGTACCACTACCATACACAACAAATCTTTATCGGGAAATGACTCATTAAATTCATCATGTTTACCCCCCACATCGACTATAATCATTATCAATCATAAACACGTAAGCGAGATAACATCCAGACCTTACCACGCAAGTGAGACAAACCTCTGTCCTTGCCAATCCAGCCATTCATGCCATAAACAGTCAGCATCAATGTCTTTTAGCAATTTCATAAGTTATTATACTCATTAACGCCAATTTGTTATTAAGTCATCAATTCCATTATCTCTTGAGTGGGATAACATCTCCATCCTCAATGTAGGCGGGATAAAACCACCATCTCCACATAGTAGTCTATGCACTGAGTAAGCGGGATGACACCACTGTCCTTGCCAAACAAAAAATCAATATCACATCTTAAACCAATTTACAATTCCATCCAGTTTTAGAAGATGCAACCTAACATAACCCCATTTATTTATTAACTACTCAATCTCATTATTCCGTGAGCGGGATGAAACTACCGTCCTCACTGCGGACAGGATAAAACCATTATTTTCGTAATATTTCCTCCGGTTAACTAATTATTTATCTGGAAATAATTCAATTTAACTCATTGGACTTAGCCACACTCTATCCAAAGCTTAAAAATGAGTTATCAAACTTTATTTTGGGGTTACAGGGGTTTACAAGCATGCCGAGAAAGCAGAGCAGTAAAAAATAGAGTTTCTTTAAGAAAACAGGATATGTGCGTACGCATCACCCCTCGTGCGTACGCACCTATCAGAAAGCATTTTCCACTCGTGCGTACGCATCACCCCTCGTGTGTACACATGAGCTACAACATTTGTTCTGAGTGGTGTGCATGCACCACCTTGAGCGCACGTACACCAGGCCAAAATCCTGGCAAAATCTCAGTTTTTATACTTTTGTACTCATTTTCAATCGTTCATAATTTTTTGTACAATTATCCGTTTTTGTCTGTTCTTGAACAGTTTTAAAGATCTTTTCACTAGCTATAATTTAAGATAAATTTCACTCAATTTCAAACTCCGAGCGTCAAGTTATGGTCCGTTGAAGTTGGTCAAAAATATGTTTTTACCAAATTCTGTATAATGGTCAATTTTACAAGTTTCCAATTCATTTCATTTCAAAACCACCCCAAAACCATTCCTAGACATCCTCAACCCTTATTTATCAAATTCTTAATCACTTCATAACCAATCCAAGCCTAATCAACTAATTTTCAATCAAGATCATAACATATCACACTTATACATCCACAATCACAACCCAAACCAACAATTAAGTATCCAACCAATTATCATTGTTTCAACAACAATTCACAACACGGCAACACCACCAATTTACCATAACTTACTAAGAAGGAGATACCTCACCCTTTCACGGTCTCCAGCCCAAATTCTCATATCATAAGCAATAATCAATCAAAATTACTCAATCATACTAAATCATTCATAGTCAATCAAACCACAAACTCACTCAACAATTAGCAATATTCATTCCAACATTCAAGTATACACATATTTCTCATAAGGCTTGGCTTTTCATATTAATATTACAACATTTCAACAGTTATTCACACTAAATCATCAATATCAATCACATCAACCATTCAACACTATTTTAGGGCCTTTAACCTAGGTTTTCACATAACCTTACATAATGTCTAATCGAAACTAAAATCTATACCTTAATGACGGTGGGTTCCCAACACTTGAATTCTCTCTTTTCTGGCTAACTAAGCTTGCTCAACATCAATCAAGCTTCAAGAATTGCTCTGCAATCACACCAAGCACCAAAAATCAACCAAACAACTCTAATATCACCAAATTCTACACAATTTCAAACTAGGGCTCATATAAAATAGAAGTTCAAAGAGAAAAAATGCCACCTTACCTTATTCCATTTGAAACTTGGGTGAAATCCAACTACAATCCATGCTAGAGCCTCTCTATGATATCAAAATCACAAAATCTTAACACCAAAGTACCCAAAACACAAATTAAAGAGAGATTTTGAAAATGACTCAAGGTTCTTGGGAGTACTTACTAAAAAAGTGGTATAGAATCAAAGAGCTCGACGAAATGGTCGTGTGACCATAAATGGGTCTTCGATCAGAGTTATGGATTGAAAGTTATGTGGGTTTGAATATTGAAGTGAATAGTGGAGGCTAGGATTTTGTTCTTCTTCCCTTTCTCTCTATGCGTGCCTCTCTATTTCTCTCAAATGGCAGTGGATTGTGCTGAATTCACTAAGTGTGAATGGCTTATAAGCCTTGGGCTTGGGTCCAATCTGGGCCTATTTATGATTTTTGGTCCGTTGGCCCTATCTTGGGTCAAAACCTTTAAGATAAGTGTCCGATTTTCTATTCTAAATCTTTTTCTTGTCATTTCTATAGTTTTAATTTCCTCACACATAGTACTGAACAGACTTAAGCCGTCACAGCTAATTTTAACGTCGTTACATGTTTTTTTTTTTTGCAAATTATCATATTTAATTGGGTTTTACAATCATAAGGGAGCAAGTCCAACTGCTGCCGCCAGTGCAGTAGCTGCTGGCCCTTGCCATCTCTATGTTGCTGTGTCAGCCCAGCCAACCTGCATATGCAAAACAAAACATGTTTAGTTGCAAAACAAAAAAATAGAAACTACGTAAAAAAGTCAACAAAATAAAGACATACCTCATAGCCAATGGAAACTGCATCATATCCCTATCTCAAAGGAACCAACCTGGGAACTTATGGTAAATCCAAGAAACCATAAGTGGAATGCATCTAGCCAAGTCACCCTCTTCTATATTGATAGCCATGCGCAAAGAGTGGTAGGTCCAGGTGAGCATAGGTGAACCCCATGAGTACTACATGCATCTCTCAAAATCAGCAATCAGTGGGACTCATCTAACATGTACTAAGGTGCTAGACGTATTTGTCATCAGTATCCCACCAATCAATTTGAGAATGTAACATGCATACTGCCGAAGTACAACTGGTGCAGCGTCAGCAGGCATCTATCTCAAACGAGCCTTCAACCGCATCATCTTAATGGTGAATGACTTGGCCTGCCGCACACCCTCGTGTGGCTCCCGGCGCGGTGGCAACGCTCCAAGTGCTTCATCAACCATCTCCCACGTGTCACGACCGTAATAAGTCTAAAAATCATGGTTGCAACCTTCTACTGGCTCCCCATGTGTCTGCAAGCCAAGGTGATAAGCTACGTCCTGAAGGGTGATAGTACATTCACCTTACGACATGTGGAATGAATGAGTCTTTAGATGCCATCTCTCGACAAAGACCAACAGTAGTAAGTTGTCTAGGTAAAAATCTCTAACTCGAGCTACTTAGGCGAAACCAACTTTTTCCAAATATGGTAACAATGCATCAGGAGGATCCTCTACTCTTGAGTTCCTATTCCTCCTTGGAAATAGGACCCGTCGACTCTGTGTTATTTGGACATTAAGCTCAATTTTGAACATAACTAACAATAATACATTTTACCAAAAGCATCCTTAAAACTCTATTAACCATAAATCCCAATTCATCTCAATCAAAATACACTACAATAATTAGCCTAAATATAAAGACTTCTACATTAAATTTTAACCAATAACACCTATTATGTAAAGCATATCTAAAAATCTACTAACTCAGCATTTATCTTATTTCATACTAGTCGATAACATATACCCTAAATCTAACAAGTTCTAAATATAAACATCTCTCTAATCTATATATTTATAAACATATATTCTCTAATATATTAGAGTTATCCTAAACTTATAACTATTAGCTAACCAACTAATAATTTAAGTTCTAACCAGATCATTAATGTGACCCACGATATGCCTGCCTTCGTTCAAACGGTTGATATCATTGCTCCAAGTCATCACGCCAACTTTTTCCCCCATCTCTTCTTTTTTCTCTTTTTTTTCTTCTTTTCTCGGCTTTCACTCTTCAAACTCGGTGAAAATCTAAAAAATGATTGCTAATGAATGTATAGGGACTGCCTGCTGGTGCGGAATTTATAGCCATAAACTAACCGGCAAGTGCACCGGGTCGTACCAAGTAATACCTCAGGTGAGTGAGGATTGATCCCACGAGGATTGATAGATTAAGCAACAATAATTGAGTGATAAGCTTAGTCAGGCAAACAAAAAATAGTGTTTGGAAGTTCAAAGGCATTAAAAAGTAATTAAGAATTTCAAAAAGCAAGCAGTAAATGAGCTGTGAAATATATATGGGGAAACAGTTAAGGCTTTAGAGTTATCTATTTTTCCGGATTAACTTTTCTTACTAATTATTTTAATTATGTAGGATTTAATTTATGGCAAACTATATGTGACTAGACCCTAATTCGTTAGACTTTTCTAGTCTCCTCTAAAATTCATTAACTGCCAATTTCTTGGTCAATTAATTTCAATTAGAAGCTGCATGATCAAATTCCAGTTTATATGCCAAAAAAAAAACTCTAATTACCGAAAAATAAAAAGATTATATGTCACGTATCCCGTTAAATCCATATAATTAAAATTTAGGAGAATATGTTTTCAAGCTGTTGTTCAAGTAAAGAGCTTTTCCAAGTTATACAAGAACTCAATTAGAAAGAGGGTCATACTTCCGTTCCACCCAAATTCATAAGATAAAGAGCAAAAAGAATTCTTAAATTATAAATCCATACATGAATTAAAATAGAAAAAGCAATAAAATCAATCCATACAAATAGACAGAGCTCCTAACCTTAACAATGGAGGATTAGTTGCTCATGTTCAGAGTAGAAAACTAGGATTGTAAATTGGAATGGAATAATGTTGTGTTGGAATCACCCTGTTGGAATCCCTTTTATATCTAATCCTAATAATTTAAAATCTATTATCTAAAACTAAAATAATATCTTTTCCTAAAAATAATATTTGAATTTAAATTTGAATTAATTAACAAGTCTTCAATTGATGGGTGGGGACCATTTATTTTGTCTATTCTGCAGCTTCTAATCTGTGTTTTCTGGGCTGAAAACTGGGTCAAAACAGCCCAAAAATTGCCTCCAGCATTTTTCTGCATTTTCTGCACGTGGCGCATGTCACGCGTACGCATCGATGGTCTTTTTCGCGAGTCACGCGGATGCGTCAGTCACGCGGACGCGTCGCTGTGCAAATCTTCAAATCACGCGTACGCGTCAGTCACGCGCACGCATCACCTTGGAAAGTGCCAAATCACGCGTACGCGTCAGTCACGCGTACGCGTCGCTCCTCGCTGCCATCTCCTTTGATTCTTGTGCTATAGAAACTCCATCAAATCCAGCTGAACGCTACCTAAAATAAACAAAGTTGCAAAAGACTCAAAGTAGCATCCATATTGGCTAAAAGATAATTAATTCTTTATTAAACTCAATAAATTAGATGCAAATTCACTAGGAAAAGATAGGAATGCTCACGCATCACAACACCAAACTTGAACTGTTGCTTGTCCTCAAGCAACCAAAACTAATATAAGCTTAGGATATGAATTTGCATGAGAATAAGAGTTCGATTAAGCTCATGTCTCTTCTTATAGTGGGGTATACAACTGCAATCCTGAATAGTTTTGGCATCTCACTTTATCCTTTGAAGTTCAGAATGATTGGCATCCATAGGAACTCAGAATTCAGATAGTGTTATTGATTCTCCTAGTTTAGTATGTTGATTCTTGAACACAGCTATTGGTGCACAAATTGTGAATCACACTTTTTACAACTCGTACCACTAACCAGCAAGTGCACTGGGTCGTCCAAGTAATACCTTACGTGAGTAAGGGTCAAATCCCACAGAGATTGTTGGCTTGAAGCAATCTATGGTTATCTTGTAACTCTTAGTCAGGATATCAATTATAATTATCAAGTTGAATTATGAAGAATAAAAGAGCAAGAAATAAATACTTGTTATGCAGTAATGGAGAATATGTTGGAGTTTTGGAGATGCCTTGTCTTCTGAATCTCTGCTTTCCTACTATCATCTTCTTCACGCACGCAAGTTTCCTCCTATGGCAAGCTGTATGTTGGTGGATCACCGTTGTCAATGGCTACCACCGTCCTCTCAGTGAAAATGGTTCAGGTGCGCTGTCACCGCCCGGCTAATCATCTGTCGGTTCTCACTCATGCTAGAATAGGATCCGTTGGTCCTTTTGCGTCCGTCACTACACCTAACCTTTGTGAGTTTGAAGTTCATCACAGTCATTCAATCCCTGAATCCTACTCGGAATACCACAGACAAGGTTTAGACTTTCTGGATTCTCAAGAATGCTGCCAATGGATTCTAGCTTATACCACGAAGATTATGATTAAGGAATCCAAGAGATACTTATTCAATCTAATGTAGAACGGAGGTGGTTGTCAGGCACGCGTTCATAGGTTGAGAATGGTGATGAGTGTCACGGATAATCACATTCATCATATTGAAGTGCGAATAAATATCTTAGATAGAAACAAGCGTGTTTGAATAGAAAACAGAAGTAATTGTATTAATTCATCGAGACACAGCAGAGCTCCTCACCCCCAACAATGGAGTTTAGAGACTCATGCCATCAAGGAGTACAAAGTTCAGATCTAAAATGTCATGAGATACAAAATAATCCTCTAAAAGTTGTTTAAATAGTAAGCTAGTAATCTAGGTTTGCAGAGAATGAGTAAACTATGATAGATAGTGCAGAAATTCACTTCTGGAGCCCACTTGGTGTGTGCTGGGGCTGAGACTTAAGCTTTACACGTTCTTAGGCTGTTTCTGGAGTTAAATGCCAGGTTATAACCTGTTTTGGGCGTTTAACTCCAACTTGTAACCTGTTTCTAGCGTTTAACGCCAGACTACAACATGGAACTGGAGTTGAACGCCCGTTTACGTCGTCTATACTTGAGCAAAGTATAAACTATTATATATTGCTAGAAAGCCCTGGATGTCTACTTTCCAACGCAATTGGGAGCGCACCAATTGGACTTTTGTAGCTCCAGAAAATCCATTCCAAGTGCAGAGAGGTCAGAATCCAACAGCATCAGCAGTCCTTTTTTAGCGTGAATCAGATTTTTGCTCAGCTCCCTCAATTTCAGCCAGAAAATACCTGAAATTACAGAAAAACACACAAACTCATAGTAAAGTCCAAAAATATGAATTTTTCCTAGAAACTAATGAAAATATACTAAAAACTAACTAAAATATACTAAAAACTACATGAAATTAACCCCAAAAGCGTATAAAATATCCGCTCATCACAACACCAAACTTAAACTGTTGGTTGTCCCCAAGCAACTAAACAAATAAAATAGAATAAAAATAAGTCAAGAAGCAATAATATCTCAGAGTTTTTTTTTTAGTGAAGCTCATATTCTAATTAGATGAGCGGGACTAGTAGCTTTTTGCTTCCGAACAGTTTTGGCATCTCACTTTATCCATTGAAGCTCAGAATGATTGGCATCTATAGGAACTTAGAATTCAGATAGTGTTTTTGATTCTCCTAGTTCAGTATGTTTATTCTTGAACACAGCTACTTTATGAGTCTTGGCCGTGGCCCTAAGCACTTTGTTTTCCAGTATTACCACCGGATACATAAATGCCACAGACACATAATTGGGTGAACCTTTTCAGATTGTGACTCAGCTTTGCTAAAGTCCCCAGTTAGAGGTGTCCAGGGTTCTTAAGCACACTCTTCTTTTTACTTTGGTCCTTGACTTTAACCGCTCAGTCTCAAGTTTTCACTTGACACCTTCACGCCACAAGCACATGGTTAGGGACAGCTTGGTTTAGCCGTTTAGGCCAGGATTTGATTCCTTTAGGCCCTCCTATCCACTGATGCTCAAAGCCTTGGATCCTTTTTATTACCCTTGCCTTTTGGTTTTAAGGGCTATTGGCTTTTTCTGCTTGCTTTCTCTTTTTCTTTTTCTATTTCTTTTATTTTCGCCATTTTTTTTTGCAAGCTTTTGTATTCACTGCTTTTTCTTGCTTCAAGAATAATTTTTTTATGATTTTTTAGATTATGAAATAACATTTCTCCTTTTTCATCATTCTTTCAAGAGCCAACATATTTAACATTCATAAACATCAAATTCAGAAGACATATGCACTGTTCAAGCATTCATTCAGAAAACAAAAAGCATTGCCACCACATGTAAATAATTAGAATTTTTCTTATTAAAAACTCGAAAAATATTGCCTCCTTATTCTAAAGAAAATCTGCTATTTTATTCATGTTTAATGATGATGAGAAAAATAAATTATAGCTTAATTAGAGATAAAATCAAAATATAGATACTAATTACTACTACTCATATATAACTTCTAAGGTAAAACTCAAATAAGAACAATTATCACAGAGTTAAGGCTAAGATTAGAACTCAACATTGAATTTGGGAGGTGGATGCCTCTTTAGTCTGTGGAGTGCTTGGCCCTTCAAGAGATAGTTTCTGACGCTTTAATTCCTTCAGTTCACGCCCTTGCTCTTCTTGTTCTCTAAGCAATTTGCAGAGCATGCTGTTTTGATTTTGCTGTTCTTCCTTCAGTTGATCCACAGCTTCTTGCAACTTGGTGACAGATGCTTCTAGGTGCTCCCAGTATTCAATTTGAGAAATTTCCGGGAGGAACTCCTCTACTTTTCTCTTGATGGGGTCGTCCTGCACTTGTTGTCCTTCCATAGACTTTTTGGTGATTGATTGCTCAACTGAGATATACTTATCTACTCCCATCTTTATCCCAGCATCTTTACATAACAGAGAAACTAAGCTTGGATAGGCCAATTTGGCATATTTGGAGTTCTTGTTTGCAATTTTGTAAAGCTCACAAGCAATCAGCTAATGAACTTCTACTTCTTTTTCCAGCATAATGCAATGAATCATCACTGCTCTTCTGATGGTGACTTCAGAGCGGTTGCTAGTGGACAGTATAGAGCGCCCAATGAAGTCCAGCCAGCCTCTGGCGACTAGTTTGAGATCTCCTCTTTTGAGTTGGTTTGGGGCACCCTTTGTGTTGGTTGTCCATTTAGCTCAAGGGAGGCATATGTCCTCTAGGATTTTGTCCAAGCTCAGGTTTGATCTCATCATTCTCCTATTGAAGGAATCTGGGTCATCTTGCAGTTGAGGCAGCTTGAAGATCTCCCTTATTTTGTCAGGGTGGGTGTGAACAATCTTCCCTCTGACCAGAGTTCTATAGTCATAGAATGCGGTTCCAGCTATTCTCTGCCTGTCCGTCTGCCACAGATTAGCGTAGAATTCCTGAATCATGTTTCTTCCCACCTTTGTTTCAGGATTAGCTAGGACTTCCCAGCTCCTGTTTCGGATTTGCTCTTGGATCTCCGGATATTCATCTTCTTTCAGATCGAATTTAACTTCCGGGATCACTGACCTTAGACTCATTATTTTGTAAAAATGGTCTGAATGTTCTTTGGTTATGAACTTCCCTTGATTCCAAAGTGGTTTTGGAATATTCTCTTTCTTGCCTCTGGAGTCGGTTTGTTTTCCCTTAGGAGCCATGATCTCAGTGGGTATTGGTTTAGTGATCACGGATAAACACACCAAACTTAGAGGTTTGCTTGTCCTCAAGCAAAAGAAAGTAAAGGAAAGGGAAAGAGGGAGAGCCAAGAGCAACTTGTGGAGGAGAGGGGGAGAGGCCAAACCAATATTTAAAGGGAAGGGGGTGGGTTTCGAAAATTATTTGAAAAAGATATGATAGAAAAAGTGATTTGGAAAAGATAAGTATGATAGGAAAAGATGTGATTTAAAATTGAAAAGATATGAAAGATATTTGAAAAAGATGATGTGAAGATTTGAAAAAGATATTGATGAGTTGAAAAGATTTTAGAAGGAAAAGAGATAGATTTGTTTTGAAAAGGATTTGAAAATAATTTGAAGAGGAATAAGAAAAAGGGTTTATGAATTAAGATACATTTGATATCTTTTGAAAAAGGATTTGAAAAATTAGGATTTGTAACATGTTTGTGAAAGAAATCATGAATTGAAACATAAAAAATGGAAAAACTTTGAATTGAAAACGAAATTGCCTACTCCCCACAATCCTGGCATTAAACGCCCAACTGCTGCATGTTTTGGGCGTTTAACGCCCAGTTGGTGCTTGTTTTGGGCGTTTAACGCCCAGGCTGTTGCTTCTAGCTGTCGTTAAACGCTAGAAACCCCTTTGTCACTGGGCGTTTTTCTGAACGCCCAGGATGCTGTAAATCTGGCGTTAAACGCCCAGAAGCTGCTTCTTTCTGGCGTTTAACGCCCAGATGGCTATCTTTATTGGCGTTAAATGCCCAGTAGATTCTCCTTTTGGGCGTTTAACGCCCAATTGTGCCTCTTACTGGCGTTTTCTTGCCAGTGAGCTCCTTTTTCTTGTTTTGTACTCTGAATTCTTCTGTAACCCTGTGGACTTATGCAATTGATTCTTTACCTTGTTAATATTAAGATCATATATTTTAAAAATAAATAAAATGAAGAATAAAATAAAATAAAATAACAGAAAAAGTTTTGCTAATGGCTGGGTTGCCTCCCAGCAAGCGCTTCTTTATTGTCCTTAGCTGGACCTTGCTGAGCTTTTAATCTAGCCTCAGCCTTGAGCACTCTTACTCAACATTGCCTTCAAGATAGTGCTTGATTCTCTGTCCATTAACAATGAACTTCTTATCAGAATCAATGTCTTGAAGCTCCACATAACCATATGGTGATACACTTGTAATCACATATGGTCCCCTCCACCGGGATTTCAGTTTTCCGGGGAATAGCCTGAGCCTAGAGTTAAACAACAGAACCTTTTGTCCTGTTCAAAGACTCTAGATGACAGCTTTCTGTCATGCCATCTTTTTTATTTCTCTTTATAAAGCTTGGCATTTTCGAAAGCAGTGAATCTGAATTCCTCTAGCTCATTCAGCTGGAGCAATCTTTTTTCTCCAGCTAATTTGGCATCAAAGTTTAGGAATCTGGTTGCCCAGTGGGCCTTATATTCTAGTTCCACAGGCAGATGACAGACTTTACCATACACAAGCTGGTATGGAGAGGTCCCTATAGGAGTCTTGAATGCTGTTCTGTAAGCCCACAGAGCATCATCCAAGCTTCTTGGCCAATCCTTTCTACGGGTACTTATAGTCCGTTCCAGGATTCTTTTTAGTTCTCTGTTAGAAACTTCAGCTTGCCCATTTGTTTGTGGATGATATGGAGTCGCCACCTTGTGGCGAATCCCATACCGGACCATGGCAGAGTAAAGTTGTTTGTTGCAGAAGTGAGTGCCCCCATCACTGATTAGTACTCTAGGGACACTAAACCTACTGAAGATATGTTTTTGGAGGAATTTCAGCACTATTTTAGTATCATTGGTGGGTGTGGCAACGGCCTCTACCCATTTTGATATATAGTCGACTGCCACCAGAATATAAGTGTTTGAGTATGATGGTGGGAAAGGTCCCATGAAGTCAATTTCCCATACATCAAACAACTCAATCTCCAAGATTCCCTGTTGAGGCATGGTGTAACCATGAGGCAGATTACCAGCTCTTTGGCAACTGTCACAATTACGTACAAACTCTCAGGAATCCCTATAGAGTGTAGGCCAGTAGAAGCCACATTGGAGGACCTTGGTGGCTGTTCGCTCACCTCTGAAATGGCCTCCATATTGTGATCCATGACAATGCCATAAGATCCTCTGTGCTTCTTCTCTAGGCACACACCTACAAATTATTCCGTCTGCACATCTCTTAAAGAGATAGGGTTCATCCCACAAGTAGTACTTTGCATCAGTAATTAATTTTTTCTTTTGTTGCCTGCTGTACTCCTTGGGTATGAACTTTGCAGCTTTATAGTTTACAATGTCTGCAAACCATGGAGTTTCCTGAATGGCAAACAAATGCTCATCCGGAAAGATCTCAGAGATCTCAATAGAGGGGGGAAACTCCCCTTCTGCTAGTTCTATCCGGGACAAATGATCAGCCACTTGGTTCTCTGTCCCTTTTCTGTCTCTTATTTCTATATCAAACTCTTGCAGAAGCAACATCCATCTTATGAGCCTGTGTTTTGAATCTTGCTTTGTGAGTAGATATTTAAGAGCAGCATGGTCAGTGTACACAATCACTTTTGATCCTACTAAGTATAATCTAAACTTGTCAATGGCATAAACCACTGCAAGCAATTCTTTTTCTGTGGTTGTGTAATTTTTCTGGGCATCATTTAAAACACGGCTAGCATAATAAATGACATGCAGAAGCTTGTCATGCCTCTGCCCCAGTACTGCACCAATGGCGTGGTCATTGGCATCACACATAAGTTCAAATGGTAAAGTCCAGTCTGGTGCAGAAATAACCGGTGCTGTGACCAGCTTAGCTTTCAGAGTCTCAAACGCCTGCAGACACTCTGTGTCAAATACGAATGGTATGTCAACAGCTAGCAGATTGCTCAGGGGTTTTGCAATTTTTGAAAAATCCTTTATAAACCTCCTGTAGAATCCTGCATGCCCCAGAAAGCTTCTGATTGCCTTAACATTAGCAGGTGGTGGTAATTTTTCAATTACTTCCACTTTAGCTTGATCCACCGCTATTCCCTTGTTTGAAATTTTATGCCCAAGGACAATTCCTTCAGTCACCATAAAGTGACATTTTTTCCAATTTAAAACTAGGTTGGTCTCTTGGCATCATTTCAGAACAAGTGCTAAATGGTCAAGGCAGGAGCTGAATGAGTCTCCAAATACTGAAAAGTCATCCATGAAGACTTCCAGAAACTTCTCTACCATATCAGAGAAGATAGGGAGCATGCACCTCTGAAAGGTTGCATGTGCATTACTGGTGCACGAAATCGTGATCTTTCCTTCCTTGGTAACGGCGCTAAAAACTCAATACGCACGTTCATGTTCTTAATTCTGTTTCACAACTTCGTACAATTAACCAGCAAGTGCACTGGGTCGTCCAAGTAATAAACCTTACGTGAGTAAGGGTCGATCCCACGGAGATTGTCGGCTTGAAGCAAGCTATGGTCACCTTGTAAATCTCAGTCAGGCGGATTCAAATGTATTAAGAGATTATAGTATACTAAAAGATAATTAAAATGGGATAGAGATACTTATGTAATTCATTGGTGAGAATTTCAGATAAGCGTATAGAGATGCTTTCGTCCCTTTGAACCTCTGCTTTCCTGCTGTCTTCATCCAATCCTTCCTACTCCTTTCCATGGCAAGCTCTATGTAGGGCACACCGTTGTCAATGGCTACTTCCCATCCTCTCTGTGAAAAAGGTCTAAATGCTCTGTCACAGCACGGCTAATCATCTGTCGGTTCTCGATCATACTGGAATAGGATCCATTGATCCTTTTGCGTCTGTCACTACGCCCAGCACTCGCGAGTTTAAAGCTCGTCACAGCCATCCCTTCCCAGATCCTACTCGGAATACCACAGACAAGGTTTAGACTTTCCGAATCTCAGGAATGGCCATCCATGGGTTCTAACTTATACCACAAAGACACTAATAACTCGGACTCGGTCCCTTGTATTAGATATCCAAGAGATATCCATTCAATCTAAGGTAGAACGGAAGTGGTTGTCAGGCACGCGTTCATAAGTGAGAATGATGATGACTGTCATGATCATCACATCCATCATATTGAAGTGCGAATGAATATCTTAGAAGCAGAATAAGTTGAATTGAATAGAAAAACAGTAGTACTTTGCATTAATCTTTGAGGAACAGCAGAGCTCCACACCTTAATCTATGGTGTGTAGAAACTCTACCGTTGAAAATACATAAGTGATTAAGGTCCAGGCATGGCCGAATGGCCAGCCCCCAAACGTGATCTAAAGATGAAACTAAAGATGTAAATACAATAGTAAAAAGTCCTATTTATACTATACTAGCTACTAGGGTTTACAGAAGTAAGTAAATAGTGCAGAAATCCACTTCCGGGGCCCACTTGGTGTGTGCTTGGGCTGAGCATTGAGCTTTACACGTGTAGAGGCTTCTCTTGGAGTTGAACGCCAGTTTGTAGCCTATTTCTGGCGTTGAACTCCACTTTGTAACCTGTTTCTGGCATTTAACTCCAGAATGCAGCATGGAACTGGCGTTGAACGCCAGTTTACGTCCTCTATCCTTATTCAAAGTATGGACTATTATATATTGCTGGAAAGCCCTGAATGTCTAATTTCCAGCACAATTGAGAGTGCGCCATTTGAAGTTCTGTAGCTCTATAAAATCCACTTTGAGTGCAGAGAGGTCAGAATCCAACAGCATCTGCAGTCCTTTTTCAGCCTAAATCAGATTTTTGCTCAGGTCCCTCAATTTCAGCTAGAAATTACCTGAAATCACAGAAAAATACACAAACTCATAGTAAAGTCCAGAAATGTGAATTTTAATTAAAAACTAATAAAAATATACTAAAAATGAACTAAATCATACTAAAAATTATGTAAAAATAATGCCAAAAAGCGTATAAATTATCCGCTCATCACAACACCAAACTTAAATTGTTGCTTGTCCCCAAGCAACTGAAAATCAAATAGGATAAAAAGAAGAGAATATACTATAAATTCCAAAATATCAATGAAACTTAGCTCCAATCAGATGAGCGGGACTTGTAGCTTTTTGCCTCTTGAATAGTTTTGGCATCTCACTTTATCTATTGGAGTTCAGAATGATTGGCATCTATAGGAACTTAGAATTCAGATAGTGTTATTGATTCTCCTAGTTCAGTATGTTGATTCTTGAACACAGCTACTTTATGAGTCTTGGTCGTGGCCCTAAGCACTTTGTTTTCCAGTATTACCACCGGATACATAAATGCCACAGACACATAATTGGGTGAACCTTTTCAGATTGTGACTCAGCTTTGCTAGAGTCCCCAATTAGAGGTGTCCAGGGTTCTTAAGCACACTCTTTCTTTTGCTTTGGACCTCGACTTTAACCGCTCAATCTCAAGTTTTCACTTGACACCTTCACGCCACAAGCACATGGTTAGGGACAGCTTGGTTCAGCCACTTAGGCCAGGATTTTATTCCTTTAGGCCCTCCTATCCACTGATGCTCAAAGCCTTGGATCCTTTTTATTTACCCTTGTCTTTTGGTTTTAAGGGTTACTGGCTTTTTGCTCTTGCCTTTTGGTTTTAAGAGCTTTTGGCTTTTTCTGCTTGCTTTTTCTTTTTCTCTTTTCTCTCTTTTTTTTTGCTATTTTTTTTCTATTTTTTCTGCAAGCTTTTGTCTGCTTTTTCTTGCTTCAATAATTATTTTTATGATTTTTTAGATTATCTAATAACATTTCTCCTGTTCATCATTCTTTCAAGAGCCAACATATTTAACATTCATAAACATCAACTTCAAAAAGACATATGCACTGTTCAAGCATACATTCAGAAAATAAAAAGTATTGCCACCACATCAAAATAATTAAACTAATTTCAAGGATGAATTTGAAACCCTGTACTTCTTGTTTTTTTGTAATTAAAACATTTTTCATTCAAGAGAGGTGATGGATTCATATTCATAACTTTAAGGCATAGACACTTAGACACTAATGATCATATAGTAAAGACACAAACATAAATAAAACATAAAGAATGGGAACCGAAAACAGAAAATAAATAGACAAGGAGATTAAGGAATGAGTCCACCTTAGTGAGGGTGGCGTCTTCCTCTTCTTGAAGAACCAATGGTGCTCTTGAGCTCCTCTATGTCTCTTCCTTGTCTTTCTTGCTCCTCCCTCATAGCTCTTTGATCTTCTCTAATTTCATGGAGGATGATGGAGTGCTCTTAGTGCTCCACCCTTAGTTGTTCCATGTTAGAACTTAATTCTCCTAGGGAAGTGTTGATTTGTTCCCAATAGTTTTGTGGAGGGAAGTGCATCCCTTGAGGCATCTCAGGGATTTTATGGTGAGGAATCTCCTCATGCTCATGTTGAGGTCCATGATCTCTTGTTTGCTCCATCCTTTTCTTAGTGATGGGCTTATCCTCTTCAATGAGGATGTCTTTGGCCTTAGGTGCCATAAATGGTTATGGAAAAAAAAGTAATGCTTTTACCACACCAAACTTAGAAAGTTTGCTCATCCTCGAGCAAAAGAAGAAAGAAAAGATGAGAAGAAGAAGAGATGGAGGAGATGGAGGTGTATGAATGGTTCGGCCATTGGGGGTTTAAGGTGGTTATGATATGTGAAAAGGAAGGAGTTATGGTTTGAATTTGAGTGGGTGGGTGTAGGTGGGTGTATGATGGTTTTGAAGGGGAATTGGAGGTGATTGGTGGAGGTTAATTTGGGGAAGAATGTTGTGAAAAGGTGTGAAGAGGAGAGAAGAAGAGGTAGGGATCCTGTGGGGTTCACAGATCCAGTGGGGCCAAGAACTTAACATCCCTGCTCCAATTAGGCATGTAAAACGCCCTCTGTAGGCAATCCTGGCGTTTAACGCCAGATTGCAGCATGTTTCTGGCGTTAAACGCCACTTCCATGCTTGTTTTGGGCATTCAACGCCAATCTATAGCATGTTTCTGGCTTTGAACGCCAGTATGGTGCATGTTTCTGGCGTTAAACGCTAGTCTGATGCTTGTTTTTGGCGTTTAACGCCAACTTTCCTCTGGGTGCAATCCTGGCATTTAACGCCAGACTGCTGCTTGTTTCTGGCGTTTAACGCCAGTTTCATGCTCTGTTCTGGCGTTAAACGCCAGCCAGATGCTCCTTACTGGCGTTTAAACGCGAGTAAGCCCTTCCTCCAGGGTGTGCTATTTTCAATGCTATTTTTCATTCTGTTTTCAATTTTTCAGTAGTTTTTGTGACTCCACATGATCATCAACCTAATAAAACAATAAATAACAAAGAGAAAATAAAATAAAAATGATTAAATAACGTTGGGTTGCCTCCCAACAAGCGTTTCTTTAATGTCAATAGCTTGACAGTGAGCTCTTATGGAGCTTCACAGATGTTCAGAGCTTTGTTGGAACCTCCCAACACCAAACTTAGAGTTTGAATGTGGGGGTTCAACACCAAACTTAGAGTTTGGTTGTGGCCTCCCAACACCAAACTTAGAGTTTGACTGTGGGGGCCTTGGTTGACTCTGCAGTGAGAGAAGCTTATCATGCTTCCTCTCCATGGTTACAGAAGGAGATCCTTGAGTTTTAAACACAAGGTTGTCCTCATTCACTTGAAGGACCAACTCTCCTCTGTCCACATTAATCACAGCTTTTGCTGTGGCTAGGAAGGGTCTTCCAAGGATGATGGATTCATCCTCATCCTTCCCAGTGTCTAGGATTATGAAATCAGCAGGGATGTAAAGGCCTTTAACCTTTACTAGCACGTCCTCTACTTGTCCATAAGCCTGTTTTCTTGAGTTGTCTGCCATCTCCAGTGAGATTCTGGCAGTTTGCACCTCAAAGATTCTCAGTTTCTCCATTACAGAGAGGGGCATCAGGTTTATCCCTGACCCAAGGTCACATAGAGCCTTCTCAAAGGTCATGGTACCTATGGTACAAGGTATTAAGAACTTTTCAGGATCCTGTTTCTTCTGAGGCAATCTCAGTTGATCCAGATCACTCAGTTCATTGGTGAGCAAGGGAGGTTCATCTTCCCAAGTCTCATTACCAAATAATTTGGCATTCAGCTTCATGATTGCACCAAAGTACTTGACAACTTGCTCTTCATTGATATCTTCATTCTCTTCAGAAGAAGAATACTCATCAGAGCTCATGAATGGCATAAGGAGGTTCAATGGAATCTCTATGGTCTCTAGATGAGCCTCAGATTCCTTTGGTTCCTCAGAGAGAAACTTCTTGTTGATCACTGGACGTCCCAGGAGGTCTTCCTCACTGGGATTCACGTCCTCTCCCTCCCTTGTAGGTTCGGCCATGGTAATCAATTCAATGCCCTTGCACTCTCCTTTTGGATTCTCTTCTGTATTGCTTGGGAGAGTACTAGGAGGAGTTTTAGTGACTCTTTTACTCAGCTGGCCCACTTGTGCCTCCAAATTTCTAATGGAGGACCTTATTTCATTCATGAAACTTAGAGTGGCCTTAGATAGATCAGAGACTATGTTTGCTAAGCTAGATGGATTCTGCTCAGAACTCTCTGTCTTTTGCTGAGTGGATGATGGAAAAGGCTTGCTATTGCTAAACTTGTTTCTTCCACCATTATTAAAGCCTTGTTGAGGCTTTTATTGATCCTTCCATGAGAGATTTGGGTGATTTCTCCATGAGGGATTATAGGTGTTTCCATAGGGTTCACCCATGTAATTCACCTCTGCTATTGCAGGGTTCTCAGGATCATAAGTTTCTTCCTCAGAAGATGCCTCTTGAGTACTGTTGGATGCAGCTTGAATTCCATTCAGACTCTGAGAAATCATATTGACTTGCTGAGTCAATATTTTATTCTGAGCCAATATAGCATTCAGAGTATCGATTTCAAGAACTCCTTTCTTCATAGGCGTCCCATTATTCACAGGATTCCTTTCAGAAGTGTACATGAACTGGTTATTTGCAACCATGTCAATGAGTTCTTGAACTTCTGCAGGTATTTTCTTTAGGTGAATAGATCCACCTGCAGAATGGTCCAGTGATATCTTTGATAGCTCAGACAGACCATCATAGAATATATCCAGGATGGTCCATTCTAAAAGCATGTCAGAAGGACACCTTTTGGTCAGTTCCTTGTATCTCTCCCAAGCTTCATAGAGGGATTCACCTTCTTTCTGTCTGAAGGTTTGAACATCCACTCTAAGCTTACTAAGCTTTTGAGGAGAAAAGAACTTAGCTAAGAAAGTCGTGACCAGCTTATCCCAAGAGTTCAGGCTATCTTTAGGTTGAGAGTCCAACCATACTCTAGCTCTATCTCTTACAGCAAACGGGAAAAGCATAAGCCTGTAGACCTCGGGATCAACCCCATTGGTCTTAACAGTATCATAGATCTGCAAGAATTCAGTCAAGAACTGAAAAGGATCTTCAGATGGAAGTCCATGAAACTTGCAGTTCTGTTGCATCAGAGAAACTAATTGAGGTTTAAGCTCAAAATTGTTTGCTCCAATGGCAGGGATTGAGATGCTTCTTCCATGTAAATTGGAATTAGGTGCAGTGAAGTCACCAAGCATCCTCCTTGCATTGTTATTATTTTCGGCCATATCTTCTTCTTTTTCGAAAATTTTTGTCAGATTTTCTCCAGAGAGTTGTGCTTTAGCTTCCCTTAGCTTCCTCTTCAGAGTCCTTTCAGGTTCAGGATCAGCTTCAACAAGAATGTTCTTATCCTTGTTCCTGCTCATATGAAAAAGAAGAAAACAAAAAATAATAGGGATCCTATTTGCCTCAGTAGAGAGAAGTTCCTTTATGTGAGTAGAAGAAGAGAAGAATATGAGAAGGAGAAGAGGAAAAATTCGAACTCAGAAAGGGAAGAAGGGGTTCGAATTTTTAGGTGAGGAAAAGTGTTAGTAGATGAATAAATAAATAGAAGGAGATGAGAGATAAGAAAGGAATTCAAAAATTAAACAAAATAAAATAAAAATATTTTAAAATTAAATTTAAAATTCGAAAATTAATAATTAAAATTAAATTAAATTAAAACAATTAGTTAATTAAAATAAAATTTTGAAAAAAGAGGGAAGGAATTTCGAAAATTAAAGGTAGAGAGTTAGTTGGGCAGTTTTGAAAAAGATATGATTGAAATAAAAAGATATGATTGAAAAAGATTTGAAATTTGTTTTTGAAAAAGATATGATTGAAATTGAAAAAGATAAGAAAGATTAAATTTTGAAAAGATAGGAAGTTAGAAAAGAAGTTAGAAAAGATTTTGAAATTAATTTTGAAAAGATATGATTGAAACTTAATTTGAAAAAGATTTGAAAATCAAATTTGAAAAGATTTGATTTTGAAAATTAAAGTTGATTACTTGACTAACAAGAAACTAAAAAGATATGATTCTAGAGTTTAAAGATTGAACCTTTCTTAATAGGCAAGTAACAACTTTGAAAAATTTTGAATCAAAACATTAAATGCTAATAAAATTTTCGAAAATTAAGAAATAAAATAAGAAAAAGATTTTGAAAATTAATTTGAATATTTTCGAAAAAATGAAAAAGATTTTGAAAAATTTTAAAAAGGAATTCGAAAATATAAAAAGAAAATTGAAAAAGATTTGATTTTGAAAAAGATAAGATTTTTAAATTGAAAATTTGATTTGACTCATAAAAACAACTAGATTTTTTTTTTAATTTTGAAAAAGTCAACTCAAATTTTCGAATTTGATGAGTGAAAAAGGGAAAGATATATTTTTTTTTGAATTTTAATAAAGAAAGAGAAAAACAACCCAAAGACTCAATGCATGAAAATTTTGGATCAAAACATGTGATGTATGCAAGAACACTATGAATGTCAAGATGAACACCAAGAACACTTTGAATGTCAAGATGAACACCAAGAACTTATTTTTGAAAAATTTTCAAGAAAAGAAAACATGCAAGACACCAAACTTAAAAATTTGCAAACTTTAGACACTAACAAATTGAAAATGCATATGAAAAACTAGAAAAGACACAAAACAAGAAAATATGAAGATCAAACAAGAAGACTGACCAAGAACAACTTGAAGATCATGAAGAACATATGATGAATTTTCAAAAATTCTTGAGAAAAACAAAAATATGCAAGACACCAAACTTAAAAGTTGACTCTAGACTCAAGCAAGAAACACAAAAAATATTTTTGATTTTATGATTTTGTAAATTTTTTTGTATTTTTCGAAAATTAATTGGGAAAAACGAAAAAGAAGAAATTTTTTTTGTATTTTTCGAAAATAAGAAGTAAAAAGCTTAAAATTAAAATAAAGTTACCTAATCTGAGCAACAAGATGAACCGTCAGTTGTCCAAACTCGAAAATCCCCGGCAACGGCGCCAAAACTTGGTGCACCAAATCGTGATCATTCCTTCCTTGGTAACGGCGCTAAAAACTCAATACGCACGTTCATGTTCTTAATTCTGTTTCACAACTTCGTACAACTAACCAGCAAGTGCACTGGGTCGTCCAAGTAATAAACCTTACGTGAGTAAGGGTCGATCCCACGGAGATTGTCGGCTTGAAGCAAGCTATGGTCACCTTGTAAATCTCAGTCAGGCGGATTCAAATGTATTAAGAGATTATAGTATACTAAAAGATAATTAAAATGGGATAGAGATACTTATGTAATTCATTAGTGAGAATTTCAGATAAGCGTATAGAGATGCTTTCGTCCCTCTGAACCTCTGCTTTCCTGCTGTCTTCATCCAATCCTTCCTACTCCTTTCCATGGCAAGCTCTATGTAGGGCACACCGTTGTCAATGGCTACTTCCCATCCTTTCTGTGAAAAAGGTCCAAATGCTCTGTCACGGCACGGCTAATCATCTGTCGGTTCTCGATCATACTGGAATAGGATCCATTGATCCTTTTGCGTCTGTCACTATGCCCAGCGCTCGCGAGTTTGAAGCTCGTCACAGCCATCCCTTCCCAGATCCTACTCGGAATACCACAAACAAGGTTTAGACTTTCTGGATCTCAGGAATGGCCATCTATGGGTTCTAACTTATACCACGAAGACACTAATAACTCAGACTCGGTCCCCTGTATTAGATATCCAAGAGATATCCATTCAATCTAAGGTAGAACGGAAGTGGTTGTCAGGCACGCGTTCATAAGTGAGAATGATGATGACTGTCACGATCATCACATCCATCATATTGAAGTGCGAATGAATATCTTAGAAGCGGAATAAGTTGAATTGAATAGAAAAACAGTAGTACTTTGCATTAATCTTTGAGGAACAGCAGAGCTCCACACCTTAATCTATGGTATGTAGAAACTCTACCGTTGAAAATACATAAGTGATGAAGGTCCAGGCATGGCCGAATGGCCAGCCCCCAAACGTGATCTAAAGATGAAACTAAAGATGTAAATACAATAGTAAAAGGTCTTATTTATACTAGACTAGCTACTAGGGTTTACAGAAGTAAGTAAATAGTGCAGAAATCCACTTCCGGGGCCCACTTGGTGTGTGCTTGGGCTGAGCATTGAGCTATACACGTGTAGAGGCTTCTCTTGGAGTTGAACGCCAGTTTGTAGCCTATTTCTGGCGTTGAACTCCACTTTGTAACCTGTTTCTGGCGTTTAACTCCAGAATGCAGCATGGAACTGGCGTTGAACGCCAGTTTACGTCCTCTATCCTTATTCAAAGTATGGACTATTATATATTGCTGGAAAGCCCTGGATGTCTACTTTCCAACGCAATTGAGAGCGCGCCATTTGAAGTTCTGTAGCTCCAGAAAATCCACTTTGAGTGCAGAGAGGTCAGAATCCAACAGCATCTGCAGTCCTTTTTTAGCCTAAATCAGATTTTTGCTCAGGTCCCTCAATTTCAGCCAGAAATTACCTGAAATCACAGAAAAACACACAAACTCATAGTAAAGTCTAGAAATGTGAATTTTAATTAAAAACTAATAAAAATATACTAAAAACTAATTAAATCATACTAAAAACTATGTAAAAACAATGCCAAAAAGTGTATAAATTATCTGCTCATCAATTACACAGACCAAAAGGCATTCTTCTATAAGCAAATACTCCAGAAGGACATGTGAATGCTATTTTCTCTTGGTCCTGAGGATCTACTGCAATTTGGTTGTAACCTGAATAGCCATCCAAAAAGCAGTAATATTCATGACCTGCTAGTCTCTCTAGCATCTGGTCTATGAATGGTAAAGGAAAATGATCCTTTCTGGTGGCTGTATTGAGCCTTCTGTAGTCAATACACATGCGCCACCCTGTAACTGTTCTTGTAGGAACCAGTTCATTTTTTTCATTATGAACCACTGTCATGCCTCCCTTCTTGGGAATAACTTGAACAGGGCTCACCCAGGGGCTATCAGAAATGGGATAAATAATCCCAGCCTCCAGTAATTTGGTGACCTCTTTCTGCACCACTTCCTTCATGGCTAGATTTAGCTGCCTCTGTGGTTGAACCACTGGCTTAGCATCATCCTCCAATAGGATTTTGTGCATGCATCTAGCTAGGCTTATGCCCTTAAGGTCACTTATGGACCACCTAAGAGCTGTCTTGTGTGTCCTTAGCACTTGAATTAGTGCTTCCTCTTCTAGTGGATTTAAAGCAGAGCTTATGATCACTGGAAAAGTGTCACCTTCTCCCAGAAATGCATATTTCAGGGATGGTGGTGATGGCTTGAGCTCGGGTTTAGGAGGTTTCTCCTCTTCCTGAGGAAGTCTCAGAGGCTCTTTCACTTCCTCTGAACCCTCCAAATCAGGCTGAACATCTTTAAAGATGTCTTCCAGCTCTGATTCGAGACTCTCAGCCATGTTGACCTCCTCTACCAAAGAGTCAATGAGATCAACTTTCATGCAGTCTTTTGGTGTGTCTGGATGCTGCATGGCTTTGACAGCATTGAACTTAAACTCATCCTCATTGACTCTCAGGGTTACTTCTCCCTTTTGGACATCAATGAGAGTTTGTCCAATTGCTAGGAAAGGTCTTCCTAGAATGAGAGTAGCACTCTTGTGCTCCTCCATTTCCAGCATTACAAAGTCAGTGGGAAAGGCGAATGGCCCAACCCTGACAATTATGTCCTCAATCACGCCTTATGGGTATTTAATGGAGCCATCAGCAAGTTGGAGACATATCCGGGTTGGTTTAACTTCTTCAGTTAAACCAAGCTTTCTGATAGTGGATGCAGGTACTAGGTTGATGCTTGCCCCAAGATCACATAAAACTGTCTTGGTGCAATTACCCTCTAATGTGCATAGTATCAGAAAGCTCCCGGGATCTTTAAGCTTTTCTGGAAAGCTTTTCAGAATGACTGCACTGCATTCTTCAGTGAGGAGAACTCTTTCGGTTTCTCTCCAATCCTTCTTATGACTCAAGATCTCTTTCATGAACTTGGCATAAGAAGGTATTTGCTCAAGTGCCTCTGCAAACGGAATCTTTATTTCAAGAGTCCTGAGATAATCTGCAAAGCGAGCAAATTGCTTATCCTGCTCCTCTTGGCGGAGTTTTTGAGGATAAGGTATCTTGGCTTTATATTCCTCAACCTTAGTTACTGCAGGTTTGTTTCCTACAGAGGTGGTTGGAGAAGCCTTTTTAGAAGGGTTGTTATCAGCACTTGTGTGTGTCTGATCCCTCACTGGAATTTGAATTCCAGGGTTAGAAGCTGGATTGGCGTTGGACGCCAACTCCTTACTTGTTCCTGGCGTTTGAACGCCAGAACTGAGCTTCCATTGGGCGTTTGACGCCAACTCCTTGCTTGTTTCTGGCGTTTGAACGCCAGAGTTATTCCTCTCTGGGCTCTTACTGTCCTCAGAGGGATTTTGAATAGCAGTTTGTTCATTTCTTGGCTTCCTGCTATCTTGAAGTGAGGTATTTAATGTTTTTCCACTTCTTAATTGAACTGCTTGGCACTCTTCTGTTATTTGTTTTGATAACTGTTGTTCTGTTTGCTTCAACTGTACCTCCATATTTATATTAGCCATTCTTGTGTCTTGTAGCATCTCCTTGAATTTGGCTAGCTGTTTTGTTAGAAAGTCTAATTGCTGATTGAATTCAGTAATTTGTTCTGCAGGACTAAGTTCAGCAGTTACTGTTTTAGCCTCTTCTTTCATAGAAGATTCACTATTTAGGTACAGATGCTGATTTCTGGCAATTGTATCAATAAGCTCTTAAGCCTCTTCAATTGTCTTTCTCATGTGTATAAATCCACTGACTGAATGATCTAGAGAAATTTGAGCTTTCTCTGTAAGTCCATAATAGAAGATGTCTAACTGCACCCATTCTGAAAACATTTCAGAGGGGCATTTTCTTAACATCTCTCTGTATCTCTCCCAGGCATCATAAAGAGATTCATTATCTCCTTGTTTAAAGCCTTGGATGTCCAGCCTTAGCTGTGTCATCCGTTTTGGAGGAAAATATTGATTCAGAAATTTTTCTGACAGCTGTTTCCATGTCCTTATGCTAGCCTTAGGTTGGTTATTTAACCACCTCTTAGCTTGGTCTTTTACAGTAAATGGAAACAGTAATAATTTGTAGACATCCTGATCTACTTTCTTATCATATACTGTGTCAGCAATTTGTAAAAACTGTGCCAGAAACTCTGTAGGTTCTTCCTGTGGAAGACCAGAATACTGGCAACTTTGCTGCACCATAAAAACTAGGATTGTAAATTGGAAATTGGAATGGAATAATGTTGTGTTGGAATCACCCTGTTGGAATCCCTTTTATATCTAATCCTAATAATTTAAAATCTATTATCTAAAACTAAAATAATATCTTTTCCTAAAAATAATATTTGAATTTAAATTTGAATTAATTAACGAGTCTTCAGTTGATGAGTGGGGACCACTTATTTTGTCCATTCTGCAGCTTCTAATATGTATTTTCTGGGCTGAAAACTGGGTCAAAACAGCCCAGAAATCGCCCCCAGCATTTTTCTGCGTTTTCTGCACGTGGTGCATGTCACGCGTATGCATGGATGGTCTTTTTCGCGAGTCACGCGGACGCGTCGCTATGCAAATCTTCAAATCACGCGTACGCGTCAGTCACGCGCACGCGTCACCTTGGAAAGCGCCAAATCACGCGTACGCGTCAGTCACGCATACGCGTCACTCCTTGCTGCCATCTCCTTTGATTCTCGTGCTATAGAAACTCCATTAAATCCAGCCGAACACTACCTAAAATAAACAAAGTTGCAAAAGACTCAAAGTAGCATCCATATTGGCTAAAAGATAATTAATTCTTTATTAAACTCAATAAATTAGATGCAAATTCACTAGGAAAATATAGGAAAGATGCTCACGCATCACAACACCAAACTTGAACTGTTGCTTGTCCTCAAGTAACCAAAACTAATATAAGCTTAGGATGTGAATTTGCATGAGAATGAGAGTTCGATTAAGCTCATGTCTCTTCTTATAGTGGGGTTTACAACTGCAATCCTGAATAGTTTTGGCATTTCACTTTATCCTTTGAAGTTCAGAATGATTGGCATCCATAGGAACTCAGAATTCAGATAGTGTTATTGATTCTCCTAGTTTAGTATGTTGATTCTTGAACACAGCTACTGGTGCACAAATTGTGAATCACACTTTTCATAACTCGTACCACTAACCAGCAAGTGCACTGAGTCGTCCAAGTAATACCTTACGTGAGTAAGGCTCGAATCCCACAGAGATTGTTGGCTTGAAGCAATCTATGGTTATCTTGTAACTCTTAGTCAGGATATCAATTAAAATTATCAAGTTGAATTACGAAGAATAAAAGGAACTCAACCACCTTAGTTATCCTAGCGGTCGTTTTATTCTTCAGGTTGTGCTCCTCAGTGAAGATGATTCGCCTCCCTTTTGGTGCCATAGGAATAAACAGAAAACCTTAAGCGAAGCGTCAACACCAAACTTAGAGGTTTGCTTGTCCTCAAGCAAAGAAGAACTGAAAATAGAAAGAGACAAATATTATGATGAAAGAAAAAGAAAATAATAAAAGAATAAGAGAGAATTAGGATTGGGAGAGGGAAAAATAAAATTAAAACTGGGCGGCGTACGCGACGCGTACACGTACGGTACATGTACGTGTAGGTCGCGAGATTTTCTAAATGACACGTAAGCGTCAGGCACGCATCCGCGTGCCCTGGGTTTTGTGCGATTCGCGCGAAGCCAGCCGCGCGCACGCGTAACTCTTTGTTCGCGTGGCTTGGGAACCAATATTTTCATACGACGCGTGCGCGTCATTTACGCGCACGCGTGGATGGCCATTTGTGCAGATGACGCGCACGCGTCAGGGACGCGTACGCGTGAACAAGTTTTGAGCTTCTAGCACACTTCCAACCCCAAACCAGCACAACTCTCTACCCAATCACTCATTTACGCCGATTTTCAAAGTCACGCGTACGCGTCACTAACGCGCACGCGTGGAAGGCGAAAAGTGCAAACGACGCGCACGCGTGAGATACACGTATGCGTGATGTGGCTTGTGCTTCCAGTGCTAGTCCCGCTCAACTCTTTGTCAAATTTTATTTTTCACGCATATGCATATAACGCGTACGCGTCATGTGCTCCCCTTTTTTTTTTAAGTGTCCAGTTCCTGTTTGAAAATAGATGCATGATCAAAACACACGTAAAACGAAGGAAAAAAGTAAAAATTCAATAAAAATCAAATAAATAAGAAAATCACTACTACAAAAAATAACTAAGGATACAAAATTATCGGGTTGCCTCCCGACAAGCGCTTCTTTACCGTCACTAGCTTGACGGTCAGCTCCTCTAAGGAGGAGGATCATAGGGGCTCAGCTCTTCACCCCTTACTTTAAACTTCTTTCCTGTGTCTCCATAAATTAGCTCAATATGCTCTAGAGAGAGGATTCTGTTTACTATATAAGTCCATACTGGATTCTTAGTCAACACTACCTTCATTCCTGGGGAGAAACCTTCAGTGGGGATCTTTTTGTTTCTCCATCCCCTGGGTATTTTCTTCTTTTTGGGGACCTCCTCCTTGGTGGATGATGCATTTCCAACACCAAACTTAGGTTTGATGTCAGGAGGAATTTTATTGTTTGTCATAAAAAAAGGTTGGAGTTGCAGATTCTGCTGTCCGTCATCAAGGGGTTGTTGAAGGTTTGGATCAATAAGCTCAGTCTGCATGCACTTCTCTTCTTCACCTGTTGAATGTATATCTTTGAAGACATGAAAGACCAGTTGCTCATTATGCACTCTAAGCACTAATTCACCCACTTCTACATCAATCAGAGCTCTTCCAGTGGCTAGGAATGGTCTTCCTAGAATTATAGAGTCATTCTCATCCGCTCCTGTGTCAAGAATCACAAAATCTGCTGGGAGGAAGAACTTACCCACTTTGACCAAGATATTCTCTACTAATCTGTATGCAGGCTTCATAGATTTGTCTGCCATCTGTAATGCTATCTTTGTGGGTTATGCCTCTTGGATTTGCAGCTTCTTCATCACAGACAGGGGCATTAAATTGATGCTTGCTCCCAGATCACATAACGCTTTCTCAAAGGTTGTGCTCCCAATGGTGCATGGAATTTGAAAGCTCCCTGGATCTGGCATCTTCTTAAGTAAGTTATTCTGAATGATGGCACTGCATTCTTTAGTTAGGACCACTGTCCATAGTTGTCAGAACCGAACTGGTGATCGAACCGGTCAGGTTACTGGGTCACTGGTTCAACCGTTGGGTCACTGGTTGAACCGATAGAACCGGTCATATATAAATAAAAAATATAAAATAGTAAAAAATTGAATAAAGTGACAATTAGATCTTTAAAATTTTTGACTTCAGATTAATTAGCCATTGAAAAAAAATAAAGTACCAATTTAGCCATTCAAGATAGTAAACGATGAACACATTATGTCCCTTCATTAATTTATTATGTGAAATTTAATGGTGATATTTATATGTCCCTACTAATTAGTCCTAAGTCGAAATATTCGAAAACCTACTAATTCAATACTCTAAAAAATTTAAAATAAATATCTTTACTAATATTTTAATATGTAAATGTATATTAAAATATTTGATACTTATTTTAATAATTTTATAAATTGTAAAGAATTAAAAAAAATTGAATATAAAACTAAATATGAAATAATCTAGTTGTGTTTGTATATAATATATAAATTAATTAGCATATAGAATTACAAGTGAATACCTCAGCTTGGTGGCGTTCCTTAATGGAACTTTCCAAGGAGATCTGGGTTCGACACTCCCTATATGCATTTTTGGATATTGGGAGCACCATGGGACCGGCCGGTTCACGAATTGTATCGAACCGGCCAGTTTTGACCAGTTTCGTCCGGTCTGTGTCGAACCGTGCGGTTTTAAGCAGTTTGAATCCTTCTTCGATTCAAAGCTCTAACCGAACCGGCTAGACCACCGATTTACTGGTTTTTCGGTCAAACCGACCGATCCGGTCCGGTTCTTACAACTATGCCACTGTCTCATCTCCCTTTAAAGGCTTCTTCTTTGACAACAACTCCTTCATGAACTTGACATAGATAGGCATTTGCTCCAAAACCTCAGCAAAAGAAATATTGATTTGCAACTTTCTGAAGACTTTCAAGAACTTTGAAAACTACTTGTCCTTGGTTTCCTTTTGAAGTCTCTGAGGATATGGCATTTCAAGCTTGTACTCAGGAGCCTTTGTCAATGTAGGATAAGTGTCAAGAGAGTCTGGGAATGGGTTGTCTGTACGCTTTGGAGGGACGTGCTCTACTTCTTCCTTCTTCTCCTCTGGAGCTTCTTTCTCAACGGGCTCCTCACTAACTTGTGCTTTCATACTTGCCACCTATCCATTTATCAAGGTGATAGCCTTACATTCCTCTCTTGGATTTGGAATTGTGTTACCAGGAAGGCTATTAGTGGTCCTCTGATAAATTTCATTAACTCTTGTGGCTATTTGACCCATCTGAATCTCCAAATTCTTGATTGATGCTCTGGTTTCCTGCACAAAACTCTTCATTATCTCCCAATTAGCATCTTCTTGGGATTTAGAGTTTGCCTGGTGAGACTGAAATTGGCGGTTATTATAATTGTTCTGTTGGAAGCCGCCTTGAGAATCATTGTTGAAGTTTTGAGGTCTCTAAGGTTGGTCTCTCTACCCAAAATTTGGGTAATTTCTCCACCCTTGATTGTAGGTTTGAGAATAGGGATCATTATTGGAATTTCTAGAAGCACTCCTCATGTAATTGACCTGTTCAGAAGGAGATTGAGTATAATCATAATTATTATTTTGCACAAAATTACCTGCCATGTCATAGGAGGCCTCTTGAGGTAGATTTTGGGTGTTGATAGCTGAGACTTGCATGCCACCCATCTGCTGAGTAAGTAGATTTATTTGCTGAGACATAAGCTTGTTTTGAGCAAGAAGAGCATTAACAGTTTCCACTTCTAACACGCCTCTCTTTTGAGAGGTCTCAGAGTTCACAGGATTCCTGTTAGATGAGTATAAATATTGGTTGCTAGCAACCAATTCAATAAGCTCAATAGTCTCCTCTGGTGTCTTCTTCTTGTGCAATGAACTGCCTGCAGAAGTATCTAAGCTCATCTTGGACATCTCACCCAAGCCTTCATAAAAGATATCTAGTTGGATCCATTTGGAGAACATGTCCGGCGGGCATTGCCTAGTTAGTAGCTTGTATCTCTCATAAGCTTCATAAAGAGTTTCACCCTCCTTCTGCCTGAAGGTCTGAACCTCCAACCTAAGCTTAGTCAGCTTCTTTGGTGGGAAAAATTTAGTGAGAAACTCTGTAACAACCTTTTCCCAAGTATTCAGACTCTCCTTTAGTTGGGAATCTAGCCATAGCTTTGCTTTATCCCTCAGAGCAAAAGGGAAGAGCATGAGTCTGTACACCTCTGGGTTCACTCCATTTGTCTTCACAATATCACATATCTGCAGAAAATCAGAAATAAATTGATTTGGATCTTCATGAGGAAGTCCATGATACTGGCAATTTTGTTGCACCAGGGTGACCAATTGTGGCTTCAACTCAAAGTTGTTTGCAGCTATAGGGGGAACCACAATACTTTTTCCATAAAGATTCGCAGTAGGGGCAGAATAAGAGCCAAGCACTCTCCTTTGTTGATCATCCCCATTCGGATTTGCCACATTGGCATTAACAACATTATTATTATCCATAGTGGACTCTACAGCCTTGTAAAGTCTTGCTTGTTGTAAACGCCGCCTGAAAGTTCTTTTAGGTTCAGGATCAAAGTCTAAGAGATGTTCTTTGTCTCTTTTCCTGCGCATAAACAAACAGAAGACAAGAAAAGATGAGACTCTCTACGTCAGAGTGCAGAGAAGTCCTTGTGAGGTAACCTGTGTAAAATAATAAAATAAAAGTACTAAATAGAATAAATAAATAAATTTCAAAAATTATAGGTAGAATTAAGACAGAAAAAATTTGAAATTGACAAGAAAAATAAACAGAAAAAAACTAAAATAAAAACAAATAGGAGACACCAAACTTAATTTCAGAAACTAAAGGAAAATATTAGTGCTATTTTATATTTTTTTTATTAGTGAACTAGAAAAATAAAAATAAAAAAATGAATAAAAAAAATAAAAATAAAATAAAATGAATAAAAGATATAAAAAAATTGACGGAACAAAAGAAAGTAAAAAAAAATAAAAATAAAAATTAACGTGAAAGAAACAAAGAAAAACGCTAAAGGGGGTAGGGAACGTTTATGTGCTAACGTAAAGAACAATAAATTTGAGAAAAAATAAATAAATAAATAAATAAATAAATAAAAATTAGTAATAATAAAAAAAATAAATTAAAAGAAAAATTATCTAATCTAAACAATCAAACAATTAATAGTTGTCAATCACAGTCAATTCCCAGCAACGGCACCAAAAATTTGGTGCGGAATTTATAACCACAAACTAACCGGCAAGTGCACCGGGTCGTACCAAGTAATACCTCAGGTGAGTGAGGGTCGATCCCACGAGGATTGATGGATTAAGCAACAATAATTGAGTGATAAGTTTAGTCAGGCAAACAGAAAATAGTGTTTGGAAGTTCAAAGGCACTAAAAAGTAATTAAGAATTTCAGAAAGCAAGCAGTAAATGAGCTGTGAAATATATATGGAAAACAGTTAAGGCTTCAGAGTTATCTATTTTTCCGGATTAACTTTTCTTACTAACTATTTTAATTATGTAGGATTTAATTTATGGCAAACTATATGTGACTAGACCCTAATTCTTTAGACCTTTCTAGTCTCCTCTAAAATTCATTAACTGCCAATCCCTTGGTCAATTAATTCCAATTAGAAGCTGAATGATCAAATTCCAGTTTATATGCCACAAAAATTCTAATTACCCAAAAATAAAAGGATTATATGTCACGTATCCCGTTAAATCCAGATAATTAAAATTTAGGAGAATATGTTTTCAAGTTGTTGTTCAAGTAAAGAGCTTTTCCAAGTTATACAAGAACTCAATTAGAAAGAGGGTCATACTTCCGTTCCACCCAAATTCATAAGATAAAGAGCAAAAACAATTCTTAAATTATAAATTCATACATGAATTAAAATAGAAAAAGCAATAAAATCAATCCATACAAATAGACAGAGCTCCTAACCTTAACAATGGAGGATTAGTTGCTCATGGTTCAGAGTAGAAAACTAAGATTATAAATTGGAATGGAATAATGTTGTGTTGGAATCACCCTTTTGAAATCCCTTTTATATTTAATCCTAATAATTTAAAATCTATTATCTAAAACTAAAATAATATCTTTTTCTAAAAATAATATTTGAATTTAAATTTGAATTAATTAACAAGTCTTCAGTTAATGGGTGGGGACCACTTGTTTTGTCCATTCTGCAGCTTCTAATCTGTATTTTCTGGGCTGAAAACTGGGTCAAAACAGCCCATAAATCGCCCCCAGCGTTTTGCGTTTTCTGCACGTGGCGCATGTCACGCGTACGCGTCGCTGTGCAAATCTTCAAATCACACGTACGCGTCAGTCACGCACACGCATCGCCTTGGAAAGCGCCAAATCACGCGTACGCGTCAGTCATGCGTATGCGTCGCTCCTGGCTGCCATCTCCTTTGATTCTCGTGCTACAGAAACTCTATCAAATCCAGCCGAACGCTACCTAAAATAAACAAAGTTGCAAAAGACTCAAAGTACCATCCATATTGGCTAAAAGATAATTAATTCTTTATTAAACTCAACAAATTAGATGCGAATTCACTAGAAAAAGATAGAAAAGATACTCACGCATCACCTGCATTGTTATATCGTGATCCTGGCTATATCGCAGGCAGCAAATGTGTTATAGTACACCAACTGCTTTACTTCTGTAGCATTAGTAGTGGATGTGCTATAGCGCTCTTTCACGATAGCACATCATTTGCTTGTGTTATAGTCCCTGACTACAACATTATGAAAGAATATCTAAAATTGTAAAAAAATTGACTCTTAAACAAAAGAAAAAAGGACAAATAGGTCCCTGAACTTTTCATTCGTGGATATTTTACTCCCTCAGAAATGAAAAATACAAAACGATCCCTGACCATTCAAAATGCCCTACATATGGGTCCTTCCATTCAATCTGCTCTTTAATGTCATATGGACAAGGCTGATGTGGCACCCATGTAGCCATAACGGAGTGATGTGTCCATTAAGGTTTAGGATGAGATGCAAACAAAAGTTTGGAGGACAACGAGGTCATTGTGCTCCCAAAATGATGACGTTTTGGGGGAGGTGCCCTAACTATTCAAATTGGTTCCAGACGCCATCGCAGTTGTATAGTTAAGGGATTGTTGTGTCTAGGGCTCTGTTCTATGGCCGGTGAAGGAGGTTCCTCAAGCACCCAACGAGTTCGATTGCCATCTCAGATTTGTTGTGTGAAAGCTGGAGACGAGAAGGACGGCATTGCTCCGATGTGCAAATGTAGCGTGTATGATATATTGTACAAGTTCAAGACGACAACTAACCTCAACCGGTTGTTTCTTGGGTGCCCCTTCTTTAAGGTAACATGGTTTTGTGAAGCTTGAAGCAAGTTTATGTGTTTAATTGAATTTTAATTTTATTTTTGATGTTGCAGTTGAAAAATCTATCCCGCTACAAGTTCTTTGTCTGGATTGATGATCATGTTGCGAAATTGGGGGTATAAAGAAGTCAATTTTTGACAACAAGGTTGACGACCTAGAGCAGTACTTGTGCAAGAATAAAGTAGAACAGAAACTAGTTAAGTTGGAGAGGAAGTTTGTTTATCTAGAGAGGAAGAAAAAAACTAATGTGTTGGTTATTCTTGTATGTTTGATAGTAATTTGTGCTGCTGTTGTTGTTATTAAGTGTTGAAAAATATATTGTAGAGATGTTGTGCATTGTTGTTGTGAGGAACTATGGCTAGAGTTGACAGAATGTAGTTATGTTTATTCTTTGATGAATAATAATATTTTGTTACTGTAATATCATGTGTTTAAATGGCTATATATAATATCTTGTTGATGGTCTAAGTATGTGAAATTCACTAAATAATTTAGTTCATTAAACATTGAACCATAAGATAAGTTTGAAGGATTACACTCCTAACAAAATATCAAACCAATCTCACAACATGTCACCACTTGAGCACCAGAAGTTTGCCAAAAAGATGCTAGAATGTATAACACACACAAAAAAAAAGGCTTAATGTCAAGTTTCATATTAGCTACAACCGACTTCCTAAAATAACTACATTATTTCTTGGAATTGTTGACTCCTGGTGTGGGAATGAACCTAAACATCCTTTGGATTGTGTATGATGGCTTGATTGAACCTGAAAACTTGTGGAAGCTTGGTTGGGGTCAAATTGTGGTGTTTGGTATATATTGAAAATCGTAATATGTAATATTTCTGGACACTTAGGTTAGTGGACCATAGGATATGATTGAATTGATTATGTATGATGGCATTGATGATTATGATAAATGTTGATGTTGAATTTTGATGTTGTTGTTGATTTTTGAGATTGAAGTTGCATAACGATAATTTTGAGGAGTGATAAATGGATTATGATGCTTGTTAATATTGATGAATGTTGAGGATTGTTGAATTGATGTTGAGTTATTAATTATTGAATAGTGGTGATGTGTAAGTAGGAATCTTTAGATGGAAATGGTGAAAATATGAATTTTAGGTTGTGAAATAAATTGGAAGATATATGAATATAATTTAGATACATTAGGACTAGTTTGGATGTAGAGCAATTGGTTTTGAATTGAGAGATTTGGTGCAATTGAGTTTAATGTTTTTGGTAAAAATAGATTTTGGACCAATTTTGACGGATCATATCTTGAGCTACCGTTTTTGAAATTGATTCAATTTTATATCAAATTAAAGATAATTCAAGGAGCTTTAAAATGGTATAGATTTCGTAGAAATCAAACTTTTTTAGAAAAAGATATGATCATTGAAAGTTGGTGTAAAAAATATGAATTCTGTAATGTTGCAGAAATTGTGAATTTTGGTTTGTGTGCCCACGCACACTGTTGTGCGTGTGCTCTGAGCAGGAGCCATATTTTTACTTGTGCGTATGCACACTTGTGTGTACACGCACACCCTGTAATTTTTAGAAAACGTGCATACACACTATGATGCGCACGTACACACATGGATATGCATTCTGTTGAGAGAGTTCGCACACTCTGGTGCGCACACACACCTTGTGAATTTTGCAAGTTGTGCATACACACAACATCATGCGTACACACAAGCTGGAAAGTGCATTCTATTGAGGGCGTTTGCACGTATTCATGTGTGTGTACAAAATGGAAAATTTTACTTGGTGTACGTATGCACACGTTGAGAAAACTATTCTGGGCGTGTGTATGCACAACCCTATGCGTACGCACAATGCCTTATTTTTCAATGAAAACCTTGTTTTTAACCGTTTTATCTTTCCGACAAGCTTGTAAACGTCTGTAACGCTTATCTAGGTTTCCTTAGCTTGTTTTTAGGCTTTGAAACAGAGAGAATGCTCTAAGTGAGTTTAATTAGATATTTTCTAATAAAAATTTTAGAAAACGGAGCCTTAGGTTTCTGGATTACTGAGGATGGATTAGTTGAGTGAGATGGCGGAGTACTGTAATGATGTTTAAGGTAATGAGTTGTGAAGTTACGAATTGATGGTGTTTGAGACGAGTCTAGGACTCGGAGTGGAATGATGACTTTACTGAGCATTGAAAATGATTTATGAAAATCCACTGACATATTATTTTATACTGAGATGTGAGATCTGTGGCAGAGTATCCCGCTCGCATCCTTTCGAAAATCACAAGAGTGTGCAGGCACTATATCCCGGACCGTGTGCCGGGCACGATATCCTAGGGAATTCCCATTTTATTCGTGACCAAAAGGCGACATCTCCATAGGGATGTGTCGGGTTGGAAATTGAACCAACGATATGATATCACATCCAAATAGGATAGGCATTTATTATGTGCATATTCTATATGTTTATTTGCTTTGCCGACTTGCATTGTTTGCCTAATTGTATAACATGTCTAATTGCTTCTTGCGTTACTTGCTATACATGATAATTACTTGTGTTTTACTTGTTTTGGATTACTTGTATTTTCTACTGGGATTGAGGAGGTTCGGAAAGCGGTGGCGATGGGATCGCATGGAGGTTAGGCTGGTGAAGGCTGTGGGACAACGATAAACTATAACTTAGAAATCCCCTAAGTTAGTTGACCTGTTTAAGGATTTGTTTATCTGTTTTATAAGCTTGAATATTTATGATTGAAATGAAGTTCTAGGATTGCCTTTGGCGTCCCGAAATCTTATATCTTACATTATTGGGCACTGTTACCATACTGAGAACCTCCGGTTCTCATACCATATTTTGTTGTTATTTTTCAGATGCAGGTTGTAACCCACCTCGGTGAGTTACGTGATGGTGACATAGCGGATGACTCTTATCCCATTTTGGAGTCATTTTGGATATTTTGTTTAGTGCTCTCACTTTTGTATTTATATTTGCCTTAGAGGCTTACTTTGAGAGAGATATGTTGTATTCTGTTTTAACTTTCAAAATTCTGTATGTCTGTATATAACTAGTCGGCCTAAACTCCGCGGGCTGAGGCTAGTCTCTTATGATTATGATACTCTTATATCTATGTATGCCTTATTATTTGTATCTATATCTTGTGCTTTATTGCTTTTAGCTTCGTGTGAATGTTTCGCGCTTTTGTAACTCTGTTTTTTAACTTATTTCTTCATCGGGCTTCTAGAATTATATATATATATATATATATTATTGTATAAGCCTTAGAATTGTCGTGACCTTTAGTTATCCTTTGCTTTACAGCATGAGGTAAGGTTTAGGGTAATTAGGGTGTTACAATAAGTATAACAAGTTTCAATAGCAATGTACTTACTACTCTCCATGGCGGACGTAGGTAGAACAACGAAGCTTCACTGGATCTGCTTCACAGAACACCAACGACGACAAGGTGGAGACGAAGCGTTGTATTTTTGGAGGAAAAACTTAAGTGCTAGAGTTTCTTGTAATTGTCTATGACTGATATCGACATCTTTGGCATATTTGATATGAAGCGTTGAACAATGTTTTACGAAATGTCGTTATGTTAGTATATAAAGACCAATATGTCCCATTATTTTCTACAACAGACTACGTAGTCCCGTTCACAGTATCTTGACGATACGTATTCACTCCCATACCACATAAGCGCCACGTAATCTGAATCCGTAATATTTGGCCAAGCAGATTGAAGTGAAGGACCCATATATACGATATTTTTGAATGGTCAAAAATCGTTTTATATTTTTCATTCCTGAAGGAGTAAAATGTTCACAAATGAAAAGTTCAAAAACCTATTTATCATTTTTTCTAAACAAAAAGGTAAATATGAATTTTTTTATTTATTAAAAACAAGCCCTCTAACATGTTGGTAAAATAAAAATTTAAAGAGCACATAGAACGACCACCTTAAGTCCTTAACCCATCGAAGCCGCTTCTGCTGCAGTTGCCAAACCTCAAAACCCTCCTTAACGAAGCACATCTCTCTTCGCAAACCACTTTCTTTCGTTCGTTCTTCTTTTCTTGTCTCTTTCCAATGGAAGACGACGATGAGTTCGGAGATTTGTACACTGACGTTCTCCAACCCTTCACTTCCTCATCCTCTGCGCCCCAACCGTCACAACCACATCACTCTTCCCCTGCACCAGCACCCGCACCCCCTTCCATCGATCTCAATCTCACCGCCCCCGAGATCCCCTACGCCCCTTCCCACTCGAATTCCCCTGCAACTCATCGCTCTTCGGACCTTATGATTGATGGCCGCGATGACGTCGCTGCCGTGCCACCGGAGCCAGTCGTAGACGCTAGGGTTCCCCATGGCGGCAATGCTGAAATCACCCCAAGGGTTTCTCTGGATTTGAACCGCGGCAAGGAATTGGCATCCGGTGTGGACGCTGGGACAAAAGGCGATGATTTGATGGATAAGGATGTGAAATTCGATATCGAGGATGACGATGGCGGGGATATTGGTTCGGAGCCGGTTATTCCGGGTCTGTTAGCTGATGCTACCAGTGGCAGCGGCGGTGGAGATGGTGGTGAGGATTTGAGGAGGGTGGAAGGAGGCCTCGAGGGTGGCGGTGCTGATGATGATTGGGATAGTGACAGTGATGATGATTTGCAGATAGTGTTGAATGATAACAGCCATATGGCAATGGAGAGGGGTGGGATGGTTGGCGATGACGACGACGAAGATGAAGATGGCGGGTTGGTTATTGTGGCAGACGGTGATCCGAATCACGGAGGGGAGGAGCAAGACTGGGGCGAGAATGCCGCATTGCCTTCTGATGGCGAGAGGAAAGACGCCGAGTTGGCCAAATCCAGCACTGGAGTGGCTGCGCCACTCAAAATTGGGTATAGCGGTCATGGTTATCATCCATTCCATTCACAGTATAAGGTCAGTGTGTTGTGCTGATTGTGAAGCAATTACTTGTGTTGAGGTTCTGTTTCATAGTTCGCTTATTTCCCTTCATTTCATAATATGAGGAATTGCAATGTACATTTTGTTTTTGCATTGTAATTCTACAGTATGATATGGGAGTTCTTTTGCTGATGACATGAAATCTGATGGTTGGAATTAGCTGGCACTATGTTTTCCTTCTTATTTTGTTGTGAATAACTCCTAAAGAAGGTAAATGGCTTTGGCAAATATAAAGCAACCTAACATTGATGATGGTGCTGTAATTGAATATCTGGTGGCTGTGTTGAAATTTATATTGATTTGCTGCGAATTATGAGTATTCATGTTAGCTTGCATGTTCGCCTGTTACCTTGGAAAACGATATCTAATGCCTTCCCTGATGAAAATTTGTTGGCGGCCTTACACTTACGGAAATAAATTGTATTTATTCTTTGTACAGCTTTCTATAGTGCATTAACTTTTAAGGTTTTTTGAGGTATATTAGCTGAGATTTGGGATGAAAGACCAAGCTTTTATGTGTGGTGTATGCTTTTAAAAGAAAAAGAAAAGAAAAGTGTAAACATGTCTGTGCATTTGGTAATGCTTTATTTGAAATTTCTTCTACATCAAAAGTATATGAATATTCAGATACTCATATATGTTGGCCCCTTTCATTTTTTTAATCAACTCATGAATGCTATTTCTTAGAATACCATGGCTAACATCTACCTTTTTTTTAAAACAAAAACTTTGCTCTCCTATGACAAGTTTTTAACATCCAAGAATATCATTGTTGATCGCGAAATACTTGTTCTTGCCTTAGTGGTTGGTCCTTCTTGGTAACCTTTATTCTCCCTTGTTTGATCTTAAAGCTAACAAAATAACCATGCTGTATTTTCCTGGGACAGATTGATCTTACTTTTGATTTAGATTCAGTTTACATATAAATAAAGTATGAATTGTAGCTTAGCAGTATTTATAAATTATAATGATTTTTTTCTCCCCCTTCTATTTTTATATTTACTTTATGTTATTTTATTTGTAAAATTGTTCTACAGTATGTCAGGCCTGGTGCAGCACCAATGCCCGGAGTTACCACTTCTGCTCCTGGAGGGCCCCTTGGTCCGATTCGTCCGCTTGCTAACATGGCTGGTCGTGGCAGGGGGGATTGGAGACCCCCTGGTGTAAAAGGGGCTGCTGCAATGCAAAAGGGTTTTCTTGCAGGTTCTGGATTACCAGGTTGGGGCAACAGTGCAGCAGGGCGGGGTTTTGGTGGTGGCCTAGAATTCACACTTCCTTCCCACAAGTAATTTTTCATGGAGTAAATTTTATTTTGTCCTAAGTTTATATCAAAACGATAGATCTGAAGTGTCTGTTATCAATTGTGTAATTCGGATTTCGGGAGGAACTTTTTGAGATGTTTAGGGTGATTGCTACTCCGGAGAGAGATGTTTGGAAAATGGAAACCTAAACACATAATTTAACGAGTTTAAGGAGGATAGCTTCAGTACATCTGGTTTTTCTTTATTTTGGATATATGTGATCATGTCCGACTTGCAGGTAGTTGTGATTTGAATAGGAATATAACATGCAATTATATTAAGTCAATGAGTTTGCCATCATTATTGGGTCTTGCATTCTCTTGGGACTTCCATTTCTTTTCTAACCTTAATAATAGGGAATCCTTTGAAATTTTGGCTCTCTTATGTCTCCTTGACAATTTTTCTTTGTCTTCTAACCCTAACAAAAGGATATGGTCTCTTGACTCCCCTGGTAGTTTTAGCTGTAAATCCTTCTTCCAATTTCTTACTCCTGTAACACAACTACTTTCCATCTAGACGAATCTTTTATATGGGCAGCTTGTTGTAGGTTCGAAGGTGACATAAGGCTATCTCCCTAGATGTGTCTTATGTGTGGTGGAAATTCAGTGTCAAATTCACATCTGTTTTTTGCATTGCTGAATAGCTATTTTCATATGGAACAATTTGTTTAGCATCTTTGATGAATGTTGGGTGTGCGTTATAACGCTAGACCAAATTCTATTGATTAGATTTGTTGGGTTTGGTAGTAGAAAAGTGGGAACTTTTTGTGTCTTTGTGCAGTTTTTGTCACTATTTGGACTAATTGGTTGGAGCATAATTGATCGCGCATATTCAATGACAGATTTTCTGACAAGGATGTTTAATGGTATAGAATTAGTTGCCTAGCATCTAATTGGTGTAAAGCTTATGATCTTCATAGGGTACTTTCCCTCTTGATCATGTTGAGAGATTGGAAAGCTGTAGTTTATAGATAAATCTTTTGCTTTTTGCTTTTGTTTAAGTTTAGGAGATCCCTTATCCCCAAATTCGTATTATCCTTCTGGTCATCTTAATGAAATTCTTCTTTTATCCCCCCCACAAAAGAAATTACTGTGTGTTGCGTATGCTAAAAGACTATTCAATTATTGAGTTAAAATCTTAAAAGTAAAATTTGAAAAAGCACATCTCTTATACAGATGCTTTTTATATCTTTCATTTTTATATGCTTTTTAAATGTCTGTTTTTTGTTACACCATATTGCTTATTCAAAGCTGCCAATTACTTCCAGGACTATATTTGATGTTGACATTGAGAGCTTTGAGGAGAAACCATGGAAATATCCGAATGTTGATGTGTCAGATTTTTTCAACTTTGGGTTGAATGAAGATAGCTGGAAAGATTATTGCAAACAGCTGGTAATTTCATTGATTCTTTCTATATTCTCTAGAATTCAGTGTTGAATGAAAAGATCCTTGTGTGATTTTTTAGGAACAACTACGCCTAGAGTCTACAATGCAAAGCAAGATTCGTGTTTATGAAAGTGGTAGAACAGAGCAGGTAGAGGTGCTATTGTATATCAAATTTAATTTCTTACTCCTGAAAGGTTTTTGTGCACTTTGTTTCTCCGGAAGTTAATCATGTAGTTGATTTTGTTCAGGAATATGATCCCGATTTGCCCCCAGAGTTGGCTGCAGCTACTGGTATACATGATGCTCATGTTGAACATGCAAATTCTGTTAAGTCAGATGTTGGACAAACTGATGTTGTTAAAGGTTCTGGACGTGGTCGACCGCCACTAGTATGTCTTTGTATAAGTACTGTTTTGCATTACACTATATTTTTAGAACACTTACGTTACCGATTTTATAGAAATGTCAAATACCTGCTTTACATTCTCTTCTTAGCTTCTTGCTTCTGGTTAATAACATCTGCCATATTCTGGGGCCTTCTCTAAGTCTTCTTCTTTTTTTCTTTATTTTAAATATACTAATATTAAATTATTAATTTATTTCCTTCCAGCCAACTGGTAGAGCAATTCAGGTGGAAGGTGGCTGTGGTGAACGTCTTCCTTCCATTGATACCCGTCCTCCTCGGCTCCGTGATTCAGATGCAATCATTGAGGTATTTCATGATTTTCTTATACAAATATGTGACGTCTTGAGGTTGTTCGATGATCCTTTCTTGAATATCTGACCATGTTTGCTGCACAGATTGTTTTACAGGGTGCAGAAGATGATGATTCCACTACTGGAATTGGTGCACAAGATCTACAAGATGATGGAGATGGCACAGAACCCCCAAGAGAGGATTTTAGAGAAGGCCATGTAGTTAGACATGAAATTCCAAGGTTGGAGCCTGAGTACTTTGATAATTTTCCACAGGATTATAATGGTCAAAAGAAAGAGCTTGGAGGAAGAAGGATGCCATTCATGACTTCCAGTACCACTAAAATACCCAATGGGGATGAAAATTCGTTCTGCCCACGTGAAGAGCCAAACAATTATTGTTCTAAGGGCCAAAATCCCAGGCCCTATGGTGGCAATTTTGCCTCCTCACATGAGGAAAGGTATGCAATATTGTTTAGATTGTATGAATAATTGTTTGTCAACTTGTGAGCTTATTTTCCGACTATCATTTTCGTTTCATTTGATTTACTTCCAAAATCTCCAATGCTAGTTAAATTTTAGACTTCCTGATATTTTATCTGAATGCAACTCCACCTTTAATCCATAATGGTGGCTTGGTTGCTATTGCTAAAATTTTATGCCGCTGATCTTTTCTGTATAAATTGAGTGCAACATGTTATTGCTTACTAGCAGAGATTTAAATATCACCATAACTGGTTGGTTCATATTTAAGTGGTGTTGTGACTTGAAAGGGTAACAATGACTAGGACGACTGATTATGATTGGCAATTGATTACAGCGATGTTGCTTTTACTAATTTTGTATGTCATCAAAGGGATAAATGAGTTGTTGAGAAGCACAGTTTGAAAATGTGGAGATTTTAATGAGAAATATTCATGATATCAATTCTTGGAGGAAAAAAATAGCTGATTCTCAGGTAATGATTATGTAATGCAACAACCCAGAGATGCGAAGTAGTGCATCATCTGTTAGGCGCTTAGAGCCTTACATACATTTTTTTGCAGATACTTGCTTAACCAAGCTTACATACATAATTTGGTTTACTTGCCTAAATTCCTGTTTATCAACATCACTAGTATTTCTATTGCTGCATTGCTCTGCTTAGAGTTATTTAATAAATTATTAATTGTTTTGTTTTCGAGTTAATTATGGCAGTAGTGTTTTGTGTGTATTTATTTATTGTGGATATCCTATGTATATCATTAGTCATCTTAAAGTTTTGTAATTTGAAACGTAATTGTTATATAAAAAACAAAAATTCTGCAAAGCCATTATATATATATATATATATATATATATATATATATATTGAGTTAGAATCAAATGAATAAATCTTACATCATTAGAAGCTTATTCATTGTAGATCCCCAATCCAAAATCATTCAATATACCTTTTATAGGTCAAAATTGGTAATAAAGTTATAAAAGTTAAAAATGGGCATGAATGAGTTGTTAGATTATAGCTTTATTGATGTTCGATTTTTACAAAGTTTGGTACAAATAATCTTCATGATAGGTGCTTGTATTTGAATGGTTGGATCTATAGAAAATAATTTTTATAAGTTATAAGGTGTAATTTTACTTAAAATGACATTGCTGCCATTGATTCTAACTCTATAAAATCATATACTGCAAATAATTTATCCCTAAAAAATATTGGATTTAACACACCCCTCCGAGGTTGAGTAATTGGACTTCTAGAGTGTGAGGTTTGCAAATTGGAGATTTGCATTTGGCCTTGCATTAGTTGTAGAATAGGCTCTTATAACATCTTAGAATACTGCCCTGCACTACACCACCACCATATTATGAATGACATTTTGGCCATATTTTTAAGCAATGTGAGACTTACTATTTACCTAATTAATGTTAAAATTTACAAAATAAGTCTACAAACAGATCTGAATTAAAAATGATATCAGAAAACTTTTTATTTTATGACTAAAATAAATTGATACAACAATGTGCGTATCTGAACTATGAATACAAATTATTTATTCATTTTACTTTCAATATAAGATCAGTAAACTTGCTTACCTTAACATGAAGAGAAGGAAGAGATGCTATACTTTTATGATTTGCTGAACCTCAACTTGAAAAAAAGAGTGATGCCATTGGAATATTAAGTGATTGAAAATAATAGTAATATACTAATATTATGGAGTTGGATTCAATCCTATACATGTCAACATATCTGCTTTTGAGCACAAATTCAAAAAGCTTTTAAGTTTGTAGATATTGCAAGAAAATCAATGTTAGGTATGTTATTATGTGTTGGATTCACTATGACTATGTCTGTATTAACATTAGTACATCTCTATAAATAAACTGAAGATAAGTTTACTAGCCGTTCGTTAAATGGCAAAATTACAATGAAAAAGAAATGAAATAAATCCCTAACAACAAATACACTGGCTAATTACCCGTGGAATAGGAGTAATTGAAACCTCGGTTGTTGCCACAGACTTGTTTACATTTTACCATAATATATATTTTGCATTCAGTTAAACTCTTGTCTGAACCTGATATCCATGGTAATTTTCATCCGTAACTGATAAATACCATCGTTGTTTACCATTCACAGGTGGACACAAAGAAGTGTGCATGACCAGTCCCCCCCTATTACCCCTGTTCAAGAATTGGCAACTGATGACAATCAAAAAGAAGAGTCAGCTGAAAGCATGGATGGGAGACATAGTGCACTTGTATCATCTCCTGTCACTAAGGATACACGGGAGGCCACTGTGGAGGATAAAGATATTGAACTTGAGAATGCTGGGATAGCTGATGGCCGTGGTGGACTGGAAAAGGAGGAAACTGGTTTAAATACAGTAGGTAAAATGGATATGCCCACGGATGGGACGGCTAAGAGACAAATATTAACATCTGAGGTTGAGCAACCTTTGCCTGACGAAGTTGACGATTGGGAGGACTCAAAAGCTGCCAGAAGCAGTGATAACAGCAAAGCAAGATCAGCAAGCAGCAGGGATAACCGAAAGCGGCGTGAAGGCTTTGAGGAAGAAGTAGTTCAAGATTCACGATCATCACGTCTGGATGGCATCCGACAGCAGCCTGATGAACATGAGCAGGGACACTACAAGAGAGAGCAGGATGGAAAGCATGAACCTGAAAGAAATCGCATGCATAAAGGTAGAGAGGGATCACACCCTTACAAGGAGCGTCATCCTAGTTCTTCTCATCTATTGCAGACAAATACTGATGAATTTGACAGGAAAAAAGATAGGGACAATTTTGACATGGATTGGACACAAAGAGATGATGATCTCTATAGCAGAAGGGTTAGAAATGAAGATCCTAGGAAGAGGGATAGGGCTAAGGTTCGAGAAAATGAGAGAAGGGACAAAGATGATAGTGCTCATTTTAGAAAACAGTTAGATAATGGTGCTTGCAGGGTTCCTTATGATAAGGATGTTGGGTCAAGAGACTCAAGACACAGGGAAAGAGATGACGGCTTTAAGATTAGGTATGAAGGCGTGGAGGATCACCATAGCAAGAGGAGGAAAGATGAAGAATATCTTAGGAGGGAGCATATTGACAAGGAAGAAATTTTGCATAGCCACAGAGAAAGTTCCAGTCGGCGAAGGCGAGAAAGAGAAGTGGTGTTAGATCCTAGAAAGAGAGATGATCTACACAGAACTAGAGATAACCTTGAAGATCAATATGCTACCAGGCCGAAAGATGAGACTTTGCTACTTAGGGAGAGGGATGATAGGCCGAGAGATAGGGAGGAGTGGCATCGGATGAAACAGCCACATGAAGAACACCTACCCAAGCGTGAAAGAGAAGAAGGACGAACTTCTATAAGAAGTGGACGAGGATCTGAAGCTAAAGTGTGGGCTGGCCAGGTTAGAGCTAAGGATGAACATAGAGCTTCTGAAAAAGAACTCCATTCTAGAGAAGGATTGCGGCATGGTGACCAACTGAAGAAGAGGGATCGAGTTCAGGATGAAAGTGCCCGTCATAAGGGGCGCGATGATGCTTACACTCGTGGTCAATATAGTAGTGAGGAAAGGCGATCTAGGCAGGAAAGATCTAATGGTCGTAGTGATAACCAGAGAGTTCATGATAGAAAGCATAAAGAGGGATCACGCAAAAGCAAAGAACCTGAAATTAGCGATCCTAATAGTTTAGGCTTGCCCAAGAGAAATCAGGAAAATCAAAGTGGCCCAACCAGCGAGAAGGTATGCAAGCCTGCACACGAATCTTCAAATTCTCTCTAATTGGATCCCCCAAATAAAATGCAAATTTGATTGCCTGATATATGAATTGTTGGTTCATTTTAATGACTCTGCAGAAGCATGAATAACTAATTACTAGTATACTACGATTTTTATGACTCAGCTTTCCCTAACTGTGTTGGGCAAAGGTAGAAGATATAACCCATATTTTTTCCCATCCATTTAGGGTTTCCAACTATGAAGACTGGAATTGAATGTAGTTGGATGTTAAATTAAACATGTGTGCGCCAAGGTTTGCTATATCTTAAAAAGTTTGGATAAGAGTTTCTAACATACTGCTTTGTGGAAGCCATCTAAGATTATATGGTATTCTAATTCTAGTGTTCATCTGGGGTGTCTTGATTGAGACGTTATTGATGTGACTAACACATCAATTTGATTGCATGGAAATATTGTCCAAGTGATTGGCATTTGAAAGAAACCTTGATATTATTTTGCCGAGCCTGGTAACCATTCTCATACTGTCCTACTTTTCATGGGTAATTGAACCTGATATATTAGCAAGTCAGCAATGAAAGCAAATTTTTTCAAATAATCTTTTATATTTGATCTAAATTTTATAATAGTCCAGTCCAATGGTGTCATTATGTAGTTGAACTCATCTGCTGTGATAGGGATGTCTTGTTACTGGTAGCATGCACCGTGTTCACTGCGAAGATGAATTGTTTTTGTTTCCACAAAATGTGCTTGATCGTTCTTAGCAAGCCTTGGAATTCTATTTTTACCGCATTTTGCCATAGCCTGGCCCCCATTCCTCTGGATTAAGAAATGTTCATGGGCTGCTCTTCGTTTGGTGCTCTGCCTGCTTGCTCTTGCAAATGTTTTATTATCATAGGGTATTTTGTTCTGTTTCATATTGTAGTTTGTTTCTGGTTGTGAAGGGCTTGAAAGGCTCTGGTGATGAAGAACATGCTGAGCATGAAGTTCCAGCGCATCGCCTGCCCAGAAAGCACCGGGAAGACATTTCCTCAGATGATGAACATCAAGATTCTCATAGAGGACGTTCTAAATTGGAGCGGTGGACAAGCCATAAGGAAAGAGATTTCAGCATTAGCAGCAAATCCTCTTTGCAGTTCAAAGAGATCGATAAGAATAATAAAGATGGGTCCTCTGAAGCTAGAAAACCTGTGGATGAATCTTCTAAAGCAATGGATATTGACAACCATCTCTTGTCCACTGAAGGGAGGGAATCTGTAGACTTGGAGTGTAAGGATGCCGATGCAAAACAATTGGGGGACAGACAGGATCGACACCTTGACACAGTTGAGAGGTTGAAGAAGCGAAGTGAGAGGTTCAAGCTTCCAATGCCAAGCGAAAAAGAGGCCCTGGCTATCAAGAAGCTAGAGAGTGAACCACTGCCTACTGCCAACAGTGAAAACCCAGTTGAGTCCGAGGTCAAACAAGAGCGACCTGCCCGAAAAAGGAGATGGATGAGCAGCTAAAATGTACTGAACTTTTGGCCATCATAATTATCCGGCAGAATTGAATCTAGTTTGACCATGGGAAGATATCTATCCGTTCAGCCTGATCTTTTTGAAAAATTAGAGACCCTGGCAAGCCAACCATGCTTAGTGTTTGATGTTGAAAATGGAACGAACCTGTAGGGTTTGATATGATTTGTACTTCAGTATCTGATTTTGTACCCATACTACCTATACATTAATTGTACACTGTATATACAGATAAAATGTAAAACATGAACTGCCAAACTATAGAGGTGGCACATATTTTTGGTGTCGAAATGTGGCTAACCCGTATGGTGTGGGTTATGTGACAAACCTGACCATGGTTTGGACGCAAAAGGACACGCATGGTTGGAGAGGCTGAACTGAGCCTGAGCCTGAGCCTGATACTGGCAGGCACAGGTCCATGGACGATGATTAATTGATTACCAAAAATGAGGAATTTTCTTGATGAAGGCCGGTCCAAATAAGTGCATCTCGATCACCAACCGTGTTGTTTCCGTCATTGAAGTTATACACGTTAGGGATGATTTATCTATGTTGTAAAATGTAACAAACATTTTCATTAAACTTGCTTCCTATATCTTTTTAACTCGGGAGCCGTGAAACTAAAGCGCAGAGCCCTTTTTTGTGTCATTAGGCGGAAACTCTAATGTGATGAAAAAGATAACAGGTAAATGTATTGTCATTTGCGATTTTCTTTTTCTTTTTGTTTTTCTTCTTTTTTATTTTTATCTATTAAGTGTATCCCATAATAATTCTAAAAGTTATTATGTTCTAGCCATCACCCTTGAATTCGATTTTTGGGCCATGTGACCCACAGACATGGTAGGAACTTCTGGCCACTGCAAATTCAGACGCACTCTCCAACCCACCCAACACACGAGAATAATGGCAAAGACCAACCTCGCTAGAACAAGCGTGGAAGGACCCTCTGCCGATGAATGACCAGTTAATCCTAGCAAAAGGATGCCCAACGTTGATCATACATGAGTAACGCCGACACATGTTTACAACGATTCCCAATAAAATATGGACTCTCAGGGATGGGTTCGAGATCACCCAGGTTAGAAAAACAATTGGCCTTTCGGAGGACTTGGAGACAGTAATGCCCATATGGTCTAGGACTTTTGACACAGGCTATGACAGCAGCCAACGGTACCAACCACAGGCCAACCAACAAGCGACGTCTCGAATAGGATCCCGGATGGACAAGAGAGAAAGATCATTTGGCCACTAAGGATATAGGCTCCGGGAGCATATTTGTGCACGAGAATTCGACTTGCTTAAATGTTGAGGAGGGAAGATCACATTGTGACCATAAACACCAATGTAATGAGAACGTGATCATAGGAGCCACCCTTTCTGTTGAGAGGCTCCCCAAGAACTTGGACAAACCCAAGGATATGAAATATGATAAGACCAAGGACGATCATGAATATCAGAATCAGATGGCTTCCGAAGCCATGATGATCCTTGAAGGGGCTGTAGACGATGTTCCATGTCAGGTCTTCTTGCTCACGTTGGCTGGACCAGCTATCAAATGGTTCAACTACCTTCGACAGGAAACAGTAGAATGCATCATCAATATCTCTTAGAATCTTTTGGCATGGTTCACATTATGGATTTTAAAAGCCAAGCATCCCATCTACCTACTAGGAGTAACCCAACGGGTTGATGAGTCCACGAGAAAGTACCTTGATTGATTTAGTGGTGTTTTTGCTTGGAAATTGACAATGTAACAGACACCATGGCTAGTCTTTGTTTGAGCAATAGTTGATGAATGAAGGTTTTCGAAAACACCAAACCACAAGACCTATTTAGAGTATGTATGAAATAAAAAAGCGTCTCTTGAGAATACATTAATCATGAAGGAAGTTAACCAAGTGGTTGCGGCTAATAGACATCACATCGGTAACAACGAGGCAAAAACCATAACGCGCCAAGCATGGATCCAACATTTAAAGGACCACTTCTTACTAAATCTCCCTAGGTAGGCAAGATCGGAAGTTATACCCCTCTAACCACACCTATAGCTGAGATTGACCTGCGAATATCAAGCAAGAGAATCATCCCAAAGGCTAGGCAACTTAAACATAGTACCAGAAAATAGGAACCTATTTTGTGATTACCACAAAGGCTAGAGTCATCGCACAGGATTTTTTTGAGTTAAAGGAGGTCCTTGACCAAGCCATCTGGGATACAAAACTTTTTGAATTCATGAAGCACATCCAAGAACCTAAGAGGTTGGAGTGTGAAAGGACACACTTATAAAATAATATTAAAATAAAATTTTGAGAAGACTAAACTGAAATTTACATATAATTTACATGTAAAAAATTAAAATTAGGGGGCCATCGCCCCCCTTGCTGAGTATGTAACTTCGCCCTTGAACACACGAGCAGGAGGGGCGTAACCCCATGACCTTATTATAATCAATATCTAGGAGGAGGCTGATACGGACCCTATGATAAGTCAACGTCATTGTTGGAAGGACCATCTCGAAAACTCCATACAAAATACCTTAAGGTACATGTTGCATTTGCCACACCAAATCTAGAGTGCACGACGATATACCTCAAGTGAATTTTGGCCCTAAAGATTTAAAAAATGGAGTTGCCGTGGAGGATTCTTTTATGTTCATCAAGGCTAGAGTCAGCAACGACCTGGTAAAGTGTAACAACCTAACTCTCAATATGTTATGACCAATGCCAATCATCAGGTGTTATTATTCAATCAACCTATAGAACTCTAGACCTTATATATTATGTTATAATTATGAGCCTTTAGTGCTGTTTAGAATTGTAAACACAACAAGATATAGTAGAAAAGCATATACTATACATGAATAGCTACTAGGACACAGTTTTATACATGAGATTAGTTAGTACATTCGACCCTGCATATATACATAGTATCCATACTTAGTAGTTGACACCCAGGGTCGGGCTAACATACGAGTCCTTATTCTAGAACCTGCCTACCAAAGTAAAATCATATCCCTTGCAAAAAAATATCTACAAAGAGGGCAGTTATCTACTAAACTACTTCCTACAGATATCTATGAGACTGTTGCATATCGGGTCCATCACACATGGCCGTTGGGCTGTCCCAGTGATGTGGAATTCATAAATTACATTCCGTAGAATGACTGACAAGTGTACGGAATTATATCAAGTAATAAATTCACAGTGACTGAGTATTAATCCCATGAGAATTAATGAATTAAGCAAATAATAATTAATTAATTATTCTAGTTAGACGATTCAATTTTTAATGATGAGCAATTGAGAATTTAAATGACTTGAATAAAAAGTAAATGGAAGCAATAAATGACTTGAAAATAAAGAACATAAATATAAATTTCTAGGAATTTAAATTGCTAGAATATAAATACTGGAAAAGTAAATTGCAAGAAGAGTAAATTGCAAGAATATAAAGGATGGAAAGAATATTAGAATTAAGAGATATTGCATTATCAGGATCAATAGCTCTCATCTCCACTTCAATCATACAATAATTGATCTTTTGGCAAATCATAAGTGATTGAATTCCAATTCCTTGGTAATTCAATCTCTCTTAACTTAATCAATTGCCAATTCTTTAATTTAATTGCTCATGAAAAGAGATGGAGATTGGTCTTTGATTTAGAGCCACACAATCTCATGAATCAAGTTATGGATTGATTATATGTCACATACCAATCCCAAACCCAAATTCACAAGAATTGGAAGAAAGATCTTTAAGCTCAATTCTATGATCTCTTTTTTAAGTTCTCATAGAATTCAAGTTGGATTCAAATTCTTTTCCATGACATTTGAATCCTTGAGGTGAAGAACAAAGATTCTTTCTAAAGAAACAATTGAAAGATGAATTGAAGATTAAGAAGAAATCATATTACTCCATTGAAATACAATAGAGATCTTTCCCCCACTGAAGAGAATTAGAAACTCATAACTAAGAATTACAAAATGGGTATGAAAGAAAATAAAAGAGGAGAAGAGAATAAGAGTGAGGAAAGTGTCCGAAGACTCCCCTCCAAGGTGTGCAGCTCTGTCCTCTTGATCCCTATTTATAAGCTATTCTAAATTACAAATTCAAATAAAATTTAAATTACATCAAAAGTAAATTTTCTAACTAATTTTAGAAGATTCTTGTGGTTTTGATTGATTGTTAATTGTGGGCTTACTTGCATGGAGTTGGAGTGGACTTGGAGTGGGACATTTGGTCCAAAATTGGTGACTCAAGAAATTATTCGATGCATAGCGTTACTGGAGGTAACGCTTCACAAGCTCACCGTTACTAACACTTCTCTTTTAAGCAAATTGGTGCTCCCAGGGATAAGGGGTTAGTTAGGATAATGCTTTATTAACTTAGTGTTACTAACGCTTTGTTAAATGGCAAAGTTGATGCTCCAGCCTTCGAAGGCGTTAGTGGAACTAACACTTTGCTTCTTGGGCGTGTTTAACGCTTCAGAATGTTGAGATGTGAGCTTGGTGTCGTGCGTATGCATGAATTTCTTTATAGCGCCAGTTGTGCGTAAGCATGAGGCATGCGTATGCACGACGTTCCTTGTAGCTGGCGTTGCTTGAAGTAATGCTTTTGAACTTTTGGCATTACTAACGCCACATTTGGTGCCACATTGATCCTTCCAGGGGCTAAGGGTTCCAAAAACGTGGCCTAAGGTTTCAAAGCGTGTCTAAAGGCTTCTAAGTATGTCTAAAACTTCTTCTTTACTTTTCTTGAGCTTGTTTCTAACTCTTTTGCCATCATGGGAGTGCGCTTCCTGATGCGTGAGCATCTTTCCTATCTTTTCCTAGTGAATTTGTATTTAATTTGTCAAGTTTTATCAAGAATTAATTATCTTTTAGCCACTACAGATGCTACTTTGAGTTTTGTGCAATTCTATTTATTTTAGGTAGCATTCGGCTGGATTTGATGGAGTTTCTGCAGCACAAGAACTAAAGAAGATGACAGCAAGGAGCGACGCGTGCGCGTACCTGACGCATACGCGTGAAAAGCGAAGATGCACAGCAACGCGTGCGCGTATCTGACGCGTATGCGTGACACGCAAAGAAGACCATCGACGCGTACGCGTGACTGACGCGTACGCGTGACATGCGCCACGTGCAGAAAATGCAGAAAACGTTGAGGGAGATTTCTGGGCTGTTTTTGACCCAGTTTTCAGCCCAGAAAACACATATTAGAGGCTGCAGAATGGAGGACTCAGGGGAACACTTCTCATTACTTCCCAAGTTAGGCATGGATCCTACAAAGCAAGTGGTCCCCATCCATCAATTGAAGACTTACTAATTGCTATAATTAATTCTGATTTAAATTTAAATTTTAAAATAGGAAAAGATATTATTTTAGTTTTAGAAAATAGTTTTTAAATTTATTAGGATTAGATATAAAAGGTGATCCCAACGTTATTCCAAGAGAGAGGGAATTAGTTAACTTTTCATTCCACCTCAGCCAAAATACATTTTATGACAATCCTTATTTTTCTCTCTGAACCATGAGCAACTAAACCTCCACTGTCAAGGTTAGGAGCTCTGTCTATTTGTATGGATTGATACTATTATTTTTCTATTTTAATTCATGTGCTGATTTATATTTCAAGAATTGTTTTCGTTATTTATCTTATGAATTTGGGTGGAACGGAAGTATGACCCTCTTTCTAATTGAGTTCTTGTATAACTTGGAAAAGCTCTTTACTTGAACAATAGCTTGAAAATAATTTCTCCTAAACTTCTAATTATCTGGACTTAACGGGATACGTGACATATAATCCCTTTATATTTGGGTAATTAGAATTTTTGTGGCATAATAAATAGAATTAAACTTCACCCTCTAATTGGAATTAACTGACCAAGGAATTGACAGTTGATGAGAATTAGAGGAGATTAGAAAGGTCTAAGGAATTAGGGTCTAGTCACATATAGTTTGCCATGAATTAAATCTTGCATGATTAAAATAAATTAATAAGAAAAGTCAATCCGGAAAATAGATAACTCTAAGGGCCCGTTTGGGAAACTCTAGAAGTAGCTTTTTTTAACTTTTGACTTATGAAAAGTAGTAGTATTAATGTCGGGTGCAATTTTCAAAACCAAATTGCAACTTTCTAAGAAGCTATTTTGGAGCTTATAGAGAAGATAAAAAAAATGACTTCTCTCATAATACTTCTACTTTTCATTATATTTCTTTAAAATAAGCACTTTTAGAGTTAAAAATCCAAACACAAAATAACTTATTTATAAGTTACTTTTAACAGAGTCATTTATTGTTTAAGTTATTTTATCAAAAGGAGCTTAATTAAGTTAGTTACTCAAACTGGGCCTAAAACCTTAACTGCTTCCTCCATATATTATTTTCAACTTATTTACTTGCCTGTCTTCTGATCTTCTGAATCTACTATTTAATGCTTTTGAACTCTCAACACTATTTTCTGCTTGCCTGACTAAACCAATCACCCAATTATTGTTGCTTGATCCATCAATCCTCGTGGAATCGATCCTCACTCACCTGAGGTATTACTTGGTACGACCCGGTGCACTTGCCGGTTAGTTTGTGGACTTTAAATTCCGCACCACTTCCTCTATTATTGTTTTTGTTGTTTCTTTTTCCATCATTTTCTACAAATTCGTTAACTTAAGCAATCAAAACAATATCCAATTTAAGCGCCAAAACACTCTATAATTAAGCATTATGGATTGATTTCTTATATGAAAAAATATAGAAAACACATCATGATGCACATGCATCACCCTGCGCTCTATCACTCATCTCAGCTCCTTATGACGAACTTGAGACTAGGCTAATGACCATGTGGTCCTCTTTAGCCTCGGTACCCTCCGACAAATCCTCCTAGGACGAAGTTGACACGAAGCTGTTGGGAACGACTGCGGCCAAGACCTCTCTCAGGGGACCAAACTGCTTGACCATCGAGTCCATTGATTGGTAGTGAGGCATAGGCTCCACTGGTATTACTGGCTCAGACGCTGGGTTAAACTAGTGCTACTCGGGATGAAGATGGTAGGAGACTTTAGCTTCAGATCCATCTGGTATAGTGGCTACGATGGAAAAGGGGTGATGGGTGCCTCCGGGATGTAGCTCAGATAGCAGAAAATCGTAATGTGAGTCAAGCTCGAACTCTGGGATAAATAGAGGATGTAAGAAAGGTCAACCAGGAAGGATGTACATGTGCGTATGCGACTCGCTCCATATGACAGTATTGCCCCATTTGCGATCATCATATTGGCACAATGCAGGGAACTCAATAAATACTACTCCCGAGCACATCTGTAGAACAGGGAAAAAAAGGGGCAGGGGTGAGAACCTAAGGTTCCCAACAAGGTGTGAAGAAGGAAGTCAGAATTTTGGGTATTTAGCGCTAGTGAGTTCATTACTATGCTACCAAGTTACCCCGATGGATTTACTATGCAGTATTATAAAAGCAATAGAAGAAAGAATAACAATAATTGCTGATTCACACCAATAATATCTCACAGAGAAATGCAGCATGTAGGCATGATGCATGACTAGCCCTACGTAAGCTAGATAGATTCTTCCATTGGCGTTCCCACCTCATTCGACGCTGGCCAGATGGGGTAATTCCTCCACTTACCAGGCGGTCTTTCTTGGAGCAACACGGGGATTTATCATCTATCATGGTGCATTTTGGTACATTTAATGGACGTTTTTCTCTTAGTTATTTAAATCATTAAAATGATATCTTCTCTCTAAGGACCCTTTCACTCTTAGTCTTTATTCATAAAGCCTTTTATGTTCATCTTTTACTCTTAAAGTACTTGGTTTTGTGATGCGTGAGCATCTTTCTTATATTTTCTTAGTGATTTGCATGTGGTTTTGTTGAATTGGATCAAGATTTAGGTGTTTTAAGCCACCATGAATGCTACTTTGAGTTATTTTATAATTTAATTTATTACAGGTAACATTCAGATAAGTTTGGCAGAGTTTAGAGAGGAGAAAATACGTGAAATCCAAGGCTGCCTGGATGGCGCCAAACGCCACCTCACCGGCGTTTGGTACCGGAACTCAGAAAGCCCTCATTCACTTCTGTCATGGTGGCGACAAATGCCACAACCCGGTGTTTAGCTCCAGAGACCTCAGAATGAGTGAGTAATTGCTGTATACGTGGCTCCAAATGCCACCAATCTGAAGTTTAGTGCCAGTAGTGCGAAGAAGGAGAAATCTCATGTGAATCAGCATCAAATCTTTGGATTTAATTTAGTTTTTAATTAAGAAAAGATACTTTTAGGTTTTTAGAAATTATATTTAATATCAATTAAGATTAGATATAAAAGGAGAAGATATCTTCACCTAGGGTTTCTTCTTCTCTTCTTTTGGACTTTTACACTTTTTGCTCTGCTAGGGTTTCTCCGCAGCATGAGCAACTAAACCTCAATTGTTAAGGTTAGGAGCTCTGTTATTTTAATGAATTAATACTATTGTCATTTTTCTCTTAATTAATGCACTTGTTTATTTTCAAGGATTGATTCCGCTCCTCATCCTAAGAATTAGAGTATATTGGAAGATAACTCTTTTTCTAATTGAATTCTTGTTGAATCTTGGAAAGTTAAATCACTTGAATTACAGCTTGGAACTGAATTCTCATGACTCTCTAACTATCTGAATTTAATGTGATACGTGACATATAATCATATCGTCTTTGGATTTTTATGATTTTGTGTGGCTTATAAACTAGGATTAGAACTTAAACCCGTTAATTAAATTAAGTGACTAAGGAATTGGCGGTTGGTTTGGTTAGAAGAGATTAAATTACTAAAGAATTGGGGTTTAATCAATTAGAGTTTGCCATGAATTGAACCTTTGCATGCTTAAAGTGAGTGATAAGAACTATTAATCCGAAAATTTAACATCTCCAAAGCCTTAACTATTTTCTCATACTATTTTCACCAATCGTTCATTACTTGTTTTCTTGAATTCTTTGATTCATTGCTTTATGATACTTGGAATACAAAACAATCAATTTGGTTTGTCTGAGTAGTCTAATCATTCAATCATTGTTGCTCAATCCACTAATCATCGTGGATCGACACTAACTCACCTGAGTTATTACTTGATACGACCTGGTGCACTTGCCGGTAAGTTTGTGGTATTCGAATTCCACACCAAATTTTTGGCGCCGTTGCTGGAGATTAATTGTGATTGACAACTATCTGTTATTTGATTACCTTTATTAGACACTTTCTTGCTTTAATTTGTTTAATTTCTTCCCTTGAATTTTTTAATTTCACTGAGTATTTTCCCTTTGTTTTATTCATTTTATTTTTCCATTTTTCTTTTCTTGTTTTCGAACATTTTGCTTCAATTTTTCCCTTCTAATTCTGAAAATTTACCCTTTTTATTCTAGTATATTTTAATTTATTTCTTTTACTCAGTTTACCTCACTGGGATTCTCTTCACTCTGATGTAGAGATTTTTATTTTTCTTATTTTCTGTTTGTTTATGAGTAGGAACAGAAACAAGGAACTTCTTCTTGATTTTGATCCTGAGATTGAAAGGACCGGTAGAAGACGCCAACAGCAGGCTAGAGCTTTTAGAGCTGCTGAGAGTCTCAGAAACAATTCTAAGAAGGAAGCTGAAGAATTCACCATGGAGCTAAACAACAACAACAATATTGTCATTCCCAATGCTCCCAATGCTCCTAAGTAACCTAGAAGAACGCTTGGTTCTTACACTGCTCCAAATCCCACCTTCTATAGCAGTAGCATTGTTGTGGCACCTGTGAATGCCAACAATTTTGAGTTGAAGTCTCAACTCATTACTTTAGCGCAACAAAACTGTCAGTTTCATAGACTCCCGCAGAAAGACCCAAACCTATTTATCTCTAATTTTCTGCAAATCTGTGATACGGTAAAGACCAATAGAGTCCATCCTGATGTCTATCGGTTGTTACTCTTTTCGTTTGCTGTACGGAATAGAGCCAAGCAGTAGTTTGATACACAGCCTAAGGAGAGCTTGAATACATAGGATAATGTGGTTAGCGAATTCCATATCTTTATCTAATTTCTTTGTTTCAGGTACAGTTTCCTCATCACTGTGCATAACATCTTCATCAGAACTGAAAGGATCATTTTCAAGCTCTTGGTTTTTTCCTATCACCAAATATGCATAGCTCCTGTTGTTTCCTCCTCTTTCTTCATGCGGTATCCAGTCTTCAAACTTTGATACAAGCGCTTTTGTTCTGGTAAAACCTTTATCTCCTTTACGCACCTTCTTGACATTTTTTTGTAGAAGATCCCGCTCTTGCTCTAAGGGGTCTTGTTCATTTGGGGCTTCTTCCGATGATCCTGCTTCGGTCATAGAGCCAGTAAAGGACCATGGTGGTGGTGGTTTCACAAAGGAAAGGGAAAAGGAAAACGTAGGGAGAGAAAAGAGAAATGGGTTCTGATGGCTTGTTTTTTTTTTTTTTTTCCACAAAATCGAAGTTATTAAACGATCAAAAATGCTCTACAACTAAGTGATTTATCCAACTAAGTCCAATCAAATTGTATAACTATTTATCATATCTACATGCACTTTTTCTTCTTCCTCTTCCATACGTTGCTACTTTGTCTTCTTCTTCTCCTTTTTTTTTTTCGTTATCGTCGTTGTCGTCATTGTCGCCGCCTCCTCCTCTTCCTCCTCCTTCCTTTTCATTTGAATTTCTTTTCCGCCTTCTTTTTCCTCCTCCATCATCATCATCATCATCGTCGTTAGATAGTGAAACAAAAAAAATTATGAGAAAATAAAATAAAAAGAAAAAGATAAAGAAGAAAAAAAAGCAGCAGAAAATAAGGAGGAGAAAGAAGAGTTTTTATTTATATAGAATTTATCAGAAAAATAACATCGAAATTTCTTAACAATACATATAGATATCTTAGTTTTGACATCGAAATTTCAGTGTTAATTTAAACAAATTTTGGTGTTATTTTTGTTTCTAACAAGAATTCAATCCAATAAATATGAATCTGCATTCATTCAACTAAATAAGATTGCAATACATATTCATTCAAGTATAATATGAGAAGCAATACTCTTTAAAAAGAGATGTAAGAGCAAAAGAAAAGAAAGAAAGAAAGAAGAATAAGAAGAAAAAAAAACATTAAAGAAGAGATTTCTGTATTTTGTAACAAAATTTTGACGTTAAAATCTTAAAATTTCGGTGCATTTTTGTTTATGGCAAGAATTCAATCCAATAAGTGTAACTCAAAAAATTTCTGTATCATGGTTAAATAATTTCCGTGTTATTTTCTGATAAATACTGCATAATTTAAAATTCTTTCTCCCATTCTTTTTCTTCGTTATCATCATTATCTTTTTTTTTTTGTTTCAACTTCTCATAATTCTTTTATTTTATCCTCGTAACAAGAATAAAAATAAGAAAAAGAAAAAAAAATCAAATAAAGAAAAAGAAGACATACATAATGTTGCAAAAATACCAAGAAGAGAAAGAAGAAAAGAAAAAAATTATAGCATTAAAAGAACGATAATGACAAAGAAATATGTAAAAAGGAATACAAAGAAAAAGAAGAAGAATGCAAACAAAAAGAACGCAAAAAAAAAAAGTGCGGATATAAAAAAAATAGCATGTTCACACGCGTTAATAATAAAACTGATTTTTATTGGATTTAAACCAACTTAATTTCGAAAAAATTTAAATGGGTAGGATCACACTTTATACTAACGTTGTTTTACTTAAATCATATGTGAGTATGTGACCAGGATTGAGATCGTAGGAGTATAGCGCACAATTTTTTTTGGGCCTAATCATAATTCACAAGCCTAAACCACTTTAACTTAGTACAGTCATATTTAAACCTTTCTGTTACCTTACAACTTCAAGCATCTGCCGGTAGCACTAGCAGTTTCCTCTCCTAGTGAGAAAAGCAACGCAGCCTTATATATACATGGAGCAAGCAAGCTATATATGCCTCTTAATTAATTGGAACAGGCAGCAGCCTTTTATATATAATATATTAGCTTAGTTTCTTGTTATAATTGCTCATCATTGTTACCCCTCTCCATTCCATTGAATTTGATAGATGCACAGAGAAATAGGAGAAATCGAAATAGACGGCTTCAACAGATCTACTCCGTTTTCCACTTCTCCTTTTAGTCTTCTTCTATTTCTCTGTGTTCGTTTAAAAACTGGCCAATTTTCGGTTGGGTCCGATCCACCAATTTCTGGTCAGTTTTTTTTTTTTTTTTTTATCTAGTTTTTTGTTGGCCGTTTTTTTGGCCGTTTTTCATTTAACATCGAATCGTAATTCTCAACGGTTCACGATTCACGATTCGACCGATGGATTGATTTTCAGAACCATAGTTAATTGGTTATAAGTACAATGTTGTTAGACCTAAATAATTTAAAAAAATAAAAATAATATACTGGCCTAATTTTATTTAACGGCTCCGATTTTTTTTTTTTTGGTGACTATTTAACGGCTCCGATTTGAAGCATTGCGGTAACATGTAAGTTGGAACAAAACACTAAATCATAGACACCAATACTAGTGTCTGTTTTTTATTTGTTAGATACAAATATAGATTTTGTATTTAATTTCTATTATAAATTCTTTTTCTTTTTTTTTTTCTTTCAGTATATCAAACATATTTATATTTTATTGTGATCATATATATCTTTTGTTTTGTATTAATCACTAACTAAAAGTAATATCAATGAGAATCATAATAATTGGAGTTAAGGCAAGAATTTTGAATTATTTCTAGCATTTCTCCTTATTAACAAAAATGAACTAAGATTGAGGACACCATAATTGATTAATGGTCCTCACGAATGTGTAATACAAAACAATGAGAATGTGTAGTAGAAAATTCTTTTAAGAAAGTACAAAATATGACTATACTTCTAAAACGACCTATGTTAAGACAGCTATGAATTTCCAATGTAATAACTATTCAAAAGTGGAGCCAAAGGACAACTGAAGGATGCCCACAATTCCCAGTTCCATTTAAAATAGTAAGCTTCTCGTAACGATTAAGCCATCCACTAATTTGCTTATTGATCAGTCAATTTTCACAGAGGAGTAGATTAGCCTTACGAACCAGAAGCATGCATAGAAACCGATTGTACCGGTCACAACGAAGAAAGCATACGAAAGAAGCAGCATGTAACCGAAGTAAAGGACTCCAGATACCGGTTTAGTGATCTCAAGTTTTGTGAAGAAATAAAATGCAGCATATAGGAAAAGGTAGAGTGCAGAGGAACCAGAAGTGAGATATGACCTCCACCACCAGAGGTAGTCCTCACTGCATAGCTGGAAGTAGCAAAGAACTATTGTGATCTCAGCACAGGTGATGATGAGGATGACAAAGACGATGAACAAGAAGCCAAAAAGATAGTAAAATTGATGTAGCCAGATAGAAGTGAGGATAAAGAAAAGCTCAATGAAGACAGCACCAAATGGTAGTATGCCTCCAATTAGGATAGAGAAGGCAGGGTTCATGTACCAGGCTTGTTCCGGTATCTGCCTCGCTATCTTGTTGGTCTTTACGGGGTCCTCAATCACTGTCTTCTTGTAGCCGATGTGACCACCGACTATTACCAGTGGTACCGAGATGCCGAACCATAAGAAGACGAGAGCAAACATTGTTCCAAATGGAACTGCCCCGGACGACTTCTGGCCCCAAATTAAAGCATTTAGCACAAAGAATATTGCGAAGGCAATGCCTGGGAACATGAAGGCCGTCTTGAGAGTTATGCTTTTCCATTCCGTTCCCTTGAACAGCTTATAAAGGCGCGCCGACGAGTATCCGCCACAGAGCCCCATAAGGGCCCAGAGCAATAGCATTGCTGTCATCAAACCACCTCTGTTTGACGGCGAAAGAAATCCAAGTGCGGCAAATATCATTGTGACAAGAATCATTCCGAAAAACTGAACACCTGTTCCCACATACACACACAGCAAGTCTGAGTTTGATGGAGGCCTGAAAACATCTCCGTGGACTAGCTTCCACCCTGTCTCTTCCTGAGCTTCTTCCTGTGTCTCTAATTGATTGTACTTGGAGATATCGCGGTAAAGCGTCCTCAACATTATCATTGCCACCATTCCCGAAAGGAAAAGTACAATCATTAAAGAATTAATGATCGAAAACCAGTGAATTTGTTCGTCTGCCATCAGAAGATACGAATCCCAGCGAGACGCCCATTTCACGTCGCTTTCCTACAACATGTTCACAAAATCAGCATCACAACTCATCAATTCTCAATGAAACTACCAATTACCCAACTAACCTGGAACTCAACATCATAAGTAAAGATTATTTCCTTGTTTTCTTCAACCACTTGAGGATCTTCAGATCCAGAAACTAACTTTCTTGCATGCGGATCGCACGTTGTTAAGCGGGTGTTCTCATCAAAATTACCTTCGTATTCATGCCTCACACTGTATTCACACCAGTATCTCAATTTTAACATATGGAACCGTCGATTTAAGAAATTAGCACAAAACTAATACATAACAAATAATGACCTGAAAGGTTTAACCTCAAAGCCTACGATTCTTGACATCTCTGTCACTGGATCTCTGTGATACTTAACCACAAAGGTTAAGTGGTTATGGATAAAGTGCTTTTCGTCTTTGGTCTATCAACATGGTGGAAAAGATGTCAAAATGAATTTTAAACCAAACGAGTAAAATGAAATTCTCATCTAGCTAGCTGCCACTTACTCCAGCATACTGTCCTTTGAGACCGATGAGGAAGCCATGCAGATAAACTAAGGAAGACTCCTGATCAGGCCTTCGTAGAGGAACTACTAAAGGTAGATTGTCCAAAATCCTGAAACAACACAAAAATAGACCAAGATAAATTTTTGTCAATGGCCTATCTCTATTGTCTCCACCCTTTAGGAACACACAAAATATAGAATTTTTTTCTTTATTCTCGAAAATGTAGAAATTATTTGTATCTGTCAGCTAACAAACAGGTTTATGATCATTGTTGCTGAATTTGTATTCCAAAGAAAACTTCCAAACACGGCTTAAGCAAACAAGTCTAAAATAATTCATCTATTTCTAACTAAATTTTACTCTTGTGTCATCACTAGTCCATTTAAGTGTATAAGTGAGTATATTGAAATACTGGAACTTATAGGAACTTTTTTGTCACATCGATAACTATAACTAGCACAGAGTTTTGCCCGAAAAATAAGAAAACTAGCACGTAGATATGGAGGTAAATTTAAGGTCGCTGGTAACTCACATGTTCACACGATATTCATCATCTATCTTTTCCTTGAACTCTGCGGCTGTTTTTGCATTAAGAGTTAGACGGCAAACAATAGTGCACATCTGCGGCTCTCGCATTTTAAACTGAAACAAAGAACCAGATTGTTTCAGCATTTTCTGAACTTTTTGAACACATTAAGGAAAAGGAAGAAGCAAAAAATATGTGCACAAAATTCAGCGAACCTCATAGGGAGAGTTTTCGATGCGGTCACCGCGAAGAACTTCCCCAAGATTCTCAGCACTATCAACAATTTGATTTGGACGACAATAAGGCAGTGAATAATAGGAGTATGGAAGTTGCGTTTTTGTAGAAGTCAATTTGTTCACTTTAACCCTCAAAATGTCACCCTGTCACCAATGAACAACATAAATGCTGTTTGTTTATGCCATGACTGGGAAAAATCTACGGTAACTTTATTTCAATATAAGATCTCAGAAAATGAAATACAAAAACAGTATGCAAAGGAAAATACTTGTCTGAACAGTTCCTAAGACTTAGTGTGCCATACTCGTGAATAAATCATGTTATTCATTAATAAATTAAATTATATCACATGAACTTGAAATTTTCTGTAAGACTCCGTTAAAGAAAAAATCGATCACCACAGAGGGAAAAGAAAGTGTTGAAGCAATCAATCGACTACAATAACTGGAAGATTTCATGCCTACATTATTGCAAAATGGTCGGATCTCTCAACTCTTACGTAAAAGAAAATGTGCCTAACAAGCCACAACAATCGTTTCCAAATTGTAAAGCAAAACAAAGATCTTCCAAGAAAGACGTATAAAGAGGAAAACAAAAGCCACATTAGTGATCTGACTTGAAACTCAACGATAATGAAAGAACATGAAAAAATAAAATAAAACATGGTGAGTGAAAAAGAAGAAAAAGACAATGAAAAAATAAGAACCTTATGGAAATCCTCTGGTGCAACACCAGGAAGGTAAAAACAAGTTCCATGGTGGACATTAACATGGAGCATGAAATACACAGAGATCCATAGCCATAGATGACGTGCAAGATTTCCTTTCGTCGCCATGATTTTCTTTATAAACAACGTATGATGAAGGAAAGAACGCTTCTCTCTCCTCTTCTTCTCGTTAATTCCTCCCACTAGTGTTCCTACTTTGTTCGTTAATTACAGAAATGACGATGTTCTAGCTGTTGGACACATACAAAAATGTGATGGACGACGATTTGTGCTGGAGATTGGATCCTACAGCTTCAACGGTGGATTTCAATTATGTCTTCCTATTTGGTAAGAAATCCTCTTCTAAGCTTTTTATGATGAGAAATTATATTTGTATCATTTTCCTTTTCTTTTAACCCCAACTGTATAAGCTTCTTTGTTTTTAATATTAAAAGAGAAATATTTTACATTTTTTGTTTGTCTTCCTTTTACTTTATATACTAAAAGAGACAATATATACAAAACGTGTAAATACGAAATAGTGAATATAACATTCCTATTATTATGTTGGACTTCTTATTTTCTTTAATAGATCCGAAAGTGTAAGTCTTTAGAACCTGACATCGTAAATAGTAAGGTCTCTTTCTAAAAAAACATTTCATGATTTGAATTCGTGACTTTATGGTAAATCTAACTCAAGACTCAATTCACTTTCTCGCTAAGCTAATAACTCACTCTAGATATATACTACTATGTTGCTGATACGTGATCAACTGTTTTATAGTAGTCAATATAGAACCAACACATAAGAAAATCATACTTTGTTGGCTATATAGTAGTCAAAACTTGAAGGACGTACTATTGGCCTCATAAAACTGAGACAAGATTAAGTTGGTTCTTAAACTTATATGGAACCTCAATTTAACTGTTAAAATTTTAATTGCAATATTTAGTATTTCAACTTTATAAATATTATTCACATTATTAATCCGTATGACAGTTTCCATCATAAAAATATTACTGGAGAGATGACGTGGATAGTCAAATACCACACTAAACACCTAATGGCTATATTAGGTGGTAATTAAAATTCTTTGCATCAATTTAGTCCCTTGTAAGTGTTTAAATTCTTAATTTTCAATTTCATTTGAAGTCCTTTTTTCTTCATTTCTTACTCCCCTGTTTGAAGACATTTTTATAAAGTTCGTGATGAGTAATGACAATAAATCTGTTAGGAGTTTTAACAACTAGTACTCTAATGGAAGTTATTCAAAGAGAGCCATTCGAAGCAAGGAAAAGTGATTTCCATAGTAGTGTGGTTGTGTGTGTCGACCCGTTTTAAGATGGTTAGAAACAAATTAGATGCGAATCCAGAGAGATTTTTTTAGGTGTCTAAACTATAATGTAAGTGCAAGATTATTCTTTTCTTGAATCATGTAATATTTGATTCTTTCTCTATCTTTATTAAATGTGTTATAGAGTGTTGACAAGAAGTGATATAGGTTGTTTGTTTGGACTTATGAATTCTATGAAAAAAGAGAAGCAAGAGGTAGAGTGATACCTGAAAATGAATCCTAAGAAAAAGTCAGGGCTTTGAAATTGGAAGGAATTTTACTGGTTGCAATAAATTAGTATAAAAATTGTGAAGGCTAGCATAGTGTATATTTCGGAAAAACCAGATCTGATAGTTATGTGATTCAAATTGTAAGAATTTTTTGAAGAAAAACCAATGTATATTGTTTTACCTATTTTGATTTTCAATAAATGAAAATTGCACATGTGTTTCATTTAAATTAAAATTGCCATGTGTGATCTAAGATATTGATAATTTGTGAATCCAATAATATAAAATAAAAACTATAAGAAATTCAAATAAGAAATGTCAAATCTAAACCCTTTATAATTCATTAATAAAATATTCATATTAATATATAGTGAAATTTAAAATATCCATAATTGATGAAACACACAAACAAAACAAAAGTAACTACTTGAAGAGTAATTAATGAGAAATCAACATTTTAAAGTAATATAAACTTAGAAAAACAAGATAAAAAATAGATTCATTTTAAAGTAATTAATCTAAAAGTATAATACCCTATTACATATAAAGCACCTAAATAGATTCATCTAATAGTTCATTTCTTTTTTTGGTAGTTTAAATCCTGAAGTAGGAACAAATTTTACGTCATTAAGTAATTTCAGTATCATTTGGAGATAAATGAGGTTGATTTGTTCTCATTGACATAAATTTGACCTAATTAATTAGGTTATACAAAAGAATTAGAGTGATTTTGATGTCATTTAAGTCATTTTCATGACCTCTTTTTTTTTTTTTAATTTGGTTTTTCTTTCTATTTGTATTCTTTATTTTAGTAAAAAAATCTACAAGTTTAGAATAACTTTGTAAAAATTTTCAGTTTTTTCAAGTATGTTGAAAATCATCTTAATCTTTGGCACAAAGTGTTCATCAATATCATACAAAAACAGTAAAAACATAATAAAATTATAAGTATGATACCGTTGTAAACTAACAATAATAGCAAAATTGTTTATATTCGTAATCAAAGAATATAAAATTTAATTATCATAAAATTTGCCAAGTACAACAAGATACACTACAAAAAAAAATGTTGAGTACTATCGGATATACTATCGGATTCATCAAATAATTCCGATGGTAATCAATTTACAGTCAAAATTACCGTCAGAAATAATCAGATAGTATAAACCTCGCCGCTAAATGTTTATCGTTGGATTTTCTTCGTTCCACGGTAATTACCGTCGGATTTTCTGATGGAATATAGTGAATGCGAAAACGAATCGTGTTGAGCGTTACCGTCGAAAATTTCTAATGGTAACATTTGGCACCATATCATTCCTTTTCCCGCTATATTACCATCGGATTCATCCGACAGTAATACCAACGGTAGCTTTTTTATTTTTTTTTTTAAATTATCTTTTCGATTAATCTATAGTGTACCCTGATAATTAACAATTGAAATAGTGTTTTAAACCTGACGTGAAGTACAAAAAATATAAATTACAAATACTAAAATATGGTAACTGAAATATCTGAAACAATGCTAACTATTTTAGAATCACAGAAATATGTTTACGGTTACTGAAATAGATATTACAAATACAATTAGGTTTTTAAAGAAATATATATTACAGAACAATGTTTACGTTAACCTTAATCAGATTCATCGTCTTCTTCCTTTGGTTCACCATCCTCCTCTTCTGATGTAGTTTCCTGATTATCATCAAACTCTTTTTCGTCGCCATCGACCCTATCTTCTTCTTGAAGATCGTCGTCTTGTGGTGGAAGTGCATCGACATCTTCTCCAAAGTCAATGATGTCATCATCGATAACAGCAGACTTAAGGGTGATGGGCTCATCGGTATCAACCACCGTTCTCGTAGGAGTAGGGTTGTTAATCTGGTAAGGTTGTTGACCCTCTGTCATATCATCAGATTCGATGTAGCTTCTTCCCTTAGTCTTAATCATAACCACCCAACTAGACTTGCATGAACCCTGATAAGGTAAATAGTACACATGTCATGCATTTTGAAGTAGAATAAAAGGATCGTAGTACCTATATTTTCTGGTTATATTAACTTTAGTGATATCATAGTCCTTGTGCTTTCGTATTTCTTGTCACGAACTGGGATCATATCATTTACATTTAAATACACATACTTTGTACGTAGTATGACAGAAATACTCTAACTTAATTATATTGTGCAAGACACCAAACCAATCAAAATGACCCCACCTGAATCCTGCAAACCCAAACTCCAGTGTTATCTGTTTTCTTTTCGATCGACCATTGTAATGTATGGAACTGACATCCATTAACAGTATACATCAGGTAACTAGTGCCCTTATTCATTGGGCCCTAACTAAGTGCAGCTAGTTTCGAATCTGTCGTGTCAGTTAGCTTCACCCTGACGTATTCTATGAACCGACATGGAAAGTTGTTCAATGAGGTATCAGGATTTACCTCTTGGAATAACCTACATGATTCATCAGAGGATAGAGAAGTTTTAATTAGATTAAGAAGTTAGTAACAAAATTAAGAAGTTACTATCTTACTGATTTCAGTATTTTCCAAGACTTAAAAAACTCACATGAGGTAGGGTGAAAGTTGGTCACAATTAAGCAATACATGCAGATGTGCAGCATCGATTTCCTTCTGTTCTAACCAGTAGTCACTGTCCGTACTTATTGCAGCTCCTTCCAACAAAAAGATTAGGTATGTTCCACTTGACGAGGATGCTCCCCTCTCATTGTTCCTTGCAACCCTTGTTTTACGTGACTCTACATGAGACTGAAAATAGAATGAGTAAAATACAGATATTTTCTTAGCTAGGAATGCTTCGCATATGCTGTCCACAATCCGATTTCTATTCTTCACGGTGCGCTTAAAGAAACCAATCATGATCTCAAGTGGGTACATCCACCTAAATTGGACCGACCCACACAGTATTGCTTTGTACGGTAGGTGGACTGCTAAGTATTTCATAACATCGAAAAATGATGGCGGGAATATCCTCTCCAGCTTACAAAGTAAGATAAGAATGTCCTTGTCCATGACTGTGAGATCATTAAAGCTAAGTTTCATAGCACGTAACTCCCTAAAGAACTCACTTATTTCTGCAAGGGGTTTCCAGATGTTCGTTGGAAGTTCTCTGAACGCGACAGGAAGCAAATACTCCATGAAGATGTGACAATCGTGATTCTTTAATCCAGTAAGCCTACCCTATGACACGTTTACACACTTGCCCAAGTTGGAGGCGTAACCATCAGGAAACCTTAACCCTCTAATCCACTTACAAATATTTTGTCTCTGTTCCTTCGTTAGAGAGAACACCGCCTTTGGTTTAGACCTTCTCCTTAATTCAACAACATCCATCAAATAAAAACAACAGTTTTTACATAGAAAACAGCTGCAGGCATAAATCATTAACATACAGGCAGTCAGTAAAACATCAAATCCTAAGTGTGTAACCCCTTATAACTTCATAATTTTTCAACTAACAAGAGTTTTGAGAAGGCACCACTACGTGACCTTCTCCCACTTTCGTCCTAAAACTCTATCCTAGAAAAAGTAAGTCCAACATAAAATTTAAATAATTAATCATATTTAGACACAGAAAACTAACATACAATGTTACTGTACAGACAACAAAAGAACGAAACTCCTATTGAGCTCAGAGGCAATTGCACCATTCTAACAAAAATGATTACTTATAAAATTCACAAGCTGAAACTAATTCGATAACTAATTTAAAAAATACGTAAAATTCATTCTTCTAATTAATTAAAACCTAATTTTTAATTCAGCAAAACTAACAAGAGGCATGACAAATTTAATTTTCACTTACCTAAAATTAACACGACAACTCCTAATAACATACTTTATTAAGCAAATTTAACCAATGATTTAATAACTAACCCTAGCAAAACGTTAAACTAACAAAATAGTATAAAAAACTATAATAATCATACCAACAAACCAATCTGATGATAGTGGCTGCAGTCTCTCGTTGATATCGTGGTGACTGAGGCGGTGGCAACGTCAACGGCAACGTGATCCTCAACCGCGGTGGGAGATGAGACGAGGACAGCAGCAGCAGCAAATTCGCCAAGCATGTGCAGTGCGGGGACAGCGAGTGCTTCTTCCTCAATGGCAACGTCGGCGACAAGCTCCGGCGGTGGCAACGTTGACAACTGCCTGCAGAGATGCTGTGAGCAGCCGAAGAGAGAGAGAGAGAGAGAGAGAGAGAGAGAGAGAGAGAGAGAGAGAGAGAGAGAGAGAGAGAGAGAGAGAGAGAGAGAGAGAGAGAGAGAACAACTTTCTAAAGTAAGGAGGAAGGGCTTTGCATTTTGAATTTAGCCATAAATTTTCCGTCGGATTAATCCGACAGTAACATTATTCGTGTGCCCAAAACGTAACGTTTTACTAAACAACGTTACCGTCGGATCTAGCCTCCGATAAATCCAACAGTAGTAAGCGCGCCGAAACTTTTTTCCTTCCCGCCAAATATTATCGTCGACGTTACCGTCGGAAACAATGTTCCGACGGTAATAATTTCAGGTGATGAATTTATTACAAAATTTGACGGTCAATCTGACGGAAAACATGCTGCTAACGTCTAATGGTAAACCCAACGGTACTCCACCATAAGGTTTTATAAGGATAGACCACTGGATAATGATGCATATGATATTATGGCAATCCTAGTTTTTTGGTTGTGGCTGCACCTGCAACTTTTGACACTTCTATTCCTGTTGTGTTCGTCTTTTCTTTTAATGTTTCTTAAGTTAGAGTGATCTCTTCAGTCTGAACATAAATCAGAATTTTCAAACAATTATGATACAAAATTCAAAATAAAAAACTAGTAAAACAAGCTAGAGTCAAGTAAGACTTTCTCAAAGTCTTAATCTCACTCTCCCTTAATTTCTCAGTTGCACTTATGCTATTGGATTAAAACAATCTAAAGTCAAAATAAGACTTTAATTATCCTTCTTGAACACCCTAATATAAATTATTAGATATGCGAAATGTTACCTTCTATAGACCTTTTTTGCCATTTGCTCTAATCTTCTTGTTGCTGTCGCTGTCAATTTAGATACAAATTTCTTGCTTTCACTACCCTTGAATTTTTGTTACAGAAAAAGAAGAAATAGTATAAGCACTACGAGAATAATCTATTTCAAATTTGAATTGAAATGATGATAAATTTGATACATGGTATAACATAGATAAGTGCTTACTTTAAAATTATTGTTATTGTGCATGGGTGGATTTTCTACTGATTTTGTGTCTTGAGAGCAAGTCTGTTTACTGGCGTCACATTCTTCAACTTGCTAAAAAAAGAAAAAATTGCTCAAAATATAGCATTATTTATTAGTTCTACAAAAGACACTAAAATAATAGGTGGGCATAAAGTAACTAATAAAAAAAAGTATTATATTAATACCATTAGTTCATCTTCTGTATTTGAGTATTCAGCGGGTGAGTCCTCGTTGACGAGTAATGGACACCTGATGAAATGCCTTCTTGGCTTACAATGTGAATATTTTTGCCTCTTTTGGCCTTTCAGAACCTTTCTTGGAGCACATTTTCACTTCACAACAGCTGGATCACCTATTAGTGTTGACGTGGGGAAAAGCCTCCCTTGTGCATCACTTTTCTTTTGCACCTTTGAAATTAGCTTAAGTAACTCACTTGAGATTTTTCTATAGTCGACTGAATTTTTTGAAGAAATATCATAAAACTTCCAACAAATTGATGCCGTTGCACCGCATCTAAGTGTGTGCACTATATCATCAGTGGAGTCTTGCTCTCCAATTGAGCATATAAAATCACTCTTTGTATCTCTTGTCCATCTTTTCAGGATAAGAGATGAAGGGATGCATTATGCATTGCGATGCTTCAAGATCCCAAAGATGTGGGAGCACGGTAGTCCACGAATCTCAAATAGTCTGCACTCACACCTAAACAAGTCCTTGTCTTTATTGTAAGATACTTTAAATTTTCATTACTGATTAAAATACCCACACGTGTTGTACTCAACAATATCTCCACTATTTGGGCACTTAGTCACATTTAAGGCACCTGCTGCTTCTATCTCATCTTTTACAAATTTGAAAATATTTCTAGTATTAACTTCAGTAACTTATTTTTCAAAAATTTCCAAACACGTAGTCAAAACAGGAAACTTATAAAAGGTATCAAAGTTAGCAGTAAGATGATTGTTTTGGTAATGCCTTAATACTTCACTGAATTTATGCATGAATTCAAGGAGACTGGTTTTACTCTCAACATAGTCCTTCAATAATGAATGAATTCTCTCACATTGTGATGTAATTCTTATGAAGTGCTCCCTCAAATATGCGGTAGCCCACTTGAAGGTTGTTGTAGGCTTAGAGAAGGGGGGTTGAATCTATGCATTTCTTTTTAGTTACCGAAATGACCCTTTAAAGCAAACTTTGAATTCTGATTCTGTTTGAATTCAGCAGCAGAAATTTATGAGACAATTTATTTTTGTCTCATGAATATAAGAAAATAGAACTTGCAGAGAAGAAAAAAGCTTACACCAGTATGTATCATGGTTCGGTTGCCTTGTGCTATGCAACCTACATCCAGTCTCCTCCACAACAATGGAGGAATTTCTATGATAGTTAAAAGTATTACATACACCAATTTCACAGGATTGACCCAATCCTTTCTCTCTCAAGTTCTGACCTAACTTGACATTGGCTATGCTAATACCTAACTCTTCACTCTTAGTGCTAACCTAACTAAGAAAGGGATACCTCACAGGTACAAGATACAAGACACAGACATACCTAAAGAAATCTGAAATTAACTCTAGGCTTTTCTCTCAAGTGTATCACTCAGCTTTTTCAACTCATTGGCTTTTACTTGAGCTCTCAATATGCCTTTTCACTCAAGAAATTACAGAAAGATAAATATTGAAAAGTAAATTACAATCTGTAAAACATGAAGGAGATTGACTTCATCAACAGCCTCTTTACTATGTGATAAACCAGTTAATCATGTCTCTGATTCAGTTCTTCATTTTTGGCGAAATGCTTCTTTGAAAGAGAGCACTGTCCAAGTAGAAGACCTTCTTTAGAGAATTTCTTCACAGAACAACACCTCAATATACTGGGTTATCTCTCCTTGCTACTAAATGAATAGAAAATCTTCTTTTATCTCCTTGCATGTTGCTGGGTTCATCTTCCTAGGTCAACTTCTTGAGCACTGTGCTTCACCAACCCACAAACTTACTTTTTCTTATCAATTCTCAGAGTAGTAACTTTGCCTCTGACTTTCCAAGGTTGATCGAAAGCCATAAAACAGTAACCACAAAATCTTCCAATGGTAAAACGGATCTGAGCCATTGATAAACTATTTGGTCCCCAAGAATCACTTGTGACCGTAGATACATAGCAGATTAGGGCAGAAAATAACTTTCCCTTGTGTGCCATTCTCGGTCTTGCAGAGAGTTGGAAAGAAGAGAAGAATATCTGATGTATGTAAAAGAAAATAGGTTACCTTTAATCTTTTCTTAAGCTTGATTTGGTTTAAACTCACTGATTTGACATATGCCTTTCAAGCATAATATCTCTCTTTCTTTCCTTTTCTGTGAATGGCGTGTGGAAGAAGCTCTCTTTCTCTCTCTCTCTCTCTCTCTCTCTCTTTCTCTCTCTCTCTCTCTCTCTCTTCTGTGTTTTCTGACCAAGAGAAAAAAGTGTACGTTGAGTTGGTAAAGCAAATGAGAGGAGTTTGCTTGCTGAATTCAAATCGGGCTTGGATCTGGATATGATTTGCTTGGCCTGTTTTGATTTCTCAGCTTTGTTTTCTTTTGGGCTTTGTTTATTTACCAGCCCACCAACCTTGTTATTTTATTTTCATTCCAATTTAGGCTGCTAGATTTAATTTTGGCCTGCATCACTTAACCAAAACAATTAAAACTAATTGGGTAATTAGCCCAATAATCAAATGTTTGTCATCATTAATCATATTAGTTAATTTCTTAACTCAACAATCTCTCCCTTGATGACAAATATATTTAAGCAATAACCAAAAGGAATTGAAATTCAGTAAAGTTAGAAAACTTCCCTTTGATTGATGTTTCTTGCTCTAGTGTTGCTCCCCCTTTCCTTTTCAAGAGTAGCTCCCCCTAGATTTATGCTCTCCTCTTTTGTTTCTGTTTTACATTGTATTTGTAGAGAACACAAAAGAGTTACACACATTTATCATAACCACAAAATCAGCCCAACTCTGAACAAATCATTTCAACCAAAGCTAATTATCAGGATTAATCAAGAGCAAATCAGCAACATATAAAATCATGCTCCAAAAGGCATGTCACTACATTTTCTGCAGCAGTTCAGTAGCAATGTATGTTCAAAACTATCAGCCGCATCAATCAAAAAGTTCACAAAAAATCAAACATTCAGTAGCAACTAACTATTACTCCTCCTTTTGTCATCAAGGGCGGATAAGAAGTAAGATCAACAAAAAACATCATCTTAAACCCTGCAAGAAAGAGTTAGTGCACAATCCAAAATATGAAGTAATCTAAACTTAAGTGCAGCGGTATTTAGAGTATTACAGTCATCCAAAACAGTAAAAACTAGTCCAAAAGTAGCCAAATAAATAGAATTCATGAGACAAAAAATAGCAGGCAGCAACATCTTCATGTAGCAATCCTAGGCATCCGAACCATTTCCCTCCAAATCAACTTCTTTATCAGCATCAGAGGCAGGATCTTCATCCTTTTGAAGGTTATCAATGAAAGTCATGAACACAGCCACTCCATCTCTTGACTTCCTGAGGAAATTCTCAGGCTTGCTTACTAGCTTCCTTTGCTCTTTGCTCATAGTAATCATGTGATTAGATTGGGAGACAAACTCCTGAACAACATCTTTGACAACATTCAGCAGAGCAGATTTTTGGCCAGTAGAGATGGAGGTACCCTCGGTGGAAGGAGGAGGAGAGTCATCAGGAATGAACTCTTCATCATCATCATCTAGAACCACTCTCTCAGATCGAGTTGGTCTTTTTTGCTGTTTCACTGAACCACCCCCTTTTAGATATGAATGTCTGTTTTCATAATCCTCATTTGACAGGTCAATACCAAAATGCTCAAAGATGCAAGTTAGAAACATGCCATAAGGTAGTGCTTTATCTTTCTCACTTCTAACAGAATCAAACATGTATCTAGCCATCAAATAGGCAAAAGAAATTTCTGTTTTCATGATTAAGGCATACAAAACAAGTGTGTTTGTGTAAGAAACCCTTTGATATGAACCACTTTGAGGAAGTAAGATGTGGTTGACAATTCGGTGCAACTGAGCACGTTCATATCCTAGGGCTTTGTAAGTGGGTGTGATGCCATCAATTAAGAAAACATGTTCACAAATGTGAGCCAAAGCATCATGGTAAGAAATACCAACTCATTCATCCCACTTTACAGACGTATAAGCACACGGCCCAACATCAGTGTACTTCAAAGAATCACTGATTGTTTCATCATTTAAAATAATGTCTCAGCTCTTAACATACGAATGTACACTTCCTTCATGGTAAGTCATATTTGCATAAAATTCTTTGACCAACAGAGGATACACAGGTTTTTTTATTTTAAAAAGGTGATTCCAGTCTAAAAATTCCAGATTTTCAACAAAAGGAAAACCTTTCTTTTTCAAAGTAGGTAAATCCGCAAGAAAAAAAGGGACACATAGTACGATACTAAATAACTCCTTCATAAAAATCGTGATTCATGGCAGATTTGAATCGATGGGGGTTATAGTTAGAGTGAGATGTCATGAAGTGAGATTTGTGAGCAAAAGGATCAATGTCTGGTTCTCTAATAGATTTGAGAAGGAGATGAGGGTTACCTCTTTGTGAACGCAATGGAACAGACCTTGGCTTAAGTTTTGTTGTCTCAGGAATAGGTTCTTCAGCAGCAGGGCGCTTGCCCTTGGATGAGCTATGTTTCGAGGAGCTTGGTTTGGCAGAGGCAGGATATCTTGGTGTGGTCTTGCTCCGCGCCATGGGATCAGTGCGAGGAGGAGAGGTAGGAGGAGATGGTGAGGGTGTGAAGGTTCGGTCTTGGGAGCGAGTTGATGGTTTGGTGGAAAGCTTGTGAATTTTCTCCCTAGGAGGCCTTTTAGCCAAAGTTTTTATTCTCATTGGTTTGGTTTCAGATTTCGAGAAGAGAAGTGGTAAAGGTAGTGGGAAGAAACTAAAAGGCTTAAGGAGAAGTTAATGGAGGGAAAAGAGGGAGTGTTGGTAACCGTATCCAAAAGAATTTTTCACAAACCATGCAACTGCATCACCTTTTGATGTGACTTTGAAAAGACATGACCTCATAAAAGGAAAGATTTTATTTGATTTTAAAATAAAACAGGAAATTAATTTTAAATTTTGAAATACCTTTTTTTAAAAATTTAATTTACCTAAAAGCCTTTTTGGACAAAAATCTGAAACACACTAGCTAACAAAAAAACAAACATTAAAAAATATAACATTCATATTGGGCCCAAAGGTGGTTTGAATTAGGGAAACACATTGGACTACTCTAGATCTGATTTTTTAGGTTGGCCCAGATCAATTTTCACTTGCAACAAGCCCAGAACACGCTGATTGAAGGGAATGTTCTTCACATGCCCAGAATTGTCTCATACCTGTTTATGAGACAAAATACTCAAGCAAATACATCAGCAATTTTTAAACAAAGAATCATAACTCAAAATTCCTAGACTAGTCCTAAGCATGCAGAATCTGTCCTCAGCATGTGGTTTTGTGAAAATATCTGCTAATTGCTCTTCTGATTTAACAAATTGAATGCTAATATCCCCCTTTTGGACATGTTCTCTTATTGAGTGAAATTTTACTTCAATATGTTTAGTCCTAGAGTGCAAAACTAGATTTTTAGAAATATTAATGGCACTCATATTATCACACATCAAGGGAATATTTTCAGCATTTAATTTGTAATCGGCAAGCTGTGTTTTCAACCATAAAAGCTGAGAACAACAAGAAGAAGCAGCTATATACTCAGCCTCTGCAGTGGATAAGGCCACTGTTGGTTGCTTCTTACTTGACCAAATATTTAAGGACTTTCCAAGGAAGCAACATAGGCCTGAAGTGCTCCTTCTATCAACTCTATCACCAGCAAAATCTGCATCACAATAACCAACTGCAGAAAAATCATCAATTTGGGATACCAAAGACTAAAGTTGGATGTGCCATGGACATATCTAATGATCCTCTTAACTGCTGAAAGATGCGACTCGTTAGGTTTGGATTGGAACCTTGAACACAATCCAACACTTTGCACAATATTGGGTCTAGAGGAAGTTAAGTACATAAGAGAACCAATCATTCCTCTATACATAGTCTCATCTATATCTTTCTCAGTTTCTCCCTTATCTAATTTTGAATTAGGGTGCATGGGAGTTCCCATGGGTTTGGCATTTTCCATACCTAATTTCTTAACTAATTCCTTGGCATACTTTTCTTAATGAATGAAAATACCATTTTCAGTTTGTTTAATTTGCAGCCCAAGGAAAAAATTAAGTTCACCCATTATACTCATGTCAAATTCACTCGTCATGAGTTTTTCAAATTCAGAACAAAGGGATTCATTAGCTGATCCAAAAATAATGTCATCAACATATATTTGGACTAGAATAAAAGAATCATTAGAATTCTTGATAAATAGAGTTGTGTCTGTGGTGCCTCTTTGAAAACTATTTTTCAAAAGAAAAGAGCTAAGTCTCTCATACCAAACTCTAGGAGCTTGTCTTAAACCATAGAGAGCTTTTGATAATTTGAAAACATCGTTAGAATGCTCTTTATTTTCAAAATCGGGTGGCTGCTCCACATACACTTCTCTATCTATCACACCATTCAAAAATGCATATTTCACATCCATTTGATATAATTTAAAACCACAAAATGCAGCATAAGCTAAGAGAAGTCTTATGGCTTCCATTCGGGCAACAGGGGCAAAGGATTCATCAAAGTCTATTCCTTATTCTTGGTCATATCCTTGTGTCACTAGCCTTGCTTTGTTTCTTGCAATGCTGCCATCTTCTCCTAACTTATTCCGAAATATCCACTTGGTGCCGGTCACTTTCTTTCCACTTGGCCTTGGAACCAAAGTCCACACTTGGTTCTTCTCAAACTCAAGAAGCTCATCCTCCATAGCTTTAACCCAAGAAGGGTCACCAAGGGCTTCCTTGACATTTTAAGGCTCCATTTGAGAGAGAAGGACAATGTTTGTCTCTTCATTGGCCTTTCTAGTTGAAGACCGAGTTCTAACCCCCATGAGAGACGTCCCCAATAACAAATTTCTCAGGCTAATTCTTCAAGAATCTCCATTCACGAGGTCTGGTGGACTTGGAGGTAGATTCATGTACCAATAGATTCTGGGTGCTGCTGGCTTCAGGATTTTCTTCAGATTCATGAGACAAAATGGAATTGTCTCTTGAATTTTCAGCAACTTCAGTTTCTGATTCAGTTTGAACAGAATTTCCATTTTCTTGATTATGCACAGTTTCAACGTCCTTTTGAGATTGATTTCCTACATCACAATCTTCCAAAATGCTTTGCACCAAGTTAGTATCACAAAAAGTAACATGTATGGACTCCTCAATAATCCTAGCATCTTGATGATAAACTCTATATGCTTTATTAGTTGTGGAATATCCTACAAACAAACACTCATACGCCTTTGGATCAAATTTACCCAAATTATTCTTGTTATTTAAAACAAAACATTTGCATCCAAAGATATGCAAGTAGTCTAAGTTTGGTGGGTAGCCTTTCCAAAGTTCATAAAGGGTTTTCTTCAAAAATTTTCTTATGATTGTTCTATTCAAAATGTGGTAAGCTGTGTTAACCGCTTCAGCCCAAAGGAATTTTGGAACATTACTCTCACAAAGCATAGCCCTTGTCATTTCTTGTATGCTTCTATTTCTTCTTTCCAACACACCATTTTGTTGTAGTGTCCTTGGACAAGAGAAGTTGTGAGATATTCCAAATTCCTCCAAAAAGAATTCAAATAAATTGTTTTCAAATTCAGTTCCATGATCACTTCTTATAGAAGAGATCTTCAAATCCTTTTTATTTTGGATTTTCTTGCAAAAAGGTTCAAAGGCCGAAAAGGCTTCATTTTTGTGTGCAAGAAATAAAACCCAACCAAACCTAGTATAGTCATCCACAATCACTAAACTATAATGTTTACCACCTAGGCTTTGAGTTCTTGTTGGACCAAATAAATCAATGTGTAGCAACTCAAGTGGTCTTTTAGTAGAGATGTCTTCCTTTGGTTTAAAAGAACTTTTTGTTTATTTTTCCATTTGGCAAGCATCACAAGTGATGTCTTTGTCAAACTTTATCAAAGGAAGACCTCTTACTAATTCTTTCTTCACAAGTTTGTTTATTTAAAACATACTTGCATGACCTAATCTCTTGTGCCATAACCACTTTTCAGATTCTTTAGAGTGAAAACAGACTACATTTTGATCCTTTAGTTCATCAAGAGTAAGCCCATACACATTATTAAAATGCTTGGCAACAAAAATCACTTCATTTGTCTTTTCATTTATAACACAGCATTCAAGCCTTTTGAAAGTCACTAAATATCCTAAGTTACACAGATGGCTTATACTAAAAAGATTGTGCTTTAAACCACATACCAAAAATACATCATCAATGAAAGTATATTATTCATTACCTACTTTTCCAACAGCAATTATTTTACCTTTACCATCATCTCCAAAGGTCACAAAACCTCTATCATACTTGCTTAGTTTGATGAAGTAAATTGACCTTCCAGTCATGTGCCTTGAGCATCCACTATCTAAGTACCACATATCCTTTTTGTTCTTGGATGCTAGGCAAATCTGCATGAAAAGCTTCAAATAACCTTAGGTATCCAAATTAATTTGGATCCTTTGAAGTTAATCCATCTTGGTTGCCCAGGTGCATTGAAATCACAAACAACATTGTAAACTTTGTTTCCTACAACTCTCTTTTCAATGAAACATTGTGCATATGAGTGACCAAATTTCTTGCAATTAACACAATGATTTTCTTATGTGTGTCACTGAAATTTAGGTGAGGTATTTTGCTTGAAATGATTAAAGGGTTGAAATTTTCTGGTTTTTGGAGGAGATGCATTTCTTTTGACAAACTGATTTTTATTAAAATTATTCCTCTTTGCAAAAACATTTTCACCAGAATTTTTTTTAACATTTGGACTTTTCGAATATGAGGTTTTGTTGTAAAATGGTGGTTTCTTGAAAGCAATCTCATTTTTCGAAATGTATCCCAAACCTGGCCTGTTTGAACTCGGTTCGGTTCTTGGTGAAGGCTCAGTTTCACTTGTGTATACTTCATCAAATTTTTCTTCAAATGTTGGAACATATCCAATACCATATTTGTTTGGTATGGATTTGGTATTTGATGAAGAATCCACAAACTTTATAGAGGAAACATTGGAAACTGCATCTTCCTTGGCTATATAACCTAAACCAGATTTTTCAAATAATGGTCTTTGGCTTGCAAGCAATTTGTCCAAGTTACTAGAACTTTGAGCAAATTTTGCTAAGTCACCATTTAGTCTTTTAATCATGTCATTTAATCTTTCATTTTCAGTAATTAACTCATGAGAAGGATCCACAATGTGCTTTCCTTTTAACTTTTCAAGTTCAGATTTTAGAAATCTGTTTTCTTCAATAATGTCCAAAGCACATTCTGTTTCTTTCACTTTTTCTTTTAAAAAATCATTTTCAGCTCTTAACACATCTCTTTCATATATGCACTCATTGTATTTGTCAATCAGTTTTGAGGTGTTCAAGGTGAGATCATCAATGATAGCATGTAAATCTTCCATAGACAAATCAAAATAATTTACCTCATCAAAATTATTGTTTCCAACCATGAAACAGTCTTTGTCTTCACCTTCAGATTTTTCTTTCTCATTGGAGTCGTTCTCGAGATCCTCCCAAGCTGCCATGAGCACTCTTTTCCTTTCCTTCTTTCCTTTGTCCTCCTTTTTGAGTTTTGGACAGTTTAGCTTGAAGTGTCCAGCCTCCTTGCAATGATGACACGTCACTTTGCTCAAGTCCATCTTGTGTTTCTTAAAGCTTGAACCCTTGTATTTGCCCTTGTTCTTCATCATCCTTCTAAATCTCCTAGCAAAAATATAAGCTCATCATCTGAAATACCATCACTAGACTCACTCTCTTTTGGTTCTATTTTTGACTTGAGGGCTATTCCCTTTTTATTTGAGTCCGTGTTTGTGTGTGTGGTTTCATAGGCAAGGAGTTTTTCTCTCAGCTCATCATAGGTTATGGGGCTTAGGTTGTTGCTCTCGGTTAGGACAGTGACAGTGGTTTCTCATTCTTTTGTGAGGCTTCTAAGGAGTTTTCTCACTAAGGTTTGTTCTGAGTAGTTTGTACCCATAGCATCAAGGTTGTTGATTATGATTGAGAATCTCTCAAACGCTTCATCAATGCTTTCTCCATCCTTCATGTTGAACATCTCGTATTCCTTTCGCAGCATATCAATCCTCGTTTCTTTGACCTATTTAGTGCCTTCGTGTGTAATCTGGAGTTTTTTCCAGATTTCTTTAGCAGTCTTGCATCTAGACACCTTTCGGTACTCTTCAAAGCTGATAGCACAGTGAAGAAGGTTGATGGCTTTAGCATGCAGCTCCATCTTCTTCTTGTCGTCCTCATTCCATTCAGCTTCTTCTTTTGGAGTCACCACTCCATCAGCACTTGTTTTTGTTGGAATCTTGGGACCGCTCATAACTATCTTCCATATATTGTAGTCGATGGATTGGATGAAGATCTTCATCCTCTCTTTTCAGTGGGCATAGTTCTTCCCGTTGAAGAAAGGAGGCCTATTGTTTGACTGACTTTCAGTGAGGGTGTAGGCAACTGTGGTTGTGCCCAAGTTGTTCGCCATTGGATCTTTGCTCCAAGCGGTTAAGCTTGATTCTTGAGACCTTAGCTCTTGATACCAATTGAAGGTTGTTGTAGGCTTAGAGAAGGAGGGTTGAATCTATGCCTTTCTTTTTAGTTACTGAAATGACCCTTTAAAGCAAGCTTTGAATTCTGATTCTGTTTGAACTCAGCAGCTAAAATTTATGAGACAAATTATTTTTGTCTCATAAATATCATAAAACAGAACATTGCAGAGAAGAGAAAAGCTTACACCAGTATGTATCCTAGTTCGGTTGCCTTGTGCTATGCAACCTACATCCAGTCTCCTCCACAACAATGGAGGAATTTCCACTATAGTTAAAAGAATTACATACACCAATTTCACAGGATTGACCCAATCCTTTCTCTCTTAAGTTCTGACATAACTTGACATTGGCTATGCTAATACCTAACTCTTCACTCTTAGTGCTAACCCAACTAAGAAAGGGATACCTCACAAGTACAAGATACAAGACACAGACATACCTAAAAAAATCTGAAATTAACTCTAGGCTTTTCTCTCAAGTGTATCACTCAGCCTTTTTCAACTTATTGGCTTTTACTTGAGCTCTCTCAATATGCTTTTCACTCAAGAAATTACAGAAAGATAAACATTGAAAAGTAAATTACAATCTGTAAAACATGAAGGAGATTGACTTCATTAACAACCTCTTTACTATGTGATAAACCAGTTAATCATGTCTCTGATTCAGTTCTTCATTTTTGGCAGAATGCTTCTTTGAAAGAGAGCACTGTCCAAGTAGAAGACCTTCTTCAGAAAACTTCTTCACAGAACAACACCTCAATATACTGGGTTATCTCTCCTTGCTACTGAATGAACAGAAAATCTTCTTTTATCTTATTGCATGTTGCTAGGTTCATCTTCCTAGATCAACTCCTTGAGCACTGTGCTTCACCAACCCATAAACTCACTTTTTCTCATCAATCCTCAGAATAGTAACTTTGCCTCTGACCTTCCAAGGTTGACCAAAAGCCATAAAACAGCAACCACAAAAATCTTCTAATGGTAAAATGGATCTGAACCATTGATAAACTATTTGGTCCCCAAGAATCACTTGTGACTGTAGATACATAGCAGATTAGGGCAGAAAACAAATTTTCCTTGTGTGCCATTTTCGGTCTTGCAGAGAGTTGGGAAGAAGAGAAGAAGATCTGATGCATGTAAAAGGAAATAGGTTGCCTTTAATATTTTCTTAAGCTTGATTTGGTTTGAACTCACTGATTTGACATCTGCCTTTCAAGCATAATCTCTCTCTTTCTTTCTTCTTCTGTGAATGGCGTGTGGAAGAAGCTCTCTCTCTCTTTCTTCTGTGTTTTCTGACCAAGAGGAAAAAGTGTACGTTGAGTTGGTAAAGCAAATGAGAGGAGTTTGCTTGCTGAATTCAAATCGGGCTTGGATCTGGATATGGTTTGCTTGGCCCATTTTGATTTCTCAGCTTTGTTTCCTTTTGGGCTTTGTTTATTTACCAGCCTACCAACCTTGTTATTTTATTTTCATTCCAATTTGGGCTGCTAGTTTTAATTTTGGCCTGCATCACTTAGCCAAAACAATTAAAACTAATTGGGTAATTAGCCCAATAATCAAATATTTGTCATCATTAATCATATTAGTTAATTTCTTAACTCAACACCACTTCATTTTATCATTATAAATGCCATGGACTCATTCATTCTCAGCAAGTCCATATTTCGATATGATCTCGCTCTATCTCTGTTCAAATATTTCTGCAATAAACTGTCCATATAATAATACATTAAAATCGTCCCAAAAATGCGTATTTTTATATTCTGTACCACTTTACAAAGACAGTGTGGTATACCAGGAAATACTTCTAAGATGGTCTCTCTCATAGCGCGGTCCCCGTCTGCCACAACGCCTCCGGATAGTTTGCCTGACATGATTTCCAAAAATTACTTCAGTGCTCACTTGAAAGTTTCAGACTTTTCATCCGAAAGCAAGGCGCATCTAAAGATAGTTGTTTGGCCATGGTGGTTGGTCCCTGAAAATATGACTAAAGGCTTGTTGTAGACATTTTTCTTGTAAGTGGTGTCAAAAGCGAGTACATCGCCAAAATATTCATAATCAACAACGCTTGCTCCATCAGCCCATACGAAATTATCCAACTTACCATCTTTTAAGGTCAACTTTTCTAGAAATAACGGGTCAATGTCTGCCTTGGACAACAGATAGGCCAACGCAGCAAATGCATCATCGTCTTGCACTTTGCCACGCCTAGTCTTACTAATGTGGTTATATAGGTCTTTGCTGGTAAAACTCACTTTATCGTATCCACCCTTTTGGTAAACCATGTAACACATTATGTGGCAGGTTTTAACACCACATGCTCACAAGCTGTCTACTTGTGTTTTATTGGTGTCATTAAGCCCACGATTCACAGCAATAAGATGTCTGTACTTAGGTGGACACAGTGGATAATTGTGTTCACTCTCAAAGACACTGACTTTTCACTTACCCGTCTTATAATGACGAATGAAATGAATCCTAGCCTTACAATTAATACGAGTAATTGCCCTATGCTCCCTTTTTGTACCTTTTAAGGTTCTTCCAATGTCTTTCTCCCGTTTTATTGCAAACTAATTGTCTTGTATTAATGTTGCCATTAGCATCTACCGTCTTCAAGCATTTTCGGGACATAAATCCATAGCACTTGACATATTTGGCATAAAATTCACAAGCTTGAGATTCCATATCAAACACCAATCTCCATATGTTGTCTTCGATAGTCAAATCAGTTATCAACTTTTCAAAACCATCAATATTAATTGTATCTGCCGCTGCTTTATCTACAGTTACATCCACCATATCATCACTTTTATCGGAACTGCACTCATACTCAACACTTAAATTCTAGATTTATCACCATCCTTATACGACTCTTTACCATCATTTTCCATGATTGAACTTAAAATTTTAATATGTTAGCTACTAAATAAATGCTAGGAGAATGGAATAAGAAAAATAAACTCAATTTTTTATGACTAAAATTATTGGTCAATCAGATTCTATGAAACTTAAGAGCTATTAGTGCATAAGAATGTTATTTATATGACAACCAAGAGTTACGGAAAAGAATTCTCTGATTTATTAACGTTTTATGGTCTTTCTTTTGAAAACAAGAATATAACACATTCAAATAAAAATGATATGACTTATTAGCTATGACTAGCATCATCTTTATCTATATAGTTAAGAACATCATCTTTATCTATAAAATTGATATATATGTCTACTAAAGAAATAATTAACAGTCTATTCTCATGGTTTTCAGAATATTAGAATATATATGAATTTGCAATTTTAATATAAATAATACTAACTTGCTGATAAGAAAGAGGGTGTGTATCACTGCCCCACTTAAAAGAAATAATTAGAAATAATAAAGTATAAATCTTGCACCTAAGATGAACATTAAAAAAAAGATTAGCATACAATGAAAAATATTGGGTTGTTCCAAACTCCCAATTCAAATGACATTTATTACCAAAGAACGATAATATTATTATTAATCCACCAGATCGTGCTTGTATTGAGCATCAATAAATATTATTATACACCTGAATATTCACACTCAATCCCCTCTCAGCCATTTCTTTTATATTGTCACGAAATTCCCTTCCTTGCATAAACAGTTAATCATAGCACCATAAGTTTCTATCGTTGGTAAAGATACCTTCAACTTCAGTTCCTTGAAAACTCTAGTTGCACCTTGGACATCACCCTTCTTGCAATACCCATTAATAATCATATTGTAGAACACAACATGGGCACACAACCCCTCCCCATCTATCTACAATCAACATTTTTCCTTCCTCAACCTTCCCAAAGTCGCATAGACCCTTAACCACCAATTTACGTAAGCTTAGCCACTAGAATACAAATTTGATCATTTTTCTCCTTAAGAAATACATTTAGAATTATCCCTAAAATATCTATTAATCTTTCTATACATGTACCAAATATATGTCAGAATATGAAATCATAACAATACCCAAAAAATAAATTAAATAGAACAAAAAACAACAGCTCAAGGTAAGGGAATTATGTAAGGATGCAATTGGAATGAACTTAGTATAATAAATGATTGGATAAATCTTTGAAACATAAATTAAAAAAAGAAGAAAAAAAAACACAAATTTTGATCAAAATTTAACAAAACAAATGAATAGTTACATTATTTACCTCCATTGAGAATTGGTAAAACTACACAAAAGAGAAAAAATGGTAGTGATTAGGATTTTATGATTATTAATGATTATTCATTTGATTTTGATTGATGGGTTTCTTTACCAAATATGTGTGTGTGAAATGAAAAATTTTAATTTTTACAAGAAACTCCCACTAAGGCGCTAAAGTGGCTGCATTGCCAGTCTAATCTCTACCATAGTATCATAGTTTGTCGATTGTCGTGTCCACTCATTAGGTTATATATAACATTAGTCCATAATATTAAAGTACATAACTATGATTAGAGAAGGATTTATATGAGAAAGAATGTGATCAAAATATTTTGTTCAATTAGAAAAATACCTTTTTCAGACACTTAAATTCGGTCATAGTTGGAACATTGAACAAGGGGAGTTGCATTTCCAAAATTTAATGCAGCAGATGCCTGACTTTGCAGATTGAGTATAAGAGTAGCTGCACTGAGTGAAAGATGAACACAAATATCCATTGACAGCAGAGAAATATTTGTTTTATCCTTCACAGAAGTGTATCTCCCAGATATGTCAACTGGATCTAAAATGACAAGTCTAGAGCCAGCCTCAAGAATAAAATCGTTTACCAGGGTCCTAATCCAAGAGTCTTTTTCCTTAGAGGCATACTTATTTCAAATTGACAGAACGTTACAAGTCATATACTTGTTGGTGTAAAATTTTTTAATTTTTCCAAAAACCAAAATAGAAGGTACATACCCCCTCCCAAGGAGAAAATTGAGCCAGTTAGAAAATTGGGAGATATAGAAAGTACTCTAATAATGGCTTTAAAAGAAAAAATTAGGATATTACAATTTGAAAATTCTTGATAAAAGTAGTTCAAATTGTGGAAGAATTAAATAACAAAATAGCCCTGAATGTCAAAAGAGTACCTATTGGTTTAATTATTCTCAAACGGAGAATTTTTTTTTTATTGATAAAATAAGAATTCAATTAGGATGAGAAACCTAAACTATATCATTCCCCCAAAATAAAACTAAAGGTTGTCCACCAAGATATCTCACATGAAGCTCGTGTCCAACTTTGCCGATTGTCGCGCCCACCCATTAGATTATAAGTCCAAGTTATATGAAAAACGATGAAGCTCTCGATCATAGAATCTTATAACAATTTTCTTTACTAGCCTATGAAGGGTTTCGAGAAACACACTGAGAAATACAATTTTCTGAAGTTTTTTATTTTGTCAAAATTAACAACAACTAATATAAAATCACAGAAATCACAGGGAGGGAGTTACCGAAAGGAAGAGACTGACGACGGTGATGAAGAACGAGGAACTGATGCGACAACGTTCTCCTCAGTTGGGTGAGGTGCGCACGAAAGCTGCAGTGACCTTGACAGGACGCCGTGGAGAAAGCTTCTTTGTCTTTTTTACTGGGGAGAAGAGACGAGATTGAAGAGAATAGAGGGAGATACAAACACATAGAAGAGATATGAAGGTTGGGTGAGAAACCCATCAAAACAAAGAACAAATGATTTTTTTTAGTATTTTTTAAATTTGTTTAATTTTTTTGGTATGAATGATTGATTAGGGTTTATGGAAAAGAGATAAATAATTTTGTTAAATATGTTTTTATTTTTATTTTTTAGATTATTTAAATTTTGAAATAGTAAAATTAAAGTATTAAACAATTTGATTAATTTAAAAGAGTAATTTTTATCTAACATATAAAAAAGGTATTTAAGTATTTTAAAAAATTAAATAAAAATATTTTTTATTTTTATTAGATTATAAGGATATTTTAGTAAAATTAGTAATATGATATATATTTTTTTTAAAAAAAATTTGATACTGACGTAAAAAATAAATTTCACATGACTTGTTATTATTTGTCCATATTTTTACGTATCGATACGTATGAATTTATCACCGTACCAAAAACAAACGCCAAAATATAAAATATAATCCATCAAAATTAAATTCTCTCTTCAGTCTTAAACGTATTTGTCAATGACTTATTTAATTTTTCCGATTAACTTTTTTCTCCACCTTCAGCTCAAGTGTTAACAAAATCTATTCCAATCTTTAGGAGACAAATTCCAATTCTTCCATTAACTGCGCTTTTATCAACCGTCCATCAAAACAATTTTGAAGATGCATATTTCCTGAAATTCATTACCAAAATTAAACATCAAATTACCTTTTCACTAAACATGGAAAGGTTTCCTGGGAGTCGGTGCTCGATTTTCCAATTTCCATTGATTGCAGTCTCTTGAGATGAAAAGCTTCAACCTGTGGATAGCAAATACACACGTGTAACGTTATCTAGTTGATAACTTGATATCTTTGTGTAGTAGTATCGTCATGCTCATCAACAAAAGAAAACCGAATCGGACTGGCCGATTCAATCAAATTAATCATCATCAAGTCAGTTCGGTTGATTTCACAAAATATTTTAGGAGTGATAACATGGTGGGTAGGAGCGGATTTTTTCTCTATCCAACTTCGTCCCGCCGTACAATAACCCGCATAGAACTTGCTTCGCTCCTACTGGCAGGTTGTATGGTTTTAAAAATCGAACCGGAATGACCGGTTCAGCTGGGTTAATTGAAAATCGATTACCAGGCCGGTTCAGTTAGCCCTCTAAATTGTCTGGCAAAAAATGATCAAAAAACTAGTTGAACCGGTAGTTAACCAGTAAACCGCTGAAATCGGTCGGTTTTTAACAAGGTTTCGGGTTCAGAACTCCTCTTCAAAGTTCAAACGGCGCCGTTTTAAATTCTAAATAAATAAATAAATAAATAAATAAAAGAACCCTAAACCCCCAACGCACTCAATCCCATTCCTCTCCCCTCCTTTCTTCTCTGAAACTGAACTGCAAATTTTAAATTGAAAGCACAAAGAACCCTAGCCCTCCAGCCCCCGAGCCACCGCGCCCCGCAGCCCCCAGAGCCCCGCAACAGCTTCATTGTCATCGTCGAACTCGTCTCCGCTGGGTAGAGACGTCGCGTGCGGAAGCTCCGTCGCAGGAGCTGTGTCGCCGTTGTAGGAAGTTCCGTCGCCGTCCTAGGAAGTTGTGTCGCCATCATAGGAAGCTCCCTCGCCGTCGTGTGGAAGCTCTGTGGCCGTCGGCGTCTCCTCTGTTCGAGCTCTCTCTCTCTCTGTGTTCGCTGGTGTCGTCGTCTCATCTGTCGTTGCTGTCTCTTCTGTCGTCGCTATCACTCCCTTTCCTCCTCGCCGCTGGTAAGCCCTGTGACTTGGATTTTGATAATACTGTGTTAACCTCGCCAAGATTGGTAATCCAAGCGACGTCCCGGCGTCAGTTTGGTATCAGAGCAAGGTTGGTCCTTGCGGCCTTCACCTTACTTTAGTAGAATTTTATTTGATGTGTGGGTGCAGATTTTTGGTGTGGATTCGCCAATGGGATCTTTTGGTGTGGATTTGTCAATGAGATCGTCTGCTACCACGGATCTTGTAAAATTTATCTGATTTGTGAGTGCGGATTTTTGGTGTGGAGTCACCAATAAGATCTTTTGGTGTGGATTCATCAACGAGATCAGCTGCCGTCACAAGTCTTTTCACGCAAGAGTTCTTTCAACCCAAGGAGAATGACGCGGGAGCAAGTAGTGTTAGTAGGTTAATTATATTAGTTAATTGTAATAAGGGAATACAAGTCCCACATCGTCCAAGTTATGAAGGCTTTTCCTTCTCCCACTAGTATAAATAACTCATGTACTTTTTATTTATGGAAAGAATTTGTTATTGATCCTCAGATATTTTTTGTTACTGATTTTGTGAATTTGTTATTTTATTCTGAGTTGCCAATGTTTATGAAACTTGTGCTTATTTTGTTAAATTTTTCGGAAAGAATTTGTTATTGATCCTTAGATATTTTCTATTACTGATTTTGTGAATTTGTTATTTTATTCCGAGTTGCCAGTGTTTATAAAATTGGAGTTGTTATTTTATTCCGAGTTGCAGTGTTTATAAAATTGGAGTTGATTATAATGATCCTCAGATTCTGAATTGCTCCTATGTTGATTTTGGAGTTTGATTTCCGGACAAAATTTTTGTTGCTGTTGAATCCTTTTTTTTGGTTGATTGTAACCATTGTGAGTTGCTGTTTTTGTTTTTGTTGATTATAATGATTCTAAAGAGTTGTTTATTAGAATGATTTTGGAATAATTTATTAATTTTTTGGATTAAGTCTGAGTTGTTGTTAATTATGATTTATGATGAAGAGTTTCTTTATTTAATTGAAATTTTTTTATCAATTTATTTATTTTAGTTTTAGAAAGCATGAAACTCAGAGCATCTAAGTTCTATTAATAAAAGATTATAGGATGAATTTATATATTTAAAATTATATATAGATTTTTTAATAAATTTTTTTAATATTTAATTAAATTGGTTGAACTTTGGTTAAATCTCGGTCGAACTAGTAAATTAGTGAATCAGTAATTTTATTGGTGTATTAACCGATTCGGTTCTCACAACCTTGACAGATAGTAAAAAATTGAACCCTAACCTGCCTGTGAGTACCTGCCTCGCCCTTACCTGTCTCTATAATTATTAATTATTAAAATTTAATAAATAAAATAAAATTTCAAAATTTATATAATCTTCGTCACATACATGACATAAATTAAAGTAAAAATTTAAATATAATATAATATTATTAATCATTTTACTAATTATTTTATATATATTATACATATTATATATATACTGGAGCGCGTATTACCTAAACCCGACCCTCTGTCCCGTCCAAGAACCCGTTCCATCCAAGAATCTATCTCGTCGGATAATTATCTACTCCAAACGAATCAGAGCAGAATGAATACCCGCAGATTCAGGTGGTATTGTTATCCTTAGTCTAATAAAAAACACTGACAAAATTAGTCAAACCGAGCGAACTGCTGAATAGGGGTGGCAATGGGTAGGGTAGGGTAGGGTTTGAACCCAACCCTAACCCTACCCGCGGGTTGAGAAATACCCAACCCTAACCCTACCTGCACTCAACTCGCGGGTATCCGACCCTACCCGCGGGTTGACAAAAATAGAGGCCATTAGATTGTTAAAAATTGTATTTATATCTCATTAAATGAGAAATATGTTTTATAAAAATAAATGAGCAAAATTTATAAATTTATAAATTTGGTTGAGTGGCCAAAAAGCTTTTGCACATGCTTAAGATTCTTGGTTCAACTCTCATATGTAACAATTTTAATCATATATAACACATATTATGGAGGGTGCGGATTGGGCGGATAGGATTTACGCGATCGGGTTGGATCGGATTAGATACCCGCAGATAGGGTCCATGCTGCCAGGCCTACTGCTGAACCTGGCCGATTTTTTAAAAATTTTCGATTCGGTGTTATCCCTTTCAAACAGCGCCGTTTTACCCTTTAAAAAAAAAAATTAAACACCTTAAATCAAATTCCCCAAACGCATCCCCGTCCCACTCCTCTCTTCTCTCTGAAAAGTGAAAGAACAAAGAACTAAAGAAAGCCCCCGCATCCCCCGGAACCCACCCACGCCCCCCACTCAGTGCAAAAAATCTAACCCTAACGAACCGAGCCACCATTCCATCGCCGAACTCTTCTCCGGTAGAGGTTGCTGTCGCTGCCGGCGGGGACAGACAGTGGGTTGGGTCTGCTCGTTTCTCCTTGCTCCTCTTCTCCTCGACGTCGCACGAAGGCATGCTTGGAGCTGTTGGCGTCGCCGCCGCGAAGGGCTGCTCGGTCGTCGCCTCTGCTCGCCTCGCCGTTCTCCACCGCGAGTGACGTCTGCTTGCTTCTTCGGTTCTGCTTGCTTCTTCGAGTGACGTCGTCATTCTGCTCACCTCTTTGCTACGGTTCTGCTTGCTTCACTCTGTTCTTTACCAGTTTTTTTTCCCTTTTTTATGATTTTATTTATTTTATTTCTAAAATTATAGGTTAAACTAAAATAATCTGATTTTGTGATATTGTTCATTTGATTGCTGAGAACATAAAATTAATAATCAGATTTGTGATATTTATTGTTGGTTGTTAATATAATAGTAAATTAGTAACAGTAATAATGGAGTTGAAGTGAAACAAGATGGGTTTAAGATGTTTATCAATACGAAATTGTTGAATTTTTCTTAGAGATTTTTCTGATTGTGAGTTGATTTTATTGATGGAACAATTTTTGTTGACTGTATATTAAAGATCTTGAAGCACTTAATGATGATTATGATTTTTTATGATTAGAGTCTTTGTTTTGTTGACCAACCCTCCTAGTGTGACAAGACTTTGTTGTTGTTGTTGCAGTAGTGTCTTTGTTTAGTTGAAAACTTGTTTGTCAATGTTGTTTCTTTTGGTAGTAGAACATTATGTGTTTGTTATATATTTGATCTATTTTAGTTATAAATTTTGATGTTTAAAGTTGTTTATGAATTCTTATTGATAAATTATGGACAATTTATTACGTGAAATTGTGAAATTTTGAATTTTATTAGGTTAGAAATTATTGAATTTAAATATTTAAAATTATATATTAAATTTTAATAATTTTATTTAATATTTAATTAAACCAGTTGAACTCTGGTTGAACCCTAGTCGAACCATTGAACCGGTGTACCAGTCGCCTCACCAATTCATTGACCAGTCCGATTCTCGCAACCTGCTAGAGGCATTGCCGAATGGCTTTTTCCGTTTCAGTGTGCTTCTCCCCTAATGCACTAGCTCGCCCAAACACACACAACAACAGACCCACCCGCACCACCACCAACAAGCCCCACCAATCCAACCCTAAATTCAACAACAAAAAAACTGCCACCACTTACTCCACCCCTCCCGAACCGCTTCTACTCCCCGGTGGCGAAGCCACCACCTATGCTCGCCTTCCCCCCAAGGACGACTACTCCGCCCCCTCCTCCTGCACCTCCCATGAACTCAAGCTCGCTGAATCAACCCCTGTAAACTTCAACAAGCAACTTCAAGAAGAAGAAGATTTCAGTGACAATTTTGAAGGAAATTATGAAACACTAGCAGTTTTCGAGGGAAAGGGTGGTGCCGAATTGGACGGCGGGGAAGACGAAGACGATGACTTATTTGACGAAGACGAAGACGAAGACGATGACTTATTTGACGAAGACAGCGAGCTTTTGAGCTTCGAAGAAGAGCCAGCGAAGGAGAAAGGAGTGCCTGCGGTGATGCGGTGCTTCGATCGGGCCAAGATCTACGTGAAGGCGGGCGATGGAGGGAACGGCGTGGTGGCGTTTCGCCGCGAGAAGTACGTACCTCTTGGCGGTCCCTCCGGCGGCGACGGAGGGAGAGGAGGGAACGTGTACATGGAAGTGGACGGATCGATGAACTCGCTGCTGCCGTTCAGGAAGAGCGTGCACTTCAGGGCAGGAAGAGGAGCACACGGGCAGGGGAGGATGATGAGCGGTGCGAAGGGAGAGGATGCGGTGGTGAAGGTGGCACCGGGAACAGTGGTAAGGGAGGCAGGGAAGGAGGAGGTGCTGCTTGAGATGGTGAAACCTGGGCAGAGGGCTCTGCTGCTACCCGGTGGAAGAGGCGGCAGAGGGAATGCTTCATTCAAGTCTGGGAATAATAAGGTTCCCAAGATTGCTGAAAATGGCGAAGAGGGCCCAGAAATGTAAGTTTATGTTGATACTAATTGTTTCATATCTACAGAATGTGAGTTATTTTCTATAATCCATTCTTTTATAGGCTGTAAATAGTGTGTACTATTGTTGTGCATGAGATCGAAAATATTTCTATCAATACATGTTTGAATGCAAGTGATAGAATTTTATAGTTTGTTATAAGCTGGCCTATTATATATTGTTTTAAACTCGAGATAAATTATTCTACCACCCACTTCGCATTCAAAACAGTTTAGAAATCACAATTGTCTTTCCTTTTTTGAAGAGAACCCGAAGTAGACTACACTAATATTTTCTTAACAATGCCTTGGTTGATAGCTTAGATAGACAAATAAAGAGTGTTCTTTCCCCTTCTCTACAAATGGCAATGGCAAGTTTACTTTTTGTACTTAGCATTTGCTTGCTTTTGGTTCTGCTTTTACTGAAGCTTGTTTGATTTGATATTCCGCTCAATGATAGACTGAGAGTTATATTTGCATTTCAGCGATGCAATGTGGTTTGTGTTTAACAGAAAGTAAACTTGTTATTGCGATTTGTGCATTACATGTATCAATATCATGTATCACTACAAATGCAAGAGCATTGTCATTTATTCTTTTCTAGATTTTTTTGTTCAGTGATTGGTGATGCACTGATGCCCATGAATCTCAAGATTTATTTTTCTTTATGACCATAAAAGCTGCCAAAATGCAGGCCTTCCGTATCCAAATATGCATGGAACAGATGTTTGGTCATGTTCAAATACTTATATAGAATATGGATATTTTTATTTGAAAAGAAAAACTTTTCTACTTGATTGAGCTTGTGACCTTTCTTTAGCGCATGCTGTGGCTTACATGACTCTATAGATTACTGACTTTTGTTAATGGTTTCTTTGATCAGGTGGTTGGAGTTAGAGCTCAAGCTTGTTGCAGATGTTGGTATAGTAGGTGCTCCAAATGCTGGGAAAAGTACACTTTTGAGTGTAGTTAGTGCTGCAAAGCCAGAGGTTGCAAATTATCCCTTTACAACACTACTACCCAATCTGGGTGTTGTTTCCTTTGACTATGATTCAACAATGGTAGTAGCAGACCTTCCAGGTCTACTTGAAGGAGCACACCAAGGTTTTGGGTTAGGTCATGAGTTTCTTCGACACACTGAAAGGTGTTCCACCCTGGTAGGTGTTTCTGATTGAGATGGGATATAATTTCCCCCCCTCTTCTCTGCTTTATGTTGCTAGATATATATTACCCTAAGAAGGGGAACTATGGAGCAACGATTTAGTCGTCTTCGTATTACCTTAGTGACCTTATGTCATGGGTTCAAGCCGTGGAATCAACACTTTGATACTTGCATCATGTTAGCCTGCATACATTATACTTTTTAGGTGCGACCCTTCCCAAACTGCATAATGCGTGATGCTTTGCACTGGGCTGTCCTTTTATACATAGCTTACATTGAGAAGTCTTTATTGTGGTGGAGTTGTGTTCACATTAGATTTACCACTTACCACACCCATGATGTGAGGCCAGAAAACATCAGCCAGTTTCTGGAAAATTAGACTCATAATCATCTGTATTATAACCACTGAACGTTCCTTTTCTTTTTTCCCTAAAGCATGTCTGTTTTGTTTCTCTAAATATATAATTTGGTTTTGAACCCAATCTATTCTGAATCTCTGTAATATCTGTGTTGATTTTCAATTTTGCAATTGAACCAAAGAGTGATCAATGAACTATCTATTTCTATTGATTTAAACATCGACCACCTATGTAGAATATGTTCATATTTTTCCCTGTATGAACCTTCCCTTCTTGATGCATGGTATCATGAAGTCAAATTATACTTTTCCCCCTTTCAGATACATGTGGTAGATGGGTCATCGCCACAACCAGATCTTGAGTTTGATGCAGTTCGTCTAGAGCTAAAGCTGTTTAATCCTGAACTCGCTGAGAAGCCTTTTATAGTTGCTTATAACAAAATGGACCTCCCAGAGGGATATAAACACTGGGAGTCCTTCAAAGGAAAGCTACTATCTCGTGGGATCACACCCTTTTGTATGAGTGCTGTCAATAGGGAAGGTACTCATGAAGTTATCTGTGCTGCTTATGAGCTTTTGCGAAAAAGCAAAGAAGACATGGAAGACTATGAAGGTTATTACTCCCTCTAAGCTTTACCTCTTAGTTACTTTTGACTCTGAATTTTTTTTCTTAAAATTTTTTTCTTTAGTTGAACAAATTTGATTTGTTTCAGATGGAGCAGATGTGACAAACTTGAACCATGTTGCTGATGCTGTACAGAAGCAGCGTAGCGCATCCATTGGTGATTTTGAAATTTTTCACGACAGCAAGTCAAATATTTGGCATGTAGTTGGAGCTGGATTACAACGTTTTATCCAAATGACAAATTGGCGGTAGGTTGAAGACTGAAAACGTGACAAACTTAAAAATTAAGAAAAAATCATAATATTATTTCTTTCTTATTACCAATGTTGTACTTTTAATTTTTAGTTGTTTGCAAATTCATATATGAGCTTATTTGATGATTGAGGTGTTGGGGTAAAAAAATGTGCATCATATTTGGTACCACTATGCTTGAAGTAGCTCCTATTAATTCCTAGTCTCATGGAAACTTTTGCATCTTTAATAGGTACCACGATTCAGAGAGAAGATTCCAGCATGTTCTTGAAGCTTGTGGTGTGTATAAGTCTCTCATGAAACTAGGTGTAAAAGAAGGCGACACAGTGGTTGTTGGAAGGGTGTGTCATCTGTCTCTGTTCATTGAAATTCTTGCTCACACATAGAATAATGCTAGTATATGGTTTTACTGAATGGAGTTATCATTAACTGCTTCAAATTCGCTTGGAATGATTTGTTGTTAAGAATGGAGGACTATTGTCATGACCTAATGAACAACCTGGAAGCATCATCTACAGCTTCTGAAACAAGAAAGTTTTCTTTTATATATATATATATATATATATATAACCCTAACAGTCATGCTTGAAGCTCTTCTGTAACATCTTTATCTTTCTTCTGCATATCAATGACCATTTTTTTTCTACTTGTCAGATGGAGATGATATGGCATGATTCCTCAAACACATCTAGTACATCAAGAATGAAGAAAGTATCCACAGATTCAGTTAAGTGGCCTGAATGGAAGTAGTGGCACTCTATTTTGTTGCTTTTATGATGTGTGCTGCAACTGTGCCTTAGGTAAGGAGATTTCTCATAATGATTATGTTCCTTGCTATTTTCGTTTACTCCTCAGTAACCTTGTTGAATACCCTAGTTTCCTCTGTTATGAAATGGATAATATTCTTCTAGATCATTCATACATAAACATAATGGCACCTATAACATTCAAAGCCAGAGGGTAACGACCTTTATATTATTCTCTATGCTTCTATATTCATACCATTGCCATTTTGTTCAAATTTATCCTATTATTTGGACATTGGCATCACCTCTTTGTTGTAATGGTAAACTATATTTACCTCCCCAGGGGTTAGATGATATCACAAATTACACCTCTTGATTTGTCATGCTTTACATTGACCTCTCTTCTACGTTGGTAAATGTCATCTTTAAAAGAGGAAGAGGGGGGTGTTAATGTCACATTTTTACAAGGTATTGAGCGTCTGAGTTGGTGAGTATCATGTTTATACTTTATAAAGGATGTTAGTGTCACATTTTATAAAATATAAGGTACCCAGTGTTAGATATCCTAAATTTTATAAAAGATCCATATATACTTTTACGAACGGAAGGATGTTATCTGTAATATCTTTTTATCTCAAAGGCGATCAGTATAACTTCTAGTTTCAAACATGTTTTCTTAGCTTTTTGTGAAGTTGGGATGACCTTGAAATTAATGTGAATTTATGTTCAATTTCTGTAGGAGTTTATTGTCACGGTAAATTTTAGAAGGTTAGATTTAACGGTGTTTGTATAATTTTCTGGAGTGTTTGAGAATGTTCTAAATGGTTTTGGAACGTTCTAGAATGTTCTAAAAGGTCTTGGAATATCCTAGAGGGTTTTAGAAGATTCTGCAAGGTTATAGAGTAATCTAAAAGAGTGTGGATGTATATAGAAGTATGAATAGTAGTGTGGAATAATCTAAAAATATTTAGAGAAATAGGGTAGGATAGATATTTGTAGTGAATGTTCTAGATGATTAATTTGGACTGTTGATTAGATTTAATTCTAACCATCCATTGAAGATGTGGATGGCTATAAATAGGGGTGAGAGTTAGAGTTTGGGAGTTTGAGTCATTTATAACAAACACTTGAGAAATAGAGGATTTTTTCCACCAAAGTTTCCTTTCTCTTGTGTTCTTAGCTTTTTTGTTAATTACTACTTGGTCTTAGTACAAGAAGTTGAGTAAGTCTGAATGTCTGCACGGTAGTGTTGGAGTGTGTCTAAGGCCGTGACACTATGCAATCAAAATGACACAATATAGAAGTGGAGATAAAGATCATGAGAAGCTACGCACAAGTATCGAGCATGCCAATTGAGTGCTTTGTCCTGCCATTTCATGATGGTGGGTTCTTTACTTCATTTACATTTTAAATCTTTTATGGAAGTGGAACATCTTGGTATGCTCCCAAGTGAAAGCAGTTAAGTTACCTAGAGATGAGACATGTAATTTATGATGATGTAATGAAGATCGTATATAATGAAACAATTTTGTAATATTGTCATGTTGAAAGTCAAATTTGAATATTGACATCAAGTCATCGACAAAATAAAATAAAAAATAGCACATGTTAGCTGGATTGTTTCTTTCTTTTTCTCTTTTTGGGTATTTTTTGAGAAAAGACCATGTTATGATATTGATAGGTGGTTAAGAAAGTGCCAAGTTCCATAATAATTATCAATTTGCGACCAGTTTGGTCTTTTGCTTGATTTTAATATCAATGTCATTATCCTGTTCCATGCAAGTATTAATATGACAAATTAAATATTGACATGGAATTTTTTTTCAGGTCAATATTTGAACTTGTCATGTCAAAATTTAATCTGTTATGTTAGCTCATGTTAATATTTATCGGAATAAACTAATTACAAAAAGCAAAAGCAAAAAATTCATAGTTTATAGAAACTAAACTTCTTTTAATTCTTTGTTATTTATAAAATTTGAACCTAAAAAGCAATTATTTAACTTTTGTGCTTTGACAACAATAAAATTTAAATTTACTATTATATATATGTCGCCTAAAATTTTCATGATCGAATTGTGTTCATATTCTGGGTCGAGCTGTCCGACCTGGGATGATTAGTAACAAGGCGACCGACCTCTTCAAGTCCGACTATCCGACCTCTTCTCAAAGAGATCGGCCAAATTGACAGGAAAACCCAATAAAGGGCCCAAATAGAAGAACACGACCCACATCCGAAGGCAGTCCAAGCCTATAGAAATAAAGGCGGTTCCCTTAAAGATAAGCTGACCTCACCCAAAGATAAGATAAGATAAAATAAGATAACTAACTTATCTTACCTAAAAAGGTCAGCCCACAACCATTATAAATACACTGGAGCACCCAAGTATAACTCAAACTCTGATTCTACAAAAAACCTACTTAATACCCTTGCTAGCTTAAGCATCGGAGTCCCTTGCAGGTACCACCACCCTCCGGTGACGAAGGATCAGCAGTGCGGCCAGCCCCACAAGTCGGACATGACAGCTCCGGCCGTCGCCCACCAGTCGGACACGTCATCTCCGACCAGCACAGAAGATCTCGTCCGAGATCGACCTACAGTTTCAGGTAACCCTCAAAACATTGGCGCCGTTGCCGGGGACCTGGAAGTCATCACATCACCATGGCGGACGACCATGACAACGACCACGATTCAGATCTAGAGGATAGAACACCGCACAAAAACGCGGACACTACACTGAAAGATACCCCGGAATCTAATAGGGACAAAAACTCATCAAATCCGGGAGTGATAGAAGCGTTTCAAGATTGTTTAAAGCAACTTGAAAAAGAAAGCCAGCATCAACGAGAAGTTGGGAAGGATCTACAAAAGGAGGTAAGGCGACGCCGAGAATTAGAAGATAAACTTCTAAAACTCGAAGCCGATCTCAAAGCTAAAGCTACTCGGTCCACTCCTGAGGACAACTCTCGCAAGGATCAAGATCCATTCACTAGGGAGATCATGAAAACCAAAATCCCTAAGGACTTCAAACTTTCGGATATGGCTTTGTACGATGGCACTACAGATCCCAACCATCACCTCAGCAATTTCAGAAGTAGAATGTACCTCACCGACGCCTCAGATGCAGTTCGCTGCAAAGCCTTTCCAACAACTCTTACAAAGACAGCAATTAGATGGTTCGACAATATACCTCCGAGGTCCATCTCAAGCTTTGACGACTTAGCCAAAAAGTTTCTGGCCAGATTCTCCATCAAAAAAGATAAAGCTAAGCACGCCCCTAGTCTATTAGGAATCAAGCAAGGAGATCGGGAAAGTCTTCGCAACTACATGGAAAGATTCAACAAAATATGCCTAGACATACAAAGCCTACCAACAGAGGCCGCCATCATGGGCCTCATCAATGGCCTACGAGAGGGACCTTTTAGCCAATCTATATCAAAGAAATACCCCACATCTCTGAACGAAGTGCAAGAACGAGCGGAGAAATACATCAACATGGAAGAAAATTCTCGACTAGGAAAAACCTCGAAATCCGGATTCACCTACCCCCCAGACAAGAATAAAGAGTCCAAAAAGAAGTAAGATCGACATGAAAAAAAATTAAAAAATATCATAATTATACTCCTCTTCGGGTGTCCCTTGTGGATGTCTACAAAGAAGTCTGCCACACAGAAAAAATACTCCCAGCTTGACCACTCAAAGGCAAAAAAGGAGGAGGAAACCGGAACGAATATTGTGAATACCATCGAGTCCGTGGGCATTCCACCAACGAATGTTTTGACTTAAAAAGTCATAGAAATATTAGTGAGAGAGGGAAAACTAGATCGGTATCTGGCCACCCGGGACGACGAGCAAAGAAAAAGGAGAAGGGACGAGGATGTTGGACGAACCGAGCGATCACCTCGTACACCAGAAAGTCATGTCCATATGATACACGGAGGGTTTGCAGGAGGATGAATCTCCAAATCATCTCGCAAAAGATATCTCAAAGTCGAAGGAAAGGAGGAAGCGCCCGACATCCCTGCAATTACGTTTACCAAAGAAGATGCATCCGGTGTCATCTCGGGACACGACGATCCCATGGTCATCACCATTATACTGGCAAATACAAATCTCCACCGCACACTAATAGACCAAGGGAGCTCCGCCGACATCTTATTCAAAACTGCCTTCGATAAGCTCGGCTTAGAAGAAAAAGAGCTTAGAGCATATCTAAACAGCTTGTTCGGACTGGAAGACACCCCATTGCAGCCACTGGGATACATCTCACTACACACAACCTTTGGAAAAGAAAACCAATCCAGAACACTCAAGATAGACTACATTGTGGTCGACGTGAGTTCAGCCTACAATGCCTTAATAGGTCGGACAACATTAAATCAACTCCACATCTATGCATGAAATTTTCAACTGTAGAAGGGATAGCTACGATAAAAACAGATCAGAAGATGGCGCGCCGCTGTTACAACGAAAGTCTAAACCTCAGAGGCAGAGGAGAAGAATTTCACACAATCGAAGTTGGTGGAGTTCAGAGGCGAGAAGAACTCCGTCCACAACCTGAAGGTGAAGTAGAAAAAGTCCAGATCGGGGACATTTCGGACAAAACAACCAATATTGGCACGATTCTAAGAGGAGACATAAAAGAATCACTCGTACAGTTCTTACGAGATAACGTCGATCTCTTTGCATGGAAAGCTGCAGACATGCCAGGCATATACCCCAAACTAATGTGCCACAAGTTGGCGGTCTACCTAGGATCTCGGCCAGTACAGCAGAGACGAAGAAAACTTGGGCCAGAACGATCCCAAGCTGTGGAAGAGCAGGTATAAGCCCTACTGGAGGAAGGATTCATAAGAGAAGTCAAGTACCCACTATGGCTAGCTAACATCGTCTTGGTGAAAAAGTCAAATGGGAAGTGGCGAATGTGCACTGATTACACTGATCTCAATAAAGCCTGCCCAAAAGATCCTTATTCACTCCCAAGTATCGACGCTCTGGTGGATGCCTCATCCGGATATAAATACCTCTCGCTTATGGATGCATATTCCGGATACAATCAAATCCCAATGTATCCACCTGATCAAGAAAAAATCTCATTTCTAACACCAAAAGCAAACTACTGCTACATCGTAATGCTTTTTGGTCTTAAAAACGCGGGAGCTACTTATCAAAGGTTAATGAATAAAGTCTTTTCAGATCATATCGGAAAAATCATAGAAGTCTATGTGGACGACATGTTGATAAAGACACAAAGCGAAGAGACATTATTGTCCGACCCGGCCCAAGTGTTCGACACTATAAGAAAGCACGGCATGCGACTCAATCCTGCAAAATGCACCTTTGCAGTAGAAGTTGGCAAATTCTTGGGTTTTATGCTCACACAAAGAGAAATCGAGGCAAATCCGGATAAATGCCAGGCCATACTCGACATGAAGAGCTCAACTTGTGTCAAAAAGGTACAACAACTCAACGGGAGGTTGGCAGCCTTGTCCAGATTTCTAGCGGGATCAGCAATAAGGTCTCTCCCCTTCTACACCACTCTAAGGAAGGGAAAGAAGTTTGAATGGACAACGGAGTGCGAGCAAGCCTTCCAAGATTTCAAAAGATTCCTAGGACAACCACCTATCCTAACTCGACCACGAGAGGGAGAGCCACTCATATTGTACCTCGTAGTAGGAAGTCGGACAGTAGCCTCAGCACTAGTTCGAGAGGACGACAAGGGGCAACAACCTGTATACTTCACCAGTAAAGCACTACAAGGGTCCGAGCTGAACTACCAAAAAATAGAAAAATTTTCCTATGCTCTCATACTAACATCTCGACGACTTCGCCCATACTTCCAAGCTCACACTATTAAGGTTCGGACCAACCAGCCCATAAAAGAGATATTGCAGAAAACAAATCTAGCAGGCAGAATCTTGCAATGGACAATCGAGTTGTCCGAGTTCGACCTTCAATACGAAGCTCGGACAGCCATCAAATCACAATACTTAGCCGACTTCATTGCAGAATTTACAGACATCCCGAAAACCCCCACAGAATGGAATCTCTACGTGGACGGTTCCTCAAATAAGACTGGAAGCGGTGCAGGTGTGATAATTGAAAGCAATCAAGGAACCCAAATCGAACTTTTTCTCAAATTCGGGTTCTCTGCCTCAAACAACCAGGCGGAATATGAGGCACTACTAGCTGGTTTGAAGCTGGCTAAAGAGGTCGGAGCTCAAAGACTCATTATCTTCAGCGACTCACAGGTGGTCACTTCACAAATAACAGAGAGCTACCAAACCAATGATCCCACTATGAAAAAGTACCTGGGTAAAACCAGGGAACAGCTCGGACAACTCCGGGAATATGAAATCCACCACATACCCCGCGAACAGAATGTCCGAGCTGACGCACTCTCAAAGCTAGCCAGCACCAAACCAGGGGGCAATAATAGAAGCCTCATCCAAGAAATACTGCATAGTCCGTCAATCTCGGAAGAAGAAAAAGTCCTAGCCATAACAAGTCAAGATCAAGGATGGATGGCTCCCATAATTAACTACCTCAAAGCAGAAGCACTCCTTACAGATGAAAAGGAGGCAAAGAGGTTAAAACGAGAGGCACAACATTACACCATCATAAACAATATTCTATACAAGAGAAGGATTTCAATACCTCTGTTAAAATGTGTGCCGACTTCCAACACAAAGGAAGTTTTAGAAGAAGTACACAGTGGCATTTGTGGCAATCATCTCGGGGCACAAGCTCTCACTAAAAAAGTACTTCGGACGGGATTTTATTGGCCAACTCTACAAAAAGAAGCTACAGAATTTGTAAAGACATGTCTACCATGCCAGAAACATGCCAACTTTCACATCGCCCCGCCAGAGGAACTCATCAGCGTGACCTCACCATGGCGGGGGACTCGACCTTCTCGGACCCTTCTCTCAGGGATCGGGACAAGTTAAATTCCTCATAGTAGGGGTAAACTACTTTACAAAGTAGATCGAGGCAGAACCCCTAGCTAATGCCACTGCTCAAAGAAGTCGAAAATTCCTATATAGAAACATTATCACAAGGTTCGGGGTCCCATACTCCATCACCACAGATAATGGCACCCAATTCACAGATGCAGGCTTCAGAAAGTTAGTGGCCGACTTGAATATAAAACACCAATTAACTTCCGTAGATCATCCTCAAGCCAATGGACAAGCTGAAGCTTCCAACAAAGTGGTATTGGCTGGGCTAAAACGAAGATTACAGGACGCAAAGAGAGCCTGGGCTGAAGAGCTCCCACAAGTCCTATGGACATATCGAACAACGCCACATTCTACCATAAAGGAATCACCCTTCCGGTTAGCATACGGAATGGAGGCAATGATCCCAGTAGAGATCGAAGAAGGGTCGCCTAGAGTGGTCCATTACAATGAAGAAGCCAACTTCCAACTTCAAAGGGAAGAGCTCGACCTACTTCCGGAAATCCAAGAGAGAGCTCGGATCAGGGAAGAAGCACTAAAACGTCGAATGGCTTCCAGATATAATCAAAGGTAGTGCCACGAGGTTTCGCTGAGAATGATCTCATCCTAATCCGAAATGATATCAGAACAACTCGATCTGGAGAAGGAAAGCTGGCAGCAAACTGGAAAGGACCCTACCGAGTCATAGAAGTACTTGGAAAGGGCTACTACAGACTGTCCGAACTCAAGGGGCGAGAGCTTCCCAGGTCGTGGCACGCCTGCAACCTAAGAAGGTACTATAGCTAAGGATGGTAAAGGATCTCAGCATAGGATGCACTCTTTTTCCTAAAAAGATTTTTTAATGAGGCACAAAATTGAGATCCACAAATTATCCGACTTAAAAGGATAAAAACTCCGCATGTACATATTTGAATTTTCTTTTAAATAAAATATATTAGATGTTCTACAAGTTTTCAAGAGGCATTAATCTGAAACATTCATCGCCCGATTATAAAGCAACAGATCGGCAGAAAGTGAAAAATAAATTCACTACACGATCACGATAAAGACCAACAGAGATGAAAATCAAATTCATCTAAAGGTCGACTAAACAAGGATTGAACCCACCTTCCACAAATCGGCAAAGATGAAAATAGAATAATGAAAGAAGTTATCGGAAGTGATCCGGAGAAAGGACCTGATGAGGTCTTGATAAGATGGATTGCTAAATAATAACTTAAAGACTGGCCGACGTTAAGAAGTCGGACCAAGTCGACCAAAGTTATAAGTAAACCCTGGAAAGAGGTCTGGCCAACCCTATAAAAGAGGATTACTATAACTTAGAAGGGCTCGACATGACGAAGTCAGCCCAAAGCGTAAAGTTATAGAAGTAATCCCTGAAAGAGACCTGCACAAGGTCCAAAAAAGAGGATTACAAAAATAACTTAGAAGGGCCCGACATGACGAAGTCGGCCCAAAGCGTAAAGTTATAGAAGTAATCCCTGAAAGAGACCTGCACATCCTATTTCTTGGACCTTGTTCAGGTCTCTTTCAGGGATTACCTTTATAACTTTTATTTTTTTGGACCGACTTTGTCATGTCGGGCCCTTCTACGTTATTTTTGTAATCCTCTTTCTTGGACCTTGTTCAGGTCTCTTTCAGGGATTACCTTTATAACTTTTGTTTTTAAGGGCCTGACATGACGAAGTCGGCCCAAAAACATAAAAGTTATAGAAGTAATCCCTGGAAGAGACCCGAACAAGGTCCAAGAAAGAGGATTACAAAAATAACTTAGAAGGGCCCGACATGACGAAGTCGGCCCAAAAACATAAAAGTTATAGAAGTAATCCCTGGAAGAGACCCGAACAAGGTCCAAGAAAGAAGTTACAAAAATAACTTAGAAGAGTCCGACATGACAAAGTCGGCCCAAAACAAGAGATCACAAAAGTAATCCCTGAAAGAGATCTAAACAAAGTCCAAAGAGGATCACTAACAACAACTCGGACGAAATCGACACGGCGAAATCGGCCTCCAAAAGACCTTAAGTGTTATACAAGGTAATTCCTAATAAAGACCTGAGCAAGATCCAAACAAAGCGAATTACTGGAAAAAACATCAGGAAAAGGAATCAAGCCAATCCAAAGAGGTCAGACAATGAAAAGTTCTAGCATTCACAAAACCTAGAAAGGTGCCAAGTCGAGAGCAGACAGACATGATATAAAAACATAAAGTTATAATAATAAGAAGCTTCAGAGGCCACCAAAATCAGCCCCAAAAGATTGGAAACTACTTTGTTTTTCAAAATAAAGTTGCTAAACAAGCAACTAAAAGAGTGTCAATAGTCAGCAAATATCATTTACAAAATAAAGAGTTTAAAAAGATCACAAGACGGGCTATCTACACAAAGCATTCACATAATCAGGGAAGATCCGAAGGCTTCTCGGCAGCACGAGGTGAAGGAGGGCGAGTCTGAATAGGCACAACATCCACAGTCTCATCATCCCGATTCAAGATTTGACAGTCAGGATCTGACACGGGATGATCAACCTCAGCTGAAGGAGCGGAAGAAGTCGGCACTTCGGAGGCTTTGGCAACAAGCACAGGGGGAGGTTCAACATCATCGTCATCAGGGTCATCAGGGACAATCTTGCCATCCTTTACAACATTGTCCAGACTAAAGAGAGTAAGGTCAACCTCGGGAACAAGAACTCAATCTTGCTCCTTCAGGTTCTCATAAGCAGCATTTACGCTGCCTACAAGGTGACCCTGGAGCTCAGCATAATCAACTCGGGCAGACTCCAACTCCTCCCTGAGACGCATTACCTCCCTATAGGCCGTAACATAGCTATCCTTGTGCCTCAAGGCGGTATCCTCAGCCAACCTCACAGAAGCCGCCAAGGCAACAGAACTAGCCTTTTTGGTCTCTAGCTCCTTCTCCAGTTTGGTCACTTTCACTTGGAGCTCCTCCTTCAAACCCTTCATACGGTCGAACTCTTGCTTAGCCTCCTCCATAAAAGCTTTGGTAGCATGAAGAGGGAGGTCTTGGGCAGTTCGGTACAGGGAAGCTCCCATATGTGCCATCTTGACGCTACTCCGAGTAATAAAATCTAAGTGGCGAAGGAGAGAGACATCGTCGGTAGGAATGGTACCGTAAGGACCAATCTGCTGATCGACAAACTCAACTGCATCAAAGTCAGGGACATCAAGGTTGAAAGGCTCAGTTGTTTTTTGTTTTTTGTTTGGAAGAGCATCAGAAGTAGCAACAGAAACTTGAGGAGGATCAGCCAAATGAACCCGGGGAGTAGGGATTACCTTCCTCACCCCCGGCGAGTTCGGTATGGCCGGCTTCGACTGAACCTGAGATGATCCCTCACTGGCCACCTTAGCTGAGACGTTTTGAGCTGCAGTGGCCTTTCTTGCCCTCTTAAAGGCCTTCATGGATTCCTTATTCTTAATCATCTCTGCAAACAAAACATCACAGCAGGAAACCAAGTTACAAATAAAAAAAGAGCTCGTAAAGAAATAAACTCAACAAAAAAAGAAAGCCAAAATTGAACACTACCCAGCTCATCTCGAAGGAGTGAGGGGTCCCCTAAGAATTTCTTGGTATCAAGATAGGGAGGCTCTCCCCAATTCTCCTCTAACACAGTCACAAAGGCCTGCTCGACCTCGTCCAACATTTCCCAGGAATACCTCGACACAACAACCTTCTTTTGCCACTCTAAAGGAAAAGTGAGCTCATCATTCTCATCCAGAAAAAAGGGGCGAGCTCCTTCAACAGCTCGGACCTTGAAGAAATAGTTCTTAAAATCACGAAACGACTCGTCATACATATAAAAAACTTTCTTCCCTTGCGAAGCTCGGAAAGAAACCCAGGCAGCCTTTTTCTTCACTTCCCCAGGTTTTGTCAAGACAAACAAATAAAAGAAAAGGAATTGCGAAGCAGGGACGTCAAACTCACGACACAGCAATTGAAAGATCTTTATAAAACCCTAAGAATTGGGGTGAAGTTGGGATGGAGCTACATTGCAAGACCACAACAGATTGGTCTCAAAAGGAGTAAAAGGAATGGTGATATTCATCTGGCCAAAAAAGTAATCGTATGCATAGAAAAAAGGACGGTCTCTAGCAACTCGAGTAGAGAAACAAACTCTCTCTTCAGGAGTGGGGGGTACAAGCTCATAATTTTTTTCCTCACTACCACTACTATAAACCCTATGAAACTACCTAAGCTGCTGAAAAAATTCGGAATCAACCAAAGAAACACACAAAAGAACCATCGAATCCACCCAATCAGCCATGCCCTCAGGGACTTGGGAAGATTTCTCAACAATGTTCTTGCGGGAAGACATGAGGTCAACTAGTCCTACAGCAAGAAAAGAAGAAAATAAATTACTAACCCAAACATCTCCGATAAAGTCAAAAACAAACCATATCAGAACAGTTCGGACAAGAATGACACAGAGCAATACAAGCAACAAAAGAAAACCCCAGGACCCACACTAAAGATCCATGGGCACCTTTTGGAGGCAAGATATGGAACAAGGATTCAGAAAAACCTACAAGCTCACATACATCCTAACAGAAAAACAATAAACCTCTCTTTTGTGATCTGCAACTAAAGCGACACTCCGAAAAGAAAAGCTGCGAGCCACAAATCGAGCAAAGTCATCAAAATAAACTACCTTCCAGACTCGCCACCCCAGTTTCAATCAACAAACGAAGCTACTAAGCAAAAGAATATCATCAAAGACGCAACCCTGTCCTCAGAGAAATAAAATTCCCCCAAACGAAGTAAAGTCAAAACAAGCACCGATTTTCTCTTACAAAAGTTCAGCAGCAAGAAAAAGATACTAATAGGGCAAAAATCAAGTGGCAATCTTTGCAGAAGTAAACAAATGCAGTTTTCGAGTATCAAAAAACAACCAGAAGCAAGCAGCAAAACATGCAAAGCCCTAAAAAGACTTTACAGAAGTACTAGGAGTACGCATAAAGACGAAAAAGAGGCCAAAAAATACATCACAATGACGAACAAACACAAAGACCACAGAAAGGTTCAAACTTTTCAACATATATTCATAATCAAAGTTTTACCAGGAAAATGATGAACAAGAAAGTAAGAAAAAACTAACCTGAAAAAAGCAGAAAGCCTCGAGAGAAAGTTGAAAAGAAGAGCAGAATCTGGAATCGCCCTTCCACAGCCAGGAGGAAACAATAACCAAGCAATGTCGCAAGGAAAGAGGCGAAAGCTACAAACCCCAGGTGAAAACAGAAAGAGACAAAGAACAGGGAGATTACGGAGAAGAGAAACCGTTTTTCTAAAATGTGAAATTCAAAATAAAGAGGCTAAGAGAAACGGGGCAATTAAAACCAATTAATGAGGGCATTAAACCCTCGCACGTTCCCAAGAACAGAGTGCTAATACAAAAGCGCGCGCTTTCAGAAGAAAACGTTCCACATTCAAAAAAGAAGATTCTACAAAGAAAGAAGTCGACAAATGCTCGAGTTCGGCTTCACCTAAGAAGGATCGAAGTCCTAAGACTAAGACTTGATCTCAAAAATAAAAGACCGAGCTTGAGCAGGGGTACTGTTCATACCCTAGGTCGAGCTGTCCGACCCGGGATGATTAGTGACAAGGCGACCGACCTCTTCAGGTCCGACTATCCGACCTCTTCTCAAAGAGATTGGCCAAATTGACACGAAAGCCCAATAAAGGGCCCAAATAGAGGAACACGACCCACATTCAAAGGCAGTCCAAGCCTATAGAGATAAAGGCGGTTCCCTTATATAATCTGACCTCACCCAAAGATAAGATAAGATAAGATAACTAACTTATCTTACCTAAAAAGGTCAGCCTACAACCATTATAAATACACTGGAGCACCCAGGTATAACTCATACTTTGATTCTACAAAAAACCTGCTTAATACCCTTGCTAACTTAAGCATTGGAGTCCCTTGCAGGTACCACCACCCTCCGGTGACGAAGGATCAGCAGTGCGGCCAGCCCCACAAGTCGGACACGACAGCTCCGGCCGCCGCCCACCAGTCGGACACGTCATCTCCGACCAGCACAGAAGATCTCGTCCGAGATCGATCTACAGTTTCAGGTAACCCCCTTCCTTCCTCTTCTCACTGCATCGGGGCCAGCGTCTTCCCTGTATTCAAGCCAACATTAGTGAGGGTGTGTAAAGAAGAAAGTAACAGAATTTAACAGTTTCCAAAGCCACCAAGTTTACCAAGATCAATTCAACCCTTTGCAAAGAAGTTGTAAAGATGAATGGAACATTAACATTTTATATAGTGATGTTGCATACCAAATGACATGAACGAGACTTCCAGTAGATTCTCCAAGTGTGTTTTTGCAAAGAGTTCCGGTAAGTAGTTCCCCTTTTTCAATTCTGACCATAGTATCCCCTTCGTTATCATTATGCCAGCTAGAATACCTAGTTAAATTTATTTGCTTGGGAATAATAAGATTGAAAACTTGTTTCCCAGTCCACAATGATTCTGGCTTCAATATTGCTGGTGTAGGAACATTTCTGTCGAAATCTTCCCACCACATTAGAATGTTCATAAATACATCCTTTAAAAAAGAAAATGGAAATTAAATTTTTTTTGTAAATTAAAATTCTTTGTTTGGTTAATAATTATACAAAATGTTTTAAAAGCCAAGCAAGTAGAAAACCATATCCAAAGGACAACCTTTCAATATTATATGGAGTTACAGTCTCAGGGTATGTAAGGTTCAAAGCAATACTTCATGGCACTCCGAGTTCATCAATGTTAATGTTTGGGTCTGGTGTAATAACCGTTCGAGCAGAAAAATCAACTCTTTTCCCATCAAATTTTCTCTAATCCGACCTTCTTTGGCTTTAAGCCTGCTATAAATTGATTTGATAGGCCTTCCTGTTCTTTGAGTAGAAAAGAAGTGTGAGAAGAGGAAGGGGAAGAGGGGTGGGTGTCCTCCGGAAGTGGTAATTGTCGCAGCGAAGGTGAGAAGAAGAGGGTGATGGTAAAGAGTTGAAGAAAGGGGATTGGGGGAGGGGTGGGAGAAGAGACCGAAGAGATGCTAGGAAGTGGGTAGGGTGGGGTTTTGATTTTTTTTAATATTATTTTTATTAATAATGAAAGATAATTTGGTCAAAAAATATAACTAAAGTAGAAAAAGACGATTTTTTAAAGTTTTGTAATGTTGAGGATGATTTTAATAACAAAAAAGGGTCGGAGACGAATTTGATTTTCGCCTTAGACCTTAAAGACGAAATTAGTACTTAACCTTTATGATTTTATAACATTAATAAATAGTTTTATGAAATAAAAGACACGCCATTGTCACTCAATGAAAATAAAAGAACCATTTGTCTCTAATATGTATCTCTTCTAATATTTTAGATACTTGAATAATTAAAAAAAAAACCATTAATAAGCTTCAAAATGAATATTATAAGTACATTATTGGCTTCTTATTGAAAAATGAATATTATTCAAGGATAATTTTTCCTTTAATTAAATTATAAAAATAATGTAACTATAAAAGCAGTTAAAAAACAAAATCAATATTAATTTCAAAGCAAAAGAAAAGTTAATAGATAAGTGAGGAGTGATGGACCGTGTGTGTGTGTTGGCTCCTCTACACCTGATGAATTGTCATTGAACTTTTTTAAAAAGATCAAAATGGTTTTCTTCTCTTTCTTCTTTCATTTATTGGTACACTTTATTGGATAATTAAAGTGTAGCAATTAGAATCTTTTTGTTTTTTATGTATTTTAGAATTAAAAATGTGCGGTAGCTCGGGTATCGGACGGTTCAGGAAGGTCCTTCGGTTGGTAAGGTGGGGTATCGCCTGGTTCTGAGTTGCGAGGTTGGAGCTGGAGTAACCGACGTTCCGAGATCTTGGTGTGGAGAGAGGGGGTGCCACTTGCAAAGACACTCCGACGCTCTAGTCAGTCAGGTGTGCAGGCGAAAAGTGGGAAAAAGTGATGTATGTGACGTACCTTGGGGGAGGGGTAGGACCCTCCCCATATATACCATGTCAGGAGTGGGCCCCGTGAGGGCAGACCCACCTTCCTCGAAACTTCCCAATACAGCTGTAGCAGAGAGCTGTAAAGGACGTGTGTCCAGGTCAGTTGGTGAGTGTCTCGCGCCCGACCGTTCGGGTTGGGTGGCCTATGGGTCGGGTCGGCCCGCATATCGTTTGGGTCGGGCCGTAGCAGTGTCCCCAATGCGCCAACAATGATCGTGAGGACCGTTGGTGGCGTGTTATGTTTTCTACTGTGTCGCTAGGTCGGCCACTCGTGGAGAGGACGTGCCTCTTGCGCGCGTGTCTGTTTGTTGCTGGGGATAACCTTTTGTCGTCTCGTTCTACGCGCCAGGAATTTAATGCTCATAACGAGTTATTTCAAAATCCTGTGCGCAAAGACTGTTTTGCCCTTGCCCTTCGCGCTTCTTGAGTCAGTTTCTTGATCCGTTAGTCAGTTTTTGTATTTCATTCCTACTTCAGTGCCTGGTTCTTTCTACTTCCATCTTCTTCCCTCTCAAATTTCCTACTGCAATTTCTGTATCCTTGTGCATTCGCTCCTTCTTACTTCCTTTCGAATCTCTGCAACTATCCTGGTAAGCACTCATCCCTCACTCTTTGTTCCATGTTTGTTTTATCTTCACTGTCTGTGCTCCTGTATGCATGCTGTTCTTCTGATTTGACTTGTATGTTGAATGACATTAGTGTCAGGTAGGTGCATTAGGGGGGTTACCATTCCAGGGCATTAGCTTTTAGGCTTTTACTTAAGATTTGCTTCGGCCATGCTTGGTTGTAGTTGTTGAATAAGCAAATTGTAGTTTCTGGACCTTTTTCGAACTCCCAACCTCGTAGACTAACCGAGTGGTGCTCCACTGTAGGTATGGCCCCATGTCACGTTTCACGAGCTTCCGCCTCAAGCGCGGCTTAAGACCGGTATGCTTGGGTGACTTCCGACGTAAAGGACTCCGCAAACCAAATGGGTGAGGAGGAGCTGACCGAGTTCCGTCAAGTCGAGCACTTGTGCGGCGGGACCGACGAGGAGTCTAACTACGACGTTTTCGTCCTTGCCCCTAACGAACGATTATACGAAGTCAACCTCCACTCCCCCCGAATTGTCGATTGGATCTGGTTCTACAAGGTGATATTTACCCAATTGGGGGTTCGCATTCCTTTCTCTCCTTTTCAAATGGCGCTCCTTAACCGATGCTCCGTGGCGCCGTCGCAGTTGCATCCGAACAGTTGGGCTTCCATCCGCTGTTTCGAGATGGTGTGTGAATATCTAGAGCTGCCGGTGTCCGTGGACGTGTTTCTTTACCTCTTTACCCTTACGAATCCTTCCAAAGAAGGGAAAGCAAGAAAGGGGTTTATGTCCTTCTGATCTGCCCAGGGTCGAAGGATTTTTGGCTTGTTCGAGGACTCTTACCACGGGTTCAAGGATAAGTACTTCAAGGTGCGCCCAGTCAAACGTCGCCACCCCTTCTGGCTGTCGTTGGAGGGGCATCGCCTCATCCTGACATGTTGGAGTTTCGGAGCGGGGTCCAATACCTTTATTAAGGTAACATACAAAGGAATGTCCTCTGTGAACAAAAAAATTGCCGATGTGTTGTTGGCTGTTTTTGGGAAAAACCATGTGAACCCCCATCTCCTTATGGGTGACCGGGAGGTCGCTAGAAATTATATTTATGAGTAGCTTTAACTTGCATTTCTTGCGCTATTGTTGCTTTGATTCGTTATGACGATTTCACGACTAACCCGTTTCACTATTTTGCTGTAGTGGGAATGTCTGCCGAAGTGACCGGTCTTGAAAATTTATATAATACCTTTCGGGCTGGCGACAGCGATGAGGAGACGGATGAGGGAAATCAAGAGGCCCCACCCAAAAATAACGAGAATCAGGTGGTGCCTCCTCCCCATGATGTCGAGATGTCGGCTCAAAGTGCTGATGGGGCGCGTGTTTCTCCCATCCCAGAAGAGGTCGTCGGTACTAGCGAGGGCTCGACTTCCAATCCACAATTTGAGGAGGATGATGTGAAGGTTATCCACAACCCAAAGAGGAAGAAGTCGTCCTCCAGTCCTGAAGGAGCCCTCACTGTGATGGAGAGGAACTTCGATGCCAGGAACTTTATAGACTCCCAGTTGCTTCCCGGCACGGAGGAATATTTCCATGGCTCGGATCTTCCTGGGCAGGTGAGGATGATGTACCGTTCTCTCCTTCGTGGCGCCGCCATAGTCAGGAAGGCCGAGTTTGAGCTGTCGGGAATGCAGTTGGTGCAGAGGAGGCTCGAGTCCTCTGTTAAGGCCAACAATCAATTTAAGATGCAAGTTGAAACACTTCGGGAACAGCTGTCCAAAGCAGAGGAGAAGCTCAAAGCTGCCGAGGAGAAGGCCACAGCCGCCGAGGAAAAATTGAAGACTTCTGATGCAGCTGTTTCCCGGCTAACTGAGCGGGAGCTGACTCTGGAGAGCCAACTCAACGCTGCTCAAGGTCGGGTGGCCGCTTTGGAAAAGGAACGCGACGAGGCCGCCTCATTGGCCAAGACTGCTCAATCCGAAGCTGAAGAATTTAATAAGAAGTACAAAGAGACCGTGAAACAGCGGAAGAGCGCCATCCTGATGACTGAAGAGGCCCTTAAAGCCGAAGTGAAGCTCGTTGCTTCTGACTTCGACACGTCGGCAATAGGTGTTTTCAAAACAATCAAGGATGGCAAGATTGTCGATATGCCGAAGAAGTGATCTCTGTACTCTTGTATGAATCTTGTAATTTTTTGTTTCTGTAGACCTTGTCACGTAGTTTGGTAAACTTTGTTGTTGTGCTCGTTGGATCTTACATATGTAAACTACTTTAGTAGTCGTTTGGTCGGCTTATGATTACTGTTTTTTCCCGCTTACTCGGCAGTGCATTTTCGTTCTATTTTATTACCGTTTTGTTAGTATTGGCTTGTCGCTTGTGTTTGTTTACCGTTGCGTTGGCAGTTTGACGAAGCCAAGTCGTGGCTTTATTATTGCTATAGCCGTTTGTTATGGTGTTAATTTGGTTGGTTTCCGGGGTGATCAGTCCTGGGATACCGTATCGTTGTCTCGTTTAACACGTATCATAAGAAATTTGTTGTTATGGGATGTATAGAAGGGTAAAAGTAAATTTGAACAAGTGAATATTAATCGGCAGTTGAGCAAATCTATGGCAATGATAAATATTTAAAAGAAGTAAATTTTTTGATGATAAAGCGAAACCCGGGTCTTACTGAGCTGGTCAGGCCGCCTACTCGGCGTGTTTGGACTAAGAATAAAACCTTCTTAAGTTACCCGCGTTCCACGTTCTCGGGACTTCCTTGCCGTCGAGTCTTTCCAACTTGTAGGCGCCCTTACCAATCACCTCTTTGACTCTGTAAGGGCCTTCCCAGTTGGCTGCCAGCTTACCTTCCCCCTGAGTCGGCATCCCGATGTCGTTGCGCCGCAGGACCAGGTCATTTTGTTCGAATTCTCTTCTGAGTACTTTGGTGTTGTAGCGCAGGGCCATTCTTTGCTTCAGCGCTGCTTCCGACAAATGGGCCATCTCTCTAGCCTCGTCTACTAGGTCTTTCTCTACAGCTTCCTCTTCTCCTCCCAGAAGCAACCGTGGGCTCGGCTCGCCGACCTCTACGGGTATCATAGCATCCACCCCGTATGTCAGGCGGAACGAGGTTTCTCCTGTGGACGATTGCTGGGTTGTGCGGTAGGACTAGAGGATGGAGGTGAGTTCGTTAGCTCATGCTCCTTTTTTCTTATCAAGCCACTTTTTGAGGCCTAGCAAGATGACCTTATTCGTGGCCTAAACTTGGCTGTTCGTCTGGAGATGTTCCACATATGAGAATTTTTGCTTTATGCCTAAACCGGCGAGGAACTCTGTGAACTTCTTGTCAGTGAACTGCGTCCCGTTATCAAAGATAACGACCTCAGGGATGCCGAATCGAGTTACCACTTGTCTCCACATGAACTTCCGACAATTGGATGAGGATATGCTGGCCAGTGGCTCAGCCTCTATCCACTTGGTATAGTAGTCGATAGCAACTATAATTTACTTGACCTGCCCTGGACCGACCGGGAAGGGTCCCAGGAGGTCGACTCCCCAATGTGAGAAAGGTCGGAAAGACGTCAGTAGGCTTACCTCAGTTGCTGGCGCCCTGTGGAAATTGGCGTTCTCCAGGCACTTGATGCATTTCCTTACGAATTCTTTAGAGTCCTTCATCATCGATGGCCAGTAATACCATACTCTGATGAGCTTTCTTGCTAAAGCTTTGCCCCCGATGTGGTGACCGCATCACCCCTCATGGACCTCTCTGAGCACATAGTCCGTTTGATCGGGATGCAGGCATTTCAACAAAGGTTGGCTGATTCCTTTTTTAAACAATTGGCCCTGTATGATTGCATACTTGGCCGCTTCCCGCCTTATCGTTTGGGCCAGCTTGTCGTCGCTGGAGAGCCTCGCCTTCTCTAGAAAATCAATGATCAGGTCCATCCAAGAGGAATCTGATTGAGTCAGTTGCAAGACCACAGCTGTTTCCTTTACCAAACCTTGAATGAGAGACCGGTTGTCGGCCCCTGGTTTTGTGCTTGCTAGTTTGGACAGAAGGTCTGCCCGTGTGTTCCTTTCTCTCGGAACGTGTTGGATCGTGACCTCCTCGAATTGTTTGCTCAACTCTTTGACCTTCTCCAAATACTTCTGTAACAGTGGATCTCTGGCTTGGTAGGTCCCATTGACCTGAGAGGTAACAACCTGCGAGTCACTACACACCTCTAGCCTTGTGGCTCCGACTTCCCTAGCCAGGATTAAGCCTCCCAGAAGGGCCTCGTACATGATTGTTTGACACTGGAAATTCGAACTTGATCGACTATTCATATATGACCCCCGGCTGGGCTTTCCAAGATGATCTCGGCTCCTCCGAACCTTGTCTACGTGGAGCTTCCACCGTATGCTCGTTGCCTCGGTTGGGTCTCCCGTTACTTTTACCAGGAAATCAGCCATGGCCTGCGCTTTAATCGCATGCCTGGTGTTCACATCCTGGGTCGAGCTATCCGATTCGGGATGTTTAGTAACAAAGCGACCGACCTCTTCAGGTCAGGCTATCCGACCTCTTTTCAAAGAGCTCGGTCAAATCGACAGGAAATTCCAAAAAGGGGCCCAACTTAAGTAATACGACCCAAATCCAAAGGCATCCCAAGTCTACAGAGAGAAGGGCGGTTCCCTTGAAGATAAGCTGACCTCACTCAAAGATAAGATAAGATAAAGATAAAATAACTAACTTATCTTATCTAAAGAAGGTCACTCCATACTATTATAAATACACTAGAGCACCTAGGTATAACTCCCTCTGATTCTACATAAAAACCTGCTAATACCCTTGCTAACTTAAGCATCGGAGTCCCTTGCAGGTACTCCCTACCCTCCGGTGACAAGGGATCAGCAGAGCAGCTAGATCAACACGTCGGACACGACAGCTCCGGCCGCCACGCACCAGCCGGACACATCATCTCTGACTAGCACAGAAGATCTCGTCTGAGATCGACCTACAGTTTCAAGTAACCCTCGGAACATTGGCGCCGTTGTCGGGGACCTTGGAAGTCATCCCATCACCATGGCGGACGACCATGACAACGACCACGATTCAGATCTAGAGGACAGAACACCACACAAAAACGCGGGCAATACGCTGAAAGATACCCCGGAATCTAACGGGGACAAAAACTCATCAAATCTGGGAGTGATAGAAGCGCTTCAAGATCGTTTAAAGCAACTTGAGAAAAAAACCCAGCACTAACGAGAAATTGGGAAGGATCTACAAAGAGAGGTAAGGCGACGCCGAGAATTAGAAGATAAACTTCTAAAACTCGAAACCGATCTCAAAGCCAAAGCTACTCGGTCCACCCCTGAGAATAACTCTCGCAAGGATCAAGATCCATTCACTAGGAAAATCATGAAAATCAAAATCCCTAAGGATTTCAAACTTCTGGATATGACTTTGTACGATGGCACTACAGATCCCAACCATCACCTCAGCAATTTTAGAAGTAGAATGTACCTCACCGACGCCTTGGATGCAGTTCGCTGCAAAACTTTTCCAACGACTCTCACAAAGACAGCAATCAGATGGTTCGACAACCTACCTCCGAAGTCCATCTCAAGCTTTGATGACTTAGCCAAAAAGTTCCTGGCCAGATTCTCCATCCAAAAAGATAAGGCTAAGCACGCCCCCAGCCTATTAGGAATCAAGCAAGGAGATCGGGAAAGCCTTCGCAACTACATGGAAAGATTCAACAAAACATGCCTAGACATACAAAGCCTACCAACAGAGGCCGCCATCATGGGCCTCATCAATGGCCTAAGAGAGGGACCTTTTAGCCAATCTATATCAAAGAAGTACCCCACATCTCTGGACGAAGTGCAGAAACGAGCGGAGAAATACATCAACATGGAAAAAAAATTCTCGACTAGGAGAAACCTCAAAATCTGGATTCACCTACCAAGACAAAGACAAAGAGTCCAAAAAGAAGGAAGATTGACAAGGAAAAAAAATTAAAAAATATCATAATTACACCCCCCTCTTAGGGTGTCCCTGGTGGATGTTTACAAAGAAGTCTGCCACACAGAAAAAATACCCCCAGCTCGACCACTCAAAGGCAAAAGAGGAGGAGAAAACCGAAATGAATATTGTGAATACCATCGAGTCCATGGGCACTCCACCAACGAATGCTTTGACTTAAAAAATGTCATAGAAAAATTAGTGAGAGAAGAAAAACTAGATCGGTATCTGGCCACTCGGGACGATGAGCAAAGAAAAAGGAGAAGAGACGAGGAGGTTGGGAGAACCGAGCGATCACCTCGTACACCAGAAAGACATGTCCATATGATACACGGAGGATTCGCAGGAGGAGGAATCTCCAAATCATCTCAAAAAAGATATCTCAAAGAAGTATATCATATCGAAGGAAAGGAGGAAGCACCCGACATCCCCGCAATTACGTTTACCAAAGAAGATGCATCCGGCATCATCTCAGGACACGATGATCCCATGGTCATCACCATTATACTGGCAAATGCAAATCTCCACCGCACACTGATAAACCAAGGGAGCTCCGCCGACATCTTATTCAAAACTGTCTTCGACAAGCTCGGCCTGGAAGATAAAGAACTCAAAGCATATCCAAACAGCCTGTTCGGACTGGGAGACACTCCAGTGCAACCACTGGGATACGTCCCGCTACACACAACCTTTGGAAAAGGAAACCAATCCAGAACACTCAAAATAGACTACATCGTGGTCGACGTGAGTTCAGCCTACAACGCCCTAATAGGTCAGACAACATTAAATCAACTCGGCGCAATAGTTTCAACTCCACATCTATGCATGAAATTCCCAACTGCAGAAGGGATAGCTACGATAAAAGCAGATAAGAAGATGGCGCGCCGCTGTTATAACGAAAGTCTAAACCTCAGAGGCAGAGGAGAAAAATTCCACACAATCGAACTCGGTAGAGTTTAGAGGCAAGAAGAACTACGTCCACAACCTGAAGGCGAAATAGAGAAAGCCCAGATCGGAGACATCCCGGACAAAACAACCAATATTGGCACGACTCTAAAAGGAGATATAAAAGAATCACTCATACAGTTTTTACGAGACAACGTCGACCTCTTTGCGTGGAAGGCTGCAGACATGCCAGGCATAGACCCCGAGTTAATGTATCATAAGCTAGCAGTCTACCCTGGATCTCGTCCAGTACAACAGAGGCGTAGAAAGCTCGGACCCGAAAGATCCCAAGCTGTGGAAGAGCAGGTACAAGCTCTACTGGAGGCAGGATTCATAAGAGAAATCAAGTACCCACTATGGTTAGCTAATGTCGTCTTGGTGAAAAAATCAAACGGGAAGTGGCGAATGTGCACCGACTATACAGATCTCAACAAAGCCTGCCCAAAAGACCCTTATCCACTACCAAGTATCGACGCTCTGGTAGATGCCTCCTCTGGATATAAATACCTCTCGTTTATGGATGCATATTCCGGATACAATTAAATCCCCATGTATCCACCCGATCATGAAAAAACCTCGTTTTTAACACCAAAAGCAAATTACTGCTACATTGTGATGTCTTTTGGTCTCAAGAATGCGGGAGCTACTTATCAAAGGCTAATGAATAAAGTCTTTTCAGATCATATCAGAAAAGTCATGGAAGTCTACGTGGACGACATGTTAATAAAAACACAAAGTGAAGAGACATTATTGTCCAACCTGATCCAAGTGTTCGACACTATAAGGAAGCATGGCATGCGACTCAATCCTGCAAAATGCACATTTGCAGAAGAAGCAGGCAAGTTCTTAGGTTTTATGCTCACACAAAGAGGAATTGAGGCAAATCCAGATAAATGCCAGGCCATACTCAACATGAAGAGCCCAACTTGCGTCAAAGAGATACAACAACTCAACGGGAGACTGGCAGCCTTATCCAGATTCCTAGCAGGATCAGCGATAAGATCTCTTCCCTTCTATGCTACTCTAAGGAAAAGAAAGAAGTTCGAATGGAAAATGGAGTGCGAACAAGCCTTCCAATATTTCAAAAGATTTCTAGGACGGCCACCTATCCTATCTCGGCCACGAGAAGAAAAACCACTCATATTATACCTCGCGGTAGGGAGTCGGACAGTAGCCTCGGCACTAGTTCGAGAAGAGGACAGTGGGAAACAACCCGTATATTTCATCAGTAAAGCATTACAAGGATCTGAGCTGAACTACCAAAAATAGAAAAGTTTGCCTATGCTCTCATACTAACATCTCGACGACTTCGCCCGTACTTCCAAGCTCACACCATTAAGGTTCGGACCAACCAACCCATAAAAGGGATATTGCAGAAAACAGATCTAGCAGGCAGAATTTTACAATGGGCAGTCGAGTTATCCGAGTTCGACCTCCAATATGAAGCTCGGATAGCCATCAAATCACAGTATTTAGCCGACTTCATTGCAGAATTTACAGACACCCCAGAAACCCCCACAGAATGGAATCTCTACGTGGACAGTTCCTCGAATAAGACAGGAAGCGGCGCAGGTGTGATAATTGAAAGTAATCAAGGAACCCAAATCGAACTCTCTCTCAAATTCGGGTTCCCTGCCTCAAACAACTAGGCGGAATATGAGGCACTACTAACTGGTTTAAAGCTGGCTAAAGAGGTCGGAGCTCAAAGACTCATTATCTTCAGCGACTCACAAGTGATCACTTCACAAATAACGGGGAGCTACCAAGCCAAGGACCCCAATATGAAAAAGTTCCTGGGTAAAACCAGAGAACGGCTCGGACAAATCCGGGAATATGAGATCCGCCACATACCCCGCGAACAGAATGCCCAAGCTGATGCACTCTCAAAACTAGCCAGAACCAAACCAGGAGGCAACAATAGAAGCCTTATCCAGAAAATTCTACAGAACCCGTCAATCTCGGAAGAGGAAAAAGTCCTAGCCATAACAGGTCTAGATCAAGGATGGATGACTCCTATAATTAACTACCTCAAAACAGAAACACTTCCTACAGATGAGAAGGAGGCAAAAAGGTTAAAACGGGAGACACAATACTACACTATCATAAACAATACTCTATACAAAAGAGGAATTTCAATACCATTGTTAAAATGTGTACCGACTTCCAACACGAAGGAAGTTCTAGAAGAAATACACAGTGGCATCTGTGGCAATCATCTCGGAGCACAAGCGCTCACCAAAAAAGTACTCCGGACAGGATTTTATTGGCCAACTCTACAAAAGGAGGCCACAGAGTTCGTAAAGACATGTCCACAATGTCAAAAACATGCCAACTTTCACATCGCCCCGCTAGAGGAGCTCATCATCGTAACCTCACATTGGCCATTTGCAAAATGGGGACTCGACCTTCTCGGACCCTTTCCTCAGGGATCGGGACAAATTAAATTCCTCATAGTAGGGGTAGACTATTTCACAAAGTGGATCGAGGCAGAACCCCTAGCTAACGCTACTGCTCAAAGAAGTCGAAAATTTCTATATAGGAACATCGTCACAAAGTTCGGGGTCCCATACTCCATCACCATGGACAATGGCACCCAATTCACAGATGCAGGCTTCAGAAAATTATAGCCGACTTAAACATAAAGCACCAGTTCACTTCCGTCGAACATTCCCAAGCCAATGGACAAGCCGAAGCTGCCAACAAAGTCATATTGGCTGGGCTAAAATGGAGATTACAAGACGCAAAGGGAGCTTGGGCCGAAGAACTCCCACAAGTCCTATGGGCATATCGAACAACGCCATATTCCACCACAAAGGAATCACCCTTTCGATTAGCATACGGAACGGAGGCAATAATCCCAGTAGAGATCGAGGAAGGGTCGCCTAGAGTGGTTCATTACAATGAAGAAGCCAACTCCCAACTTCAAAGGGAAGAGCTCGACCAACTTCCGGAAATCCAAGAAAGAGCTCAGATCAGGGAAGAAGCACTAAAACGTCGAATGGCTTCCAGATATAATCAAAAGGTAGTGCCAAGAGGTTTTGCTGAGAATGATCTCATCCTAATCCGAAATGATATCGGAACAACTCGACCCGAAGAAAGAAAGCTGGCAGCAAACTGGAAAGGACCCTACTGAGTCATAGAAGTACTTGGGAAGGGCTACTACAGACTGTCCGAACTCGAGGGGCGAGAGCTTCCCAGGTCATGGCACGCCTGCAATCTAAGAAGGTACTATAGCTAGGAATGGTAAGGGATCTCAGCATAAGGTGTACTCTTTTTCCTGAAAAGGTTTTTTAATGAGGCACCAAGTTGAGATCCACAAATTATCCGACTCAAAAGGATAAAAACTCCACATGTACATATTTGCATTTTTTTTTAAATAAAATATGTTTAGATATTCGACAAATGCTCAAGCCGCATTAATCTGAAACATTCATCGTCCGATTATAAAGCAACAGATCGGCAGAAAGTGAAAATCGAATTCACTGCATGATCACGATAAAGATCAGCAGAGATGAAAACCAAATTCATCTCAAGGTCGATTAAACAAGCATTGAACTCACCTTCTACAAATCGGTAAAGATGAAAACAAAATAATGCAAGAAGTTATCGAAAGTGATCCAGAGAAAAGACCTGACGAGGTCTTAATGGATTGCTAAATAATAACTTAAAGACTGGCCGACGTTAAGAAGTCGGACCAAGTCAAACCAAGTTATAAATAAACCCTGGAAAGAGGTCTGGCCAACCCTATAAAAGAGGATTACTTTAACTTAGAAGGGATCGATATGACGAAGTCGGCCCAAAACATAATAGTTATAAAAGTAATCCCTGAAAGAGACCTGAACAAGGTCCAAGAAAGAGGATTACAAAATAACTTAGAAGAGCCCAACGCGAAGAAGTCGATCCAAAACATAAAGCTACAAAAATAATCCCTGAAAGAGACCTAAAAAGGGGTCCAAAAAGAGGATTATCAACAACAGCTCGGACAAAACCGACATATTGAAATCGGCGACTTCAGCGTTATACAACAAAAAGTTCCAACACTCCCAAAAAAAAAATAGAAAGGTGGCAAGACAAGTGTAGACAGACGTGATATAAAAACTGCTAGCTATAATAATGGCAAGCTTCAGAGGCCACCAAAATCAGCCCCAAAAGCTTGAAAACTGCTTTGTTTTTCAAAATAAAGTTGCTAAACAAGCAACTAAGAGAGTGTCAACAGTCAGCAAAATACCATTTACAAAAAATAAACAGTTCAAAAGCCCACAGACAGGGTCATACACAAATAACTAAAGAGAATCCAGAGGTTTCCCAGAAGCAGCATCAACATGGGGCGAAGGAGGACGAGTCTGGAGGGGCACAGCATCCACCATCCCGTCATCTCGATTCAATATCTGACAGTCAGGCTCGGGCACGGGATGACTAATCCCGCCAGGAGGAGCTGAAGAAGTCGGCACAACAGTGGCTTTGGCAACTGGCACAGGCAGAGGTTCAACATCGTTGTCATCAAGGTCGTCAGGAACAATCTTGCCCTCCTTCACGACATTGTCCAGGCTGAAAAGAGTAAGGTCGATCTCGGGAGTAAGAACTCGAACTTGCTCCTTCAGATTCTCATAAGCAGCATTTACGCTGCCCACAAGGTGACCCTAGAGCTCAGCATAGTCAACCCGGACAGACTCCAACTCTTCTCTGAGATGCATTACTTCACGGTAGGATGTGACATAGCTGTCCTTGTGCCTCAATGCCGTGTCCTCAGCCGACTTCACGGAAGCCGCCAAGGCCATAGAACTAGCCTTTTCACCCTCTAATTCTTTCTCCACCTTCGCCAACTTTACCTCCAGCTTCTCCTTCAAACCTCTTATTCTATCAAACTCCGCCTTAGCCTCAAGCATGAAAGATTTTGTAGCATGAACCGGGATACCCTGAGCAGTTCGAAAAAGAGCCGCACCCATATGAGCCATCTTCACACTACTTCTAGTTATGAACTCCAGGTGATGAAGAATGGACACATCATCCATTGAAAGACCTCCATAGGGGGCAATCTGTTGGTCGACAAACTCGACGGCATCAAAATCAGGGGCATCAAGGTTAAAAGGCTCAGATGTTTTTTGCTTTTTCGGAGGAGGAGCGTCAGCACCAGCAGCTGAAGTTTGTGGAGGGTCAGTCAGACGAACTCGGAGAGTAGGGATCACCCTCCTCGGCCCAGGTGAACTCGGCACGGATGGCTTCGATTGAACCTGGGATGATCCCTCTCCGGCCGCTTTGGCCGAGATGTTTTGGGCGACAGTAGCCTTCCTGGCCCTCTTGAAGGCCTTCATATATTCATTATTTTTCATCATATCTGCAAGCAACACATAACAGTGAGAAATCAAGTTACAAATCAGAAAAAAGCTTGCAGAAAATAAAATCAACAGACAAAGAAAGGAAATCGATCACTACCCAGCTCAGCTCGGAGAAGTGAGGGGTTCCCTAAGAATTTCTTGGTATCAAGATAGGGAGGCTCCCCCCAATTCTCCTCCAACACAGTCACAAAGGCCTACTCGACCTCGTCAACCATCTCCTATGAATACCTCGACACAACAACGTTCTTTTGCCACTCTAAAGAAAAAGTGGGCTCATCATTCTCATCCAGAAAAAGGGCCAAGCTCCTTCAACAGCTCGGACCTTTAAGAAATAGTTCTTAAAATCACGAAACGATTCGTCATACATAGAAAAAACTTTCTTTCCTTGCGAAGCTCAGAAAGAAACCTAGGCAGCCTTTTTCTTCACTACCCCAGGTTTTGTCAAGACAAACAAATAAAAGAAAAGGGATTGCGAGGCAGGGACGTCAAGTTTACGACACAACAATTGAAAGATCTTTATAAAGCCCCAAGAATTAGGGTGAAGTTGGGATGGAGCTACATTGCAAGACCATAACAGATTGGTCTCAAAAGGAGTAAAAGGAATGGTGATGCTCATTTGGCCAAAGAAGAAATCGTATGCATAGAAAAAAAGACGGTCTTCAGCAACTCGAGTAGAGAAACAAACTCTCTCTTCAGAAGTAGGGGGTACAAGCTCATAATTCTTTTCCCCACTATCACTATTACAAACCCTATGATATTGCCTAAGCTGCTGACAAAATTCAGAATCAACCAAATAAACACATAAAAGAACCATCGAATCCACCCAATAAGCCATGCCCTCAGGGACTTGAGAAGATGTTTCAACAATGTTCTTGCGAGAAGACATGAGGTCAACTAGTCCTACAGCAAGAAAAGAAGAAAATGGATTACTAACCCAAACATCTCGGATAAAGTCAAAACCCATATCAGAACAACTCGGATAAGCATGACACCAGAGCAATACAAGCAATGAAAGAAAACCCCAGGACCCACACTAAAGATCCAGGGGCATCCTTTGGAGGCAACTTATGGAACAAGAACTCAGGGAAACCTACAAGTCTACATCTCTACACATCTTAACAGGAAGATAACACTCTGAGAAGAAAGCTACGAGCTACAAATCAAATAAAGTCATCAAAATAACTACCTCCCAAATTCACAGTCACAGACGGAACTACCAAACAACGAAAGTATCAACAAGAAGTCATCAAAGACGCCACCTTTTTTAGAAAATAAACACCCCAAACAAACAAGCCACTAGAAAAAATCGTTACTTTCTACAAAGGATCATCAATAAAATCATCAACAGAGCGAAAGTCATCAAAAGGAGCAACCTTCTGGGCAAAGTAAAACAGGTTCATAAAAAACCAAAAAAACATGCAGCACAGGGAGAAGCGAGCACGACAATGCAAAAAGATTCAAGCTTTCCAAACATGCATTCAAAACCAAAACTTTAACAAGAACCGAAGGAAAAAACAACAAAAGAAGCACAAAGAAAGAAAAATCAACCTGAACGAAGGAAGAAGCTTCGAAGGAGATTGAAAATGGAAAGACGGAATCGCCCAGAAAATCGCCGAATGACGCCGCAACGCAAGAAAGGCAAAGTGTAGGCAAAAACAGAAAGCGAGAGAGTGAAGGGAGAAGTTACAAAGAAAAACGGAGAAAATAAACCGTTTCTGATTGCAAAATTCAAAATAAAAAGCCAAGGGAAACAGGGCAATTAAAACCAATTAATGAAGGTATTAAACCCTCGCACGTTCCCAATAACAGAGCGCTGATATAAAAGCGCGCGCTTTTAAAGGAAAACGTTCCACATTCAAAAAATTTCGACAAGGAAAGAAATCGACAAATGCTCGAGTTCGGCTTCACTAGAGAAGGATCGAAGTCAAGGACTCGACCTCAAAAAAGAAGACCGAGCTCAAGCAGGGGCACTGTTCACACCCTGGGTCGAGCTATCCGATCCGGGATGTTCAGTAACAAAGCGACCGACCTCTTCAGGTCAGGCTATCCGACCTCTTCTCAAAGAGCTCGGTCAAATTGACAGGAAAGTCCAAAAGGGGCCCAACTTAAGGAATACGACCCAAATCCAAAGGCATCCCAAGCCTACAGAGAGAAAGGCGGTTCCCTTGAAGATAAGCTGACTTCACTCAAAGATAAGATAAGATAAAGATAAAATAACTAACTTATCTTATCTAAAGAAGGTCACTCCACACTATTATAAATACACTAGAGCATCCAGGTATAACTCATACTCTGATTCTACATAAAAACCTGCTAATATCCTTGCTAACTTAAGCATCGGAGTCCCTTGCAGGTACCCCCACCCTCCGGTGACAAGGGATCAGCAGAGCAGCTAGATCAACACGTCGGACACGACAGCTCCGGTCGCCACGCACCAGCTGGACACATCATCTTTGACCAGCACAGAAGATCTCGTCCGAGATCGACCTACAGTTTCAAGTAACCCTCGAACACCTAGGTTCATATTGCAAGTCATACTGGGATAGCTCGATAGCCCAAGTCATCATTCTTCCCGCTAAGTTGGGTTTCTGGAGTACCTAGCGGATTCCCTGGTCTGTCCTCACGACCACTTGATGACCCTGGAAGTATTGTCGTAATCTACAGGAAGAGGTCAGGAGCGCAAGTGCCAACTTCTCTAATTTACTGTATCTCAATTCTACTCCTTGCAGTGCTTTGCTCATGAAGTAAATTGGCTGTTGGGTTTTTCCTTCTTCTCGCACTAAAACCGCTGCCATCGCTTCATCCGTTATGGCCAAGTACAGGTATAGCGGTTCTCCGACCATGGGCTTCCCGAGAACGGGTGGTGTTCCGAGGGTTACCTAAAACTGTAGGTCGATCTCGGACGAGATCTTCTGTGCTGGTCGGAGATGACGTGTCCGGCTTGTGGGTGGTGGCCGGAGCTGTCGTGTCCGACTTGTTGAACTGGCGATGCTACTGATCCTTTGTCACCGGAGGGTGGTGGTACCTGCAAGGGACTCCGATGCTTAAGTTAGCAAGGGTATTAAGCAGGTTTTTAGTAGAATCAGAGTATGAGTTATACCTGGGTGCTCCAGTGTATTTATAATAGTGTGGAGTGACCTTTCTGGAGATAAGATAGTTATCTTATCTTATCTTATCTTATCTTTGAGTGAAGTCATCTTATCTTCAAGGAAACCGCCCTTATCTCTATAGGCTTGGGCTGCCTTTGGATTTGGGTCGTGTTCCTCTGTTTGGGCCTTTTTTGGGCTTTTCCTGGTGATTTGGGCTCTTTGAGAAGAGGTCAGATAGTAATGACCTGAAGAGGTCGGTCGACTTGTCGTCAAGCAACCTGGGTCGGACAGCTCAACCCAGGGTATAAACAGTTCCCCTGCTCCAGTGTGGTCTTCCTTTTGAGGTCGAGTCCTTAGTTTCAGAACTTCAATCCTTCTCTGGAGAAGCTGAGCTCGAGCATTTGTTGATCTCTTTTTATAGAGCTTCTTTTTGAATGCGGAACGTTTTTCCTTTACCTCTTTCATTTTTGAAAACATGCGTTCCTTGCTTTGGGAACGTGCGAGGGTTTTTAATGCCCCATTAACTCCTTAATGTTCCGTTTCTTTTGCCTCCCGCTTTCATTTTGAATTACACCAAAGCTTTTTCTGTTTCTCTTTCTCTTGCTTGCTGTAACTTCCCCTTTTCTCTTTTATTCTTCTGTTTCATTTGCGACTCTTCGTTCTCTTGTCTTCATGCTCTCCTTGGAAGTGATCATTGGGATGGGCTCGCCGTTTGTTTCCGTCTTCGTTGCCTTCTTACTTTACAGGTTTGTCCTCTTTTCTTCTTCTTTCTTTCCGTACTTACTTTATGCTTGAAAAGTTTTGATTTTGCTTGGTTTTATGTTAGAAAGCTTGAATCTTTTTTACGTTTGTCGTGCATCTGATTATCACTGCAATGTGTGCTCTGGGAGTTTCTTCGATTTTGAATGATCCTTTTTTATGTTTTTAGGGTTTTTGCATGCCGTTATTGTTTTTGATTTGTATCCTTTGATTTTGAGGCTTATGAATTGCATGTCGTGACTGAGGCTTACGAATCTGCTTGATTCTGAAAAATATTGCGCCTTTGATGACTTCCATTGTCCTGTTTTGATGTTGATAGTTTTCTTTGCTGATAGATTCGTAAAAGATAACGATTTTCTGATGACTTTTTGATTTGCGATTTTCTTCTCGGAGTTTTGTTGGAAGAGGGTTATTTTCTTTGTTGAGAGATTTGTTGGAATGCAGCCTTGTAGATTTTTATGAGTCCTTACTCTGTTACTGCCTCCAAAGGATGCCCCTGGACCTTGGTGTACGTCTTGGGGTTTTTCTTTTACTGTTTGTATGCTTGAGTCATGTTTGTCTGAGCTGATTTCTTTGATTTTGCTCGAGCTGCTTTGGTTAGTAATCCATTTTTCTTTTTCTTGCTGTAGGACTAGTTGACCATGTCTTCTCGTAAAAATATTGTTGAGACGTCCTCCAAGGTCCCCGAGAGTATGTTCGATTGGCTGGACTCCCTCGTTCTGATGTGTTTTTCAATAGTTAATTCCGAGTACCTTGTGGAACTTAAAAAATATCACCAGATCTGTAGTCGTAAAGATCAGGAGAAAAACTATGAATTGGTAGCGCCTGACTCCGATGAAAGGGTTTACTTTCCTTCTCTGACCCAGGGAGAACGTCCCTTCTTCTATGCCTACGATTATTTTTTCAGCCAGCTGAACATTACTTTTCGTTTTACCTCTTTTGAGACCGACTTATTGTGGTCGTGTAATGTAGCTCCATCCCAGCTCCATCCGAACTCCTGGGGCTTTATCAAGATCTTTCAGTTGCTTTTCCAAGAGTTGGATGTCACACCTTCTCAAACTCTCTTTCTATATCTTTTTGTTTTGACCAAGCCTGAGATTACCAAAAAGAAAGCTTCTTGGGTTTCTTTCAGGTCTGCCCAAGGGCACAAAGTGTTTTCTATGTACGATGAGTCTTCCCCTTATGTTGGCAAAAGAAAGTTGTAGCATCTAGATATACGTGGGAGATGCTTGATGAGGTTGAGTAGGCTTTCGTGACTTTGTTGGAAGGGATTTGGGGACAACCTTCTCATCTTAACACAAAGAGATATTTAGGAGACCCTTCCCTTGTTTGAGCTGAGCTGGGTAGTGGTCGACTTCTTTTTACTTTGGCTTACTTTGTTTTTTGTTTCTATTTCTTCCAGCTTTGCAACTTGTTTTGTTGTATTTTTCAGAAATGGTTAAAAATAAGGACTCCATGAGGGCCTTAAGAAGGCGAGAAAGGCTACAGCTGCCCAGAATATCTCGACCAAGGTGGCTGAGGGAGGATCCTCTCATGTTCCTCCAAAACAGCCGATATCAAGCTCTTCTTGGCCGAGGAAGATGATTCCTACTCCTCGGGTCCACTTGATTGATCCTCCCAAGGCTTCTGCTGCTACCTCTTCTCCTACTATCGTTCCTCCTCCAAAAAGACAGAGGACTGTCGAACCCTTCAATCTGGATGCCCCCGACTTTGATGCTGTCGGATTTGTTGATCAACAAATTGCTCCTTATGGTGTTGTTCCTACCGACGATGTATCCATTCTTCGTCATTTGGACTGCATCACTCGGAGTAGTATAAAGATGGCTCATATGGGGGCAGCGCTATTTCGGACTGCCCAGGATGTTCCAGTTCACGCGACAAAGGCTTTTATGCAGGAGGATAAGTCTGAATATGACAGAATTAAGGGATTGAAGGAGGAGCTCGAGGTGAAGGTGGCGAAGTTGGAAAAAGAGTTGGAGGGTGAAAAGGCTCGAGCTACTACTGCGGAGGCTTCTGCGAACTTGGCTGAGGAGACGGCACATAAGCATATGGAGAGCTATGTCCTAGCCTATGGTGAGATAATAGAGCTCAGGGAGAGGTTGAAATCTTCCCAGGCCGACTATACCGAGCTCCAGGGTCACCTTGTAGGTAGTGTAAATGCTGCTTATGAGAATTTGAAAGCTCAGGTTCGAGTTCTTGTGTCCGAGCTCGACCTTACCCTGTTCAGCTTAGACAACACTGTAGTGGATGGTAAGATTGTCCCTGATGGCTCGGATGATGATGATGTGGATGTAGACCCTCCTCCTGTGCCATCTGTCAAAGCCTCTGTTGTCCCGCCTTCTTCAATTCCCACAGCTGAGGTCGGCCAGCCCAAGTCCGACCCTGATGTCCAGATCCTGAACCGGGATGATGGGATGGTAGATGCAGTACCCCTTCAGACTCGTCCTCCTTCACCTCGAGATACTGCTACTGGGGAGTCTTTGGATCCTTTATAATTTTTCTTTGATGTATTGTGTATAGCCTGGCCTGTGGACTTTTGAACTCTTTATTTTGTAGCTTGTGACTTTGACTTGGTTATTTTGGTTGCTTTTCTATGGCAACTTTATTTTTAGAAAAAACAAAGTAGTTTCTTAGGCTCTTGGGGTCGACTTCAAGTGGCCTCTTGAGTCCGTTATTATAACAACCTTGTTTCTTTTGTGATATGTTTGTCTGCGTCTTTTTTGACACTTTCTGGAATATTGAGAGTGTTGGAATCTTGCTGTCCGACCTTTGATTGCCTTTGTGCTTTATTTCTTGCTTTTAGTTGAAGCTAGCTTTGTTCAACTAGTCTTCTTCGCATTCTTTGATACAATACTTGTAGATTGATTTTATTGAGGTCATGATTTTCTGGGTCCGACTTGGGCTCCTTGTAGCGCATGCCTTCTGTCGGCCGACTTCTTCATCTTGGTCTGTTCGTAGTTATTTCTAGTAATCCATTTTGTTCGGACCTTGTCAGGTCTCTTTTTATGGATTACTTATTTATAACTTTTTGTAGCTTTGTCGGGCCGACTTCGTCATGTCAGTCCCTTCTAAGTTATTTTTAGAAATCCATATTATTTGGACCTTGGTCAGGTCTCTTTTATGGATTACTTTTTATAACTTTTGTGGTTTTGTCGGGCCGACTTCATCATGTCAGTCCCTTCTAAGTTATTTATAGTAATTCATATTATTTGGACCTTGGTCAGGTCTCTTTTATGGATTACTTTTTATAACTTTTGTGGTTTTGTCGGGCCGACTTCATCATGTCGGTCCCTTCTAAGTTATTTCTAGTAATCCTCTTTTTTAGGGCTGGCCAGGCCTCTTTCTAGGGATTTACTTTTTATAACTTTTTGTTGTTGTAGTCGACTGGTCCGACTTCTTTATGTCGGTTTGTTGTTAAGTTATTTTTAGCAACCCATTTTTATTAAGATCTCGTCAGGTCATTTCCTATGGATCACTTTTGATAACTTCTTGCATTATTCTGTTTTTGCCGCTTTTTATCTTGCCAATTTTGTAGAAATTGAGTTTGATCCTCGTTTGGTCGACCTTTGATGAATTAGGTTTTCATCTTCGTTGATCTTTATCGTGATCGAGCAGTGAATTTCTTTTCACTTTTTGCCGATCTGTCGCTTTATAATCGGGTGATGAATTTTTGCGTTTCAGATTAATGCATCTTGATAAAAGGATTTGTAGAAAATCTAAAAAATTTTATTCAAAATATAAAATATGCAAATATATACATGTGGGTGTTTTACCCCTCTAAGTCAGGTAGTTCATAGATCTTGGCTTGGTACCTCGTTAAAAAACCTTTTTCAGGAAAAAGAGTGCACCTTATCCTAAGATCTTTATTACCTCCTAACTGTAATACCTTCTTAAGTTGCAGGTGTGCCGTGACCTTGGAAACTCCCCGCCTTCGAGTTCGGACAGCCTGTAGTAGCCCTTTCCGAGTACTTCTATGACTCGTTAGGGTCCTTTCCAATTTGCTGCCAGCTTTCCTTCTCCAGGTCGACTTGTTCCGATATCATTTTGGTTTAGGACGAGGTCATTCTCGGTAAAACCTCGCTGTACTACCTTTTGATTGTATCTTGAAGCCATTTGACATTTTAACGCCTCTTCCTTGATCCGAGCTCTTTCTCGAATTTCTGGAAGTAGGTCGAGTTCTTCCCTTTGAAGTTGGGAGTTGGCCTCTTCACTGTAGTAGATCACTCTGAGCGATCCTTCTTCGACCTCCACTGGGATCATTGCCTCCATTCCGTAAGCTAATCGGAAAGGTGATTCCTTTGTGGTGGAGTGTAGAGTTGTTCGATATGCCCATAGGACTTGTGGGAGCTCTTCGGCCCAGGCTCCCTTTGCATCCTGTAATCTCCGTTTTAGCCCGGCTAATATAACTTTATTGGCAGCTTCTACCTGTCCATTGGCTTGGAGATGTTCTACGGATGTGAATTGGTGCTTTATTTTCAAGTCGGCCACCAATTTTCTGAAGCCTGCGTATGTAAATTGAGTGCCATTGTCTGTGGTGATGGAGTATGGAACCCCAAACATTGTGACAATATTTCTATATAGGAATTTTTTACTTCTTTGAGCAGTGGCGTTAGCTAGGGGTTCTGCCTCAATCCATTTTGTAAAATAGTTTACCCCGACGATGAGGAACTTGACTTATCCTGATCCTTGAGGGAAGGGCCCAAGGAGGTCGAGTCCCCATTTTGCAAATGGCCATGGTGAGGTTATGCTGATGAGCTCCTCTGGTGGAGCGATGTGAAAATTAGCATGTTTCTGACATGGTGGACATATTTTTACGAATTTTGTTGCTTCTTTTTGTAAAGTTGGCCAATAGAATCCGGCTCGGAGTACTTTTTTGGTGAGAGCTTGTGCTCCGAGATGGTTGTCACAGATGCCACTGTGTATTTCTTCTAAAACTTCCTTAGTGTTGGAAGTCGGCACACATTTTAATAGTGGTGTTGAAATCCCTCTCTTGTATTGAGTATTGTTTATGATGGTGTAGTATTGTGCCTCCTGTTTTAACCTCTTTGCCTCCTTCTTATCTGTGAGGAGTGTTTCTGTTTTGAGGTAGTTAATTATAGGAGTCATCCATCCTTGATCCAGACTTATTATGGATAGGACCTTTTCTTCTTCCGAGACTGACGGGTTTTGTAGTATCTCCTGGATGAGGCTTCTATTGTTGCCCCCTGGTTTGGTGCTGGCTAGTTTTGAGAGTGCATCAGCTCGAGCATTCTATTCCCGAGGTATGTGGCGGACCTCATACTCTTCGAGTTGTCCGAGCTGTTCTTTGGTTTTGTCCAAGTACTTTTTCATGGTGGGATCCTTGGCTTGGTAGCTCCCTGCTATTTGTGAGGTGACTACTTGTGAGTCGCTAAAGATGATAAGTTTTTGGGCTCCGATCTCTTTAGCCAGCTTCAAACCAACTAGTAATGCCTCATATTCGGCTTGGTTGTTCGAAGCAGGGAACCTGAATTTGAGGGAAAGTTCAACTTGGGTTCCCTAGTTGCTTTCAATTATCACACCTGCGCCACTTTCGGTTTTGTTTGAGGAACCGTCTATGTAGAGATTCTATTCTGTCGGGAATTTCGGGATGTCTGTAAACTCTGCAATGAAGTCAGCCAGATACTGTGATTTGATGGCTGTCCGAGCTTCATATTGAAGGTCAAATTTGGACAACTCAACTGCCCATTGTAAGATTCTTCCTGCTAGGTCTGTTTTCTGCAGAATACCTTTTATGGGCTGGTTGGTCCGAACCTTGATGATATGGGCTTGGAAATATGGGCGAAGTCGTCGAGACATCAGTATGAGAGCATAGGCGATTTCTATTTTTTGGTAGTTCAGTTCAGACCTTTATAGTGCCTTGCTGATGAAGTATATAGGTTGTTGTCCACTTTCGTCCTCTCTTACCAGTGCTGAGGCTACTGTCCGATTTCCTACTGCGAGGTACAATACAAGTGGTTCTCCTTCCCGTGGCCGAGTTAGAATAGGTGGTTGTCCCAAGAACTTTTTAAAATTCTGGCAGGCCTGTTTGCACTCTGTTGTCCATTCAAACTTCTTTCCCTTCCTTAGAGTGGCGTAGAAGGGGAGAAATCTTATTGCTGATCCGGCTAGAAATCTGGACAAGGCCGCTGTTCACACCCTGGGTCGAGCTATCCGACCTGGGATGATTGGCGACAAAGCGACCGACCTCTACCGACCTCTTCTCAAAGAGGTCGGCCAAATCGACGGAAAAGCCCAATAAAGGGCCCAAATAGAGGAACACGACCCAAATCCAAAGGCAATCCAAGCCTAAAGAGGTAAAGGCGGTTCCCTTGAAGATAAGCTGACCCCACCCAAAGATAAGATAACATAAGATAAGTAACTTATTTTATCAGAAAGGTCAGCCCACACTACTATAAATACACTGGAGCACCCAGGTATAACTCATACTCTGATTCTACTAAAAACCTGCTTAATACCCGTGCTAACTTAAGTATCGAGTCTCTTGCAGGTACCCCCCACCCTCCGGTGACCAAGGATCAGAAGTGCAGCTAGTCCAACGACTCAGATACAACAGCTCCGGCCGCCACCAGCCAGTCGGACACGTCATCTCCGACCAGTACAGAAGATCTCATCCGAGATCGACCTACAGTTTCAGGTAACCCTCGGAACATTGGCGCCGTTGCCGGGGAACCTGGGAGTCATCCCATCACCATGGCAGACAAACAGGATAACGACCACAACTCAGATTTAGAGGACAGAATGCCACACAAAAATACGGGTGCCACACCAAAGGACACTCCATAATCTAACGGAGACAAAAACTCATCACATCCGGGAGTAATAGAAGCCCTTCAAGATCGCCTAAAGCAACTCAAAAAAGAAAGCCAGTACCAGCAAGAAGTCGGCAAGGATCTACAAAGAGAGGTAAAGCGACGTCGAGAATTAGAAGATAAACTTCTACAACTTGAAGCCGATCTCAAAGCAAAGACTACCCGGACCACCCCTGAAGACAACTCTCGCAAAGATCAGGATCCATTCACTAGGGAAATCATGAAGACTAAAATCCCTAAAGACTTCAAACTTTCGGATATGACTTTGTATGATGGCACTACAGATTCCAACCATCACCTCAGCAACTTCAGAAGCAGAATGTACCTCACCGACGCCTCAGACGCTGTTCGTTGCAAAGCTTTTCCAACGACTCTCACGAAGACAGCAATTAGATGGTTCGACAACTTACCTCCAAAGTCCATCTCCAACTTTGACGACCTGGAAAGTCTACTAGGTATCAAGCAAGGAGATCGGGAAAGTCTCCGCAACTATATGAAAAGATTCAACAAAACGTGCCTAGACATACAAAGCTTACCAACAGAGGCTGCCGTCATGGGCCTCATCAACGGCCTACGAGAAGGACCCTTCAGCCAATCTATATCAAAGAAATATCCCACATCCCTAGACGAGGTACAGGAGCGGGCAGAGAAGTACATCAACATGGAAGAAAATTCTCGACTTGGAGAAGCCTCGAAATCCGGTTTCACCTACCGAGATAAAGATAAAGAATCCAAGAAGAAGGAAGATCGAATGGGCGAAAAAATCAAAAAGTATCATAATTACACCCCTCTTTGGGTGTCCCTTGTGGATATTTACAAAGAAGTCTGTAACACAGAAAAGATACCCCCAGCTCAACCACTCAAAGGCAAAAAAGGAGGAGGAAATCAGAACAAGTACTGTGAATATCATCGGGTCCGAGGACATTCCACCAACGAGTGCTTCGACTTAAAAAATATCATAGAAAAGTTAGTAAGGGAAGGAAAACTAAATCGGTATCTAGCCACCCGAGATGATGAACAAAGAAAAAGACGAAGAGATGAAGACGTCGGACGAGCTGAGCGATCACCTCGTACGCCAGAAAGACATGTCCATATGATACACGGAGGATTTGTAGGAGGTGGAATCTCCAAATCATCCCGCAAAAGATACCTCAAAGAAGTATATCATGTCGAAGGGAAGGAGGAAGCACCCGACATCCCTGCAATCACGTTTACCAAAGAAGACGCATCCGGTATCATCTCAGGACACGACAATCCCATGGTCATCACTATCATACTGGCAAACGCCAATCTCCACCGCACATTAATAGACCAAGGGAGTTTTGCCGACATCTTATTCAAAACTGCCTTCGACAAACTTGGCCTAGAAGAAAAGGAGCTTAGAGCATATCCGAACAGCTTGTTCGGACTGGGAGATACCCCAGTACAACCACAGGGATACGTGTCGCTACACACAACCTTCAGAAAAGGGAACCAATCCAGAACACTCAAGATAGACTACATTGTGGTCGACGTGAGTTCAGCCTACAATGCCCTAATAGGTCGGACAACACTAAATCAACTCGGCGCAATAGTCTCGACTCCACATCTATGCATGAAATTCTCAACTACAGAAGGGATAGCTACGATAAAAGCAGATCAAAAGATGGCACGCCGCTGTTATAACGAAAGTCTAAACCTCAGAGGTAGAGGAGAAGAGTTCCATACAATTGAGCTTGGTGGAGTTCAGAGACGTGAAGAACTCCGTCCACAAACCGAAGGAGAAATAAAGAAAGTTCAGATCGGGGATACCTCGGACAAAACAACTAATATTGGCACGATCCTGAAGGGAGACGCAAAAGAATTACTAGTACAGTTCTTACGAGATAATGTCGATCTCTTTGCATGGAAAGCTGCAGACATGCCAGGCATAGACCCCAAGCTAATGAGTCACAAGTTGGCGGTCTATCCAGGATCTCGGCCGGTACAGCAGAGACGAAGAAAACTTGGGCCAGAACGATCCCAAGCTGTGGAACAACAGGTACAAGCACTACTGGAGGTAGGATTCATAAGAGAAGTCAAGTACCCACTATGGCTAGCTAACGTCGTCTTGGTGAAAAACTCAAATGGGAAGTGGCGAATGTGCACCGACTACACCGACCTCAACAAAGCGTGCCCAAAAGATCCTTACCCACTCCTAAGTATCGATGCTCTGGTAGATGCTTCCTCCGGATATAGATACCTCTCGTTTATGGATGCATATTCCGGATACAACCAAATTCCCATGTATCCACCAGATCAAGAAAAGACCTCGTTTTTAATGCCAAAAGCAAATTACTGCTACATTGTGATGCCTTTCGACCTCAAGAATGCGGGAGCTACTTATCAAAGGCTAATGAATAAAGTCTTTTCAGATCATATCGGAAAAATCATGGAAGTCTACGTGGACGACATGTTAATAAAGACACAAAGCGAAGAAACATTATTGTCCGACCTGGCCCAAGTGTTCGACACTATAAGGAAGCATGACATGCGACTCAATCCCACAAAGTGCACCTTTATAGTAGAAGCGGGCAAATTCTTAGGTTTCATGCTCACACAAAGAGGAATTGAAGCAAATCCAGACAAATGCCAGGCTATACTCAACATGAAGAGCCCGACTTGTGTCAGAGAGGTACAACAACTCAACGGGAGATTGGCAGCCTTATCCAGATTCTTAGCAGGATCAGCAATAAGATCTCTCCCCTTCTATGCCACTTTAAGGAAAGGAAAGAAGTTCGAATGGACAACAGAATGCGAGCAAGCCTTCCAGGATTTCAAAAACTTCCTGGGACGACCGCCTATCCTAACTCGACCATGAGAGGAAGAACCACTCGTATTATACCTTGCAGTAGGAAGTCAGGCAGTAGCCTCAGCACTGGTTCGAGAGGACGACAAAGGGCAACAGCCTGTATATTTCATCAGTAAAGCGCTGCAACCAAGCTGAACTAACAAAAAATAGAAAAGTTCGCCTACACTCTCATACTGACATCTCGACGACTTCGCCCATACTTCTAGGCCCACACCATTAAGGTTCGGACCGACCAGCCCATAAAGGGGATACTACAGAAAACAGATCTAGCAGGCAGAATTTTACAATGGGCAGTCGAGTTATCCGAGTTCGAACTCCAATACGAAGCTCGAACAGCCATCAAATCACAATACTTGGCCGACTTCATTGCAGAATTCACGGATACCCTGAAAACCCCCACAGAATAGAATCTCTACGTGGACGGATCTTCAAATAAGACTGGAAGCGGCGTAGGTGTGATAATAGAAAGCAACCAAGGAACCCAAGTTGAGCTTTCCCTCAAATTTGGGTTCCCGGCCTCAAACAACCAGGCAGAATATGAAGCGTTACTAGCTGGTTTGAAGTTGGCTAAGGAGGTTGGAGCTCAAAAACTCAACATCTTCAGCAACTCACAAGTAGTCACCTCACAGATAACAGGGAGTTACCAAACCAAAGATCCCACCATGAAAAAGTATTTGGATATAACCAAAGAACAGCTCGGATAACTCATATAAGATCTGCCACATACCCCGCGAACAAAATGCCCGAGCTGATGCACTCTCAAAGCTAGCCAGCACCAAACCAGGGGGCAACAATAAAAGCCTCATCCAGGAAATGCTACAGAACCCGTCAATCTCGGAAGCAGAAAAAGTCCTAGCTATAACAAGTCAGGATCAAGGATGGATGACCCCCATAATTAATTACCTCAAAAAAGAAACACTCCCCACAAATGAGAAGGAAGCAAAGAGGTTAAAACGGGAGGCTCAGTACTACACCATCATAAACAATACCCTATACAAAAGAGAGATTTCAATACCATTGTTAAAATGTGTGCCGACCTCTAACACAAGAGAAGTTTTAGAGGAAGTACACAGCGGTATTTGTGGCAATCATCTCGGGGCACAAGCTCTCACCAAAAAGGTACTTCGGATGGGATTTTACTGGCCAACTCTACAAAAGGAAGCTACAAAATTTGTAAAGACATGTCCCCCATGCCAGAAACATGCCAACTTTCACATCGCCCCGCCAAAAGAACTCATCAGCGTAACTTCGCCTTGGCCATTTGCAAAATGGGAACTCGATCTTCTCGACCCTTTTCCCAGGGATCAGGACAAGTCAAATTCCTCATAGTCGGAGTAGACTATTTCACAAAGTGGATTGAGGCAGAGCCCCTAGCCAACGCCACTGCTCAAAGAAGCCGAAAATTCCTATATAGGAACATTGTCACAAGTTTCGGGGTTCCATACTCCATCACCACAGACAATGGCACTCAATTCACAGATGCAAGCTTCAGGAAATTAGTAGCCGACTTGAACATAAAGCACCAGTTCACCTCCGTCGAACATCCTCAAGCCAATGGGGAAGCTGAAGCTGCCAACAAAGTCATATTGGCTGGGTTAAAACAGAGACTGCAAGATGCGAAGGGAGCTTGGGCTGAAGAACTTCCACAGGTCCTATGGGCATATCGAACCGCGTCACATTCCACCACAAACGAATCACCGTTCCGATTAGCGTACGGAGTGGAGGCAATAATCCCAGTAGAGGTCGAGGAAGGGTCGCCTAGAGTAGTCCACTACAATGAAGAAACCAACTCGCAAATTCAAAGAGAAGAACTCGACCTACTTCCAGAAATCCAAGAAAGAGCTCGGATCAGGGAGGAAGCGCTAAAGCGCTGAATGGCTTCAAGATATAATCAAAAGGTAGTGCAAAGAGGTTTCACAGAGAATGATCTCATCCTAATCCAAAATGATATTGGAACAACTTGACCCGGAGAAGGAAAATTGGCAGCAAACTGGAAAGGACCCTACCGAGTCATAGAAGTACTTGGGAAGGGCTACTACAGACTGTCCGAACTCGATGGACGAGAGCTTCCCAGATCGTGGCACGCCTGCAACCTAAGAAGGTACTATAGCTAGAAAAGGTAAAAGATCTCATCATAGGATGCACTCTTTTTCCTGAAAAGGTTTTTTAATGAGGCACCAAGTTGAGATCCAGATATTATCCGACTTAAAAGGATGAAAAAATCCAACATGTATATATTTGCGCTTTCTTTTGAATAAAAAATGTTTTAGATATTCTACAAATTCTCAAGACGCATTAATCTGAAGCATTCATCGTCCAATTATAAAGCAACAGATTGGCAGAAAGTGAAAAACAGATTCACTGCACGATCACGATAAAAGACCAATAAATATGGAAACGCGATTCATCTAAAGGTCGATAGAAACCACCTTCTACAAATCGGCGAAGATGAACACAGAATAATGCAAGAAGTTATCGAAAGTGATCCGAAAAAAGAACCTGACGAGGTCTTATGGATTGCTAAATAATAACTTAAAGACTGGCCGACGTTGAGAAGTCAGACCAAGTCAACCCAAGTTATCAGCAAATCCCTGGAAAGAGGTCTGGCCAACCCTATAAAAGAGGAATTGCTATAACTTAGAAGAGATCGACCTATCGGTCTCCTACAAAATAAGTTATATAAGTAATCCCTGAAAGAGACCTGACAAAGGTCCAAGAAAGAGGATTACAAAATAACTTAGAAGAGATCGACCTAACGAAGTCGGTCTCCTACAAAATAAGTTATATAAGTAATCCCCGAAAGAGACCTAACAAAGGTCCAAGAAAGAGGATTACAAAATAACTTAGAAGAGATCGACCTAACGAAGTCGGTCTCCTATAAAATAAGTTATATAAGTAATCCCTGAAAGAGACCTGACAAAGGTCCAAGAAAGAGGATTACAAAATAACTTAGAAGAGGACGACGCAAAGAAGTCGATCACCTACAACTAACAAAGTTATATAAGTAATCCCTGAAAGAGACCTGACAAAAGTCCAAAATAAAGGATTACAAAATAACTTAGAAAAAGACGACGCAAAGAAGTCGATCTCCTACAACTAACAAAGTTATAAAAGTAATCCCCGAAAGAGACCTGACAAAGGTCCAAGAAAGAGGATTATAAAAATAACTTAGAAAAAGATGACGTAAAGAAGTCGACCTCCCACAAACAAATTATAAAGTAGTCCCTGAAAGAGACCTAGCAAAGGTCCAAGAAAGAGGACTGCAAAGGTAGCTAAGACGAGGACCAACGTAAAGAAATTGGCTATGGGTTGCTAGAAATACAAGTAAGAGCAAGAAAACCGAGAAACAAGTTGGACCCGCCCATTCACGACCTCAAGGGAGTCAACCCGCAAGCAACAGGTGCAAAGCGATCCAAAGAGGCCGAGAAGCAAGGCTCCAACATCTCCAAAAAGTGCTAAGACAAGCGCAAACGAGCAGGATATAAAATACAATATTATAACGAGCTTCAGGGTCAACCCCAAAAGCTTGAAAACTATTTGTTATTTTTCAAAAACAAAGTTGCTAAACAAGCAACCCAAAAGAGTATCTACAGTCGAGCAAAATATTTAAACTACAAAAAAAGAGTTCAGAAGCCCACAAGCCGGGCTATTTACACAAAATATCCAAGAGAAATCAGCAAAGATCGGGAGCCTTTTCGACAGCATCAGTACAAGGAGAAGGAAGGCGAGTCTGAATAGGCACAGCATCCACGGTTCCATCATCCCGGTTCAGAATCTGGCAATCCGGATCAGACACAACTGGAGGAACTGAAGAGGTTGACACTTTGGCAGAAGACACAGGGGGAGGTTCAACATCATCATCATGCTGGTCATCAGGGACAATGTTACCATCCCTCACAACATTATCCAGGCTGAAAAGAGTAAGGTCGGCCTCGGGAGCAATAATCCAAACCTGCTCCCTCAAGTTCTCATAGGCAGCAGTTACGCTGCCAACAAGATGACCTTAGAGCTCGGAGTAATCAGCTCGGGCATTCTCCAACTCCTTCCTCAGGCGCACCACCTCCCGATAAGATGTCACATAACTGTCCTTATGCCTCAATGCCGTGTCCTCGGCCAACCGCACAGAAGCCGCCAGAGCAAGGGAACTCGCCTTTTTCGTTCTCCAGATCCTTCTCCAACTTGGCTACCTTTACCTCAAGCTCTTCCTTCAGGCCCTTCATCCGGTCGAACTCCTGTTTAGCCTCCTCCATAAATTCTTTGGTGGCATGGAAAGGAAGATTCTGAGTAGTTCGGTATAGGGCATCCCCCATATATGCCATTTTAACACTGTTTCGGGTCATAAAATCTAGATGGCGAAGGATTGACACATCATCCATGGGGAGGGTACCATAAGGACTGATTTGCTGATCTACGAACTCGATTACATTAAAATCAGGGGTGTCAAGGTTAAAGGCCTCAATTGTTTTCTGTTTCTTGTTGGGAGGAGCACCAGAAGTAATGGCAGAAGTCTGTGGAAGATCAGTCAGACGAACTCGAGGAGTGGGGATCACCTTCCTTGGCCCAGGAGAACTCGGCACAGGCGGCTTCACTGGAACTTGAGAAGATCCCTCTCCGGCCGCCTTGGCCGAGATGTTTTGAGCAGCAGCAGCCTTCTTCGCCTTCTTGTAGGCCTTCATGGAATCATTGTTTTTCGACATCTCTGAAAATACAGAATCAACCATAATGATGAGTTACAACATAGGAGAAGAAAAACTCAGAAACAAGTATAGAAACAAGTCAGACAGTACCCAAAGCAGTTCGAACCAAAGATGGATCACTCAAGAATCTTTTTGCATCCAGATGGGGTGGTTCCCCCCACAAATCTTCAAGAACAACTACAAAAGCCCGCTCAACCTCATTAAGCATCTCCCATGTATAACGTGGTACTCTCACATTCTTTTGCCACTCTAGAGGAAAAGCAGGCTCGTCATTCTCATCAAGAAAAAAGGGGCGGACCCCCTCAACAGCACGGACTCGGAAGAAATAATTCTTAAAATCTTTAAAAGACTCATCATACATAGCAGACTCATCATACATAGTAAAAATTTTATGCCCCTGGGCTGATCTGAAAGAAACCCAGGAAGCTTTCTTTTTGGAAGAACCTCCGGGCTTGGCCGAGACAAAAAGATAGAGGAAAAGAGTTTGAGAAGGTGTTATGCCTAACTCTTGGCAAAGCAATTGAAATATCTTGATAAAACGCCAGGAATTTGGATGAAGCTGGGATGGAGCAATGTTACAAGACCACAACAAGTCGGTCTCGAAAGCAGTAAAAGGAAAAGTAACGTCCAACTGGCTGAAGAAATATTCATAGGCGTAGAAGAAGGGACGCTCCCCCTCGACAAAAGTAGGAAAACAAGCCCTCTCATCAGAGTCAGGAGCTACAAGCTCATAATCCCTCTCCCGAGCACTGTTACCACAGATCCTATGACGTTTCCTAAGCTCTACACAAAATTCAGCATCCACGACAGAGACACACATTAGGACAAGGGAGTCCAGCCAATCGGACATCCCCTCGGGAACTTTGGAAGACATCTCTACAACGTTATTGCGAGAAGACATGAGGCCAACTAATCCTACAAAAAGAAAAGAAGATTGGATTACTAAAAAACATCTCGGAGGAGGGGCAAAGCAACTCGACTAATATGATACAGACAAACAAACAGAAAAGGAAAACCCCAAGACTCAAACCAAAGTCATGGGGCATCCTTTGGAGGCAGTGACAGAGCAAGGTTTTCAGGAAAAATCTACAGCTTACGTCTCAGCGTCCCCCAAACAAAAAAAATATATACAAAAAGTCATCAAAGCCACTATCTTTTTACAAAAAGCTTCGACAACACGAAACATGCCAAGCAGAGAATCGTCAAAGACACAGCCTTTCCTCCAGAATCAAACAAAAACCATCATCGAAAGCACAAGCAGAAACGGTGATAACATGCAAAAGCCCTAAAAGCATCAAGCAACAGGAAAGACGAAAAAATTCATACAAAAGATGAAGAAACTCCAGAACACGCAACAATCAGGCGCAGTAAAAGCAGAAAGATCCAAACTTTCTCCAAACAAAATCAAATTCAGACATAAAAAATGACAGAGGAGGAAAAATCGAACCTGAAAAATAGAAGAAAACCTCGAAAGAAAGCTGAAGAAGCAAGAAGCGACAGAGCCACCCCTCGAACGGAAAAAACTCGCCGGAAGAAGACGGAGGGTGAAATCCAGAATCACTCCTTTTCCACAGAAAGCTGTAGTAGAGCAGGCGTCGCAGAAAGAAACTGCGAAACTCTAGGAAAAAACGGAAAATGAGAGAGTAAAGGGAGAAGTTACGAAGAGGAACGAAGAAGAGAAACCGTTTCTGATGGCAAAGTTCAAAATAAAAACCATGGGAAATGGGGCATTTGAATTCAATTAATGAGGGTATTAAACCCTCGCACGTTCCCAAAGCGCCGATATAAAAGCGCGCGCTTTTAAAGGAAAACGTTCCACATTCAAAAAAGCTCTACAAAGAAAGAAATCGACAAAATGCTTGAGTTCGGCTTCACTAGAGAAGGACCGAAGTCAAGGACTCGACCTCAGCAAAAAAGACCGAGCTCAAGCAGGGGCACTGTTCACACCCTGGGTTGAGCTATCCGACCTGGGATGATTGGCGACAAAGCGACCGACCTCTTCAGGTCAGGCTACCCGACCTCTTCTCAAAGAGGTCGGCCAAATCGACGGGAAAGCCCAATAAAGGGCCCAAATAGAGGAACACAACCCAAATCCAAAGACAGTCCAAGCCTAAAGAGGTAAAGGCAGTTCCATTGAAGATAAGCTGACCCCACCCAAAAATAAGATAAGATAAGATAACTAACTTATCTTATCAGAAAGGTCAGTCCACACTACTATAAATACACTGGAGCACCCAGGTATAACTCATACTCTGATTCTACTAAAAACCTGCTTAATACCCGTGCTAACTTAAGCATCGGAGTCTCTTGCAGGTACCCCCCACCCTCCGGTGACCAAGAATCAGAAGTGCAGCCAGTCCAAGGAGTCGGATACAACAGCTCCGGCCGCTACCAGCCAGCCGGACACGTCATCTTCGACCAGTACAGAAGATCTCATCCGAGATCGACCTACAGTTTCAGGTAACCCTCGGAACAGCCGCCAATCTTCCATTGAGTTGTTGCACTTCTTTGACACAGGTCGGACTCTTCATGTCGAGTATAGCCCGGCATTTATCCGGATTTGCCTTGATTCCTCTTTGTGTGAGCATGAAACCTAAGAATTTGCCAGCTTCTACTGTAAAGGTGCATTTTGTAGGGTTAAGTCGCATGCCATGCCTTCTTATAGTGTCGAATACTTGGGTGAGGTCGGACAGTAATGATTCCTCACTTTGTGTCTTTACTAACATGTCGTCCACGTATACTTCCATGACTTTCCCAATGTGGTCTGCGAAGACTTTATTCATTAATCTTTGATAAGTGGCTCCTGCGTTTTTGAGTCCGAATGGCATGACGATGTAGCAGTAGTTTGCTTTTGGGGTTAAGAATGAGGTTTTTTCTTGATCAGGCGAGTACATCGGGATCTGATTGTATCCCGAATAGGCGTCCATAAACGAGAGGTATTTGTATCCTGAAGAGGCATCCACCAGAGCATCGATACTTGGGAGCAGATAAGGATCTTTTGGGCAAGCTTTGTTGAGATCGGTGTAATCAGTGCACATCCGCCACTTCCTATTTGATTTTTTCACCAAGACGACGTTAGCTAGCCATAGTGAGTACTTTACTTTTCTTATGAACCCTGCCTCCAGTAGAGCTTGTACCTGCTCTTCCACAGCTTGGGATCGTTCTGGTCTGAGCTTTCTACATCTCTGCTGTACTGGCTGTGATCTTGGATATACTGCCAGCTTGTGGTACATTAGCTTGGGGTCTATGCCCGGCATGTCTGCGGCCTTCCATGCGAAGAGGTCGACATTATCTCTTAAGAACTGTATAAGGGACTTTTTTACATCTCCTTTTAGGATTGTACCAATATTGGTTATTTTATCTGGGATATCTCCGATCTGGACTTTTTCTGTCTCGCCTTCAGGTTGTGGATGAAGTTCTTCCCGCCCTCGAACTCTCCCGAGTTCAATGATGTGGATTTCTTCTCCTTTGCCTCTGAGGTTCAGACTTTCGTTGTAACAGCGGTGTGCTGTCTTCTGGTCTGCTCTTACCGTAGCGATCCCTTCTGTGGTCGAGAACTTCATGCACAGATGTGGAGTCGAGACTACTGCACCGAGCTGATTCAGCGTTGCCCGACCCATCAGGGCATTGTAGGCTGTACTCACGTCGACCACGATGTAGTCTATGTTGAGTGTCCTTGACCGGTTTCCTTTTCCAAAGGTTGTGTGTAGTGAGATGTATCCAAGTGGTTGGATTGGAGTGTCTCCCAGCCCAAATAGGCTATTCGGATATGCTCTAAGCTTTTTTTCCTCTAGGCCGAGTTTATCAAAGGCGGTTTTGAACAGTATGTCAGCTGAGCTTTCCTGGTCTACCAACGTGCGGTGGATATTAGTGTTGGCTAATATGATAGTGATGACCATAGGATCGTCATGTCTTGAGATGACGCCAGCTGCGTCCTCTTTGGTGAAGGTGACAGTGGGGGAGGTCAGGTGCCCCTTCTCCCCCCTCGACATGATATACTTCTTTCAGATGTCTTTTGCGAGATGATTTGGAGATTCCTCCTCCCGCAAATCTTCCGTGTATCATGTGGACATGTCTCTCCGGGGTACGAGGTGGTCGTTCAGTTCGTCTGACTTCTTCGTCTCTTCTTCTTTTTCTTGACTCATCTGATTTGTTGGCTAAGTACCGATCTAGTCTCCCCTCTCTTACCAATTTTTCTATGACATTCTTCAAATCGAAGCACTCGTTGGTGGGATGTCCATAGATTCGATGGTATTCATAGTATTTTGTCTGATTTTCTCCTCCTTTTTTGCTTTTGAGTGGACGAGGTGGAGGTATTTTTTTAGTGTGGCATACTTCTCGATAGATATCTACAAGAGACACCCGAAGAGGGGTGTAATTGTGGTATTTCTTGATCTTTTCTCCATGCTAATCTTCTTTTTTCTTAGACTCTTTATCTTTATCTCGGGAGGAGTAGGGGAATCCGGACTTTGAGGTCTCCCTTAGTCGAGAGTTTTTTTCCATGTTGATGTATTTCTCTGCTCGTTCTTGCACCTCATTTTGAGATGTGGGATGTTTTTTTGATATGGAGTGACTAAAAGGTCCCTCTCGTAAGCCATTGATGAGGCCCATAATGGCTGCTTCTGTTGGCATACTTTGTATGTCCAAACATGCTTTGTTGAATCTTTTCATGTAGCTGCGGAGACTTTCCCGATCTTCTTGCTTGATCCCTAATAGACTTGGGCGTGCTTAGTTTTGTCTTTCTGGATGGAGAATCTGGCTAGAAACTTCTTGGCTAAGTCGTCAAAGCTTGAGATGGACCTAGGGGACAAATTGTGGAACCATTTAATTGCTGTCTTTGTCAAGGTAGTCGGGAAGGCTTTGCAGCGGACTGCATCTGAGGCGTCGGTGAGATACATTCTACTTCTGAAATTACTGAGATGATGGCTGGGATCTGATGTGCATCATACAGAGTCATGTCGGGGGGGGTTTGAAGTCTTTTGGAATTTTGGCCTTCATGATCTCTTTGGTGAATAGGTCTTGGTCCTTGCGGGAGCTATCTTCGTGGCTGGATCGAGTAGTTTTAGCTTTGAGATCGGCTTCGAGCTTTAGGAGCTTGTCCTCTAATTCGCGGCGTCGCCTAGCTTTCCTTCGTAGGTCTCTCTCAGCTTCCCGTTGATACTCGACCTCTTTTTCGAGTTGTTTTAGGCGATCCTGAAGTGCCTCCATGGCTCCCGTGTTTGGTGAATTCTTGTCTTTGTTAGGTTGAGAAGTATCGTCTAGTGTGACCTCCGCGTTCTTATGTGGCATTCTGTTCTCCAAATCAGTGTTGTGGTCGTTGTCAAGGTTGTCCGCCATGATGATGGGATTACTTCCAGGTTCCCCGGCAACGGCGCCAATGTTCCGAGGGTTACCTGAAACTGTAGGTCGATCTCAGACGAGATCTTCTGTGCTGGTCGGAGATGACGTGTCCGGCTTGTGGGTGGTGGCTGGAGCTGTCTTGCTAGCTAGTTACATTATTATTACTACTATTCGAATCCTTTTAGTCCTTAAAAAAATAAATGGAATAATAGTGCTATATGGTGACTATGATTGTGTTATATACTGACTATTTTTTTTTGTGACTTATACAGTGACTATGTACAACGTATAACATACACGTATACTAGTATTTTTATTCGTAATTACATTACAAAAATATAAATCTTTTAAAATTACGTCGGTCTTGTTTTGACATTATAGATTATGGTACAAAAAATTTATAGGATAAAGTACTAAATTGGTCCCTATGTTTGGGCGTAATTTTATTTTGATTCTTAAGGTTTAAAGTGTCCTATTTAAATCCAAAAAAGTTTCATTTAGCATCAATTTAGTCCCACAGTGAGGTCAAAGTTAAATAATTAACGGAATGTCCTACATAACAACAGTACAAGAACAAAATCGATAATTTGGAGAACAAGTACAAGCTCCTGAAGCACAAAATTAATCATTGATGCATCAATACATTTATTTATCATTCTCTTTAGTTCTATAAAAATATTTTATTTATATTATAAGAAAAATAATAAATAAATGTATTGATGCATCCACGGTTGATTTTGTGCCTTTGGAGCTTGTACTTGTTCTCCAGATTATCGATTTTGTTTTTGTACTGTTGTTATGTAGGACATTCCGTTAATTATTTAACTTAAACCTCACTCTGGAACTAAATTGATGCTTGTACTTGTTCTCCAGATTATCGATTTTGTTTTTGTACTGTTGTTATGTAGGACATTCCGTTAATTATTTAACTTTAACCTCACTCTGGAACTAAATTGATGCTAAATAAAACTTTTTTGGATTCAAATAGGACACTTTAAACCTTAAGGACTAAAACAGAATTATGCCCAAACATAAGGGATCAATTTAGTACTTTACCCAAATTTATAAAATCAAACTACTTTTACAAAAAGATCGTACGGGATAAAAGTCTCCGTCGGCTAAGAAGACCATGGTCTCTATAAATAAAAATCAAATAATAAGATTTTTAGTTATTATTTTCATGTGAAAGAATTTAATTTATTACTAATAATTAATTTCAATATTCGCTATCTAAAATTTAAAACGATTTAACTTGTATACTTTTGATTATTAGGTGTTAAGTTTGTTGTACAAATAGAAATAATTAATTTTTATGCTTGTTATTTAAAAGTAATATTTTTTTCTCTCTATGTATATAAAAATATAATTAGATCTTAGTATAAAAAAATTATATTGATAGTAATAAAATTAACTTAAAATGAAATTTTTTTAATATTAAATCTTAATTTTAACTTTTAATCATAATATTAGTATTCTCTCTAAATTATATTTAATAAATATTTGAAAGAAGAGAAATTAAAATATAGATTAGAAAGATAAGCAGTGAAAATTTAAAACTAAATAAAAAAAATTAAAAAAATATGTATATAATAATAATAATAATAATAATATTTTTATTTAAATTATATTATTTTGTTAATTTTATTTTTTGTAGAACAAAAAGATAGAAAAAATAGAGAACGAGAAAAAAGAAAGAGAAAGATAAAAATAAAGACTAAGAAATGGAGTTTGTTAATTTTGAAAAAAAAAATAATTATAATAAAAAAGTATCGGGTAATACATTTTGATTTGTTAAATTACTAATATAAATTATAAATTATATATAGAGTGGGAATGGTAGAAAGAAATAGAAAAAGAAAGAGAGATAGATGAGAGAATTTAAGAAGGAGTTTATTAATTTTAGAGAAAAATATTTTCTCTCAATTTTAATAAGAGAATGTCATGTGACACATTTAGTTATTAAATTAGATAATGATATATAAATAATATATAATAAACTATATATAGAGTGAAAAGAATATAGAGAAATTAAAAAAAAAAAGAGAGAGAGAGAGAGAGGTAGATGAGAGAATTTAGGAAGGAAGTTTATTAATTTTGGAGGAAAATATTTTTTTAAGCTTAATAAGAGTGTCATGTAATACATTTTGTTATTAAATTAGATAGTAATATATAATATAGCTATATTTCAATGTTAATATTTTAATTTTAATTTGATACAATTAAAAAATATCATGTTGCACATTTTGATTGTCAAATTTATAATTAGTCATTGATAATGATATGTAAAAGAGATAGAGTGATTGAAGGAATGAGAGGGATAGATAAAAGGAGAGGGAAGAGGGGAGAACTCTTTAATTTTAGAGAAAAAATTTAATTTTAATTGCAATGAAAAAATGACATGTGACACATTTTAGTTATAAAATTAATAGGGAAGAAGAAAAAACTCTTTAATTTAAAAAAAATTAATTTTAATTACAATAAAAAAATAACATGTAACATATTTTAATTATAAAATTAATAATATATGATAGATATAATAGATATAAGGCAGGTGCCTGGTGTATATAGCTTAATTTAGAAGTATTTTTAATCAAAATTATTATTCTCTCCTCCATAAATGAAGAGTGAAAGATCGAGGGAAAAAAAAGGGAGCGGAGCTTGTGTCTTTGTCGCTCATGTTTTGATAAGTCAATTTCATTTGTAAAAGAATAGATAGACAATAAGAATATTAAATAATGTGAACAATAAATATGTCGGGTATTCAATTCAATATGTATGCAGATGATTATGGAGTTAATACTCAAATTGGTCCCTGAAATTTGACCCCGACTCAATTTAGCCCTCAAGGTTTCAATTGACTCTAATTGTACCTTGAAATTTTGACTCGTGTCTCAATTTGGCCCTTACATCATTTTTCATCACCGAAAAATTGACCTGTCAATTTTGGTTGACATCTGGCACTCTCAAAATGACGTCGTTTTACTCTTGACGCCGAAAAATATTTAAGAACGACGTTGTTTGACATGAGAAAGGGGTTAAATGAAAACCCAAACATTAACCACTTTAAAAGTGAAACCCCAATTGACCCTTCTCCTTCTTCCTCCTCCCCTCGTATACGTTCTTGTCAGAGAAGAACTATGGGTGTCACTATAACAGAAGTTTGAAACTTTTCTTACTTGTTTCGTCCCCCATTGTGAAGATTAATTACTTGGGAGTTACCATCTCTTCAAAAATAGGTTAGTAACAAGATCGTTGCTCTCAACATACCATGCTCTGTTTTTTTTCAAAATGTTGGTTGTGGGTTATTTTTTATTTTTTTACTCTATTTTATTAGTGAAACTCTGGATGAATGTGGTTGATTATAGTTGTTGATGATGATAGAATTTTTGTATGTTAGGGTTTAATTTTTTTGCATGTATGTGGCTATGATCAACTGAATCTTTCAATTCTTTGTCCGTTTGAGCAGTCATTGATTCTTCATATTCTATTTTAAAGTGACAATTTTACTCCTTCATATCCCATTTTAATTTAATTGTTGAGGGGCTAATTTCTTATAAAAATAAAGTATTTCACAATAATTTTAGTAAAGACTAATAACTAACAAGTGCTAAAATTCTCAAGTGTTTCTTATCGTAGACAGACACAAATTAAATATTGAACAATTCTAAAGTTTTCATTTAGTGTTTATACTGCATGCATTGATTTAGAGATCAAATGTGAATAATTGCCTTGTTTATGTTTTCTTTATTTTTCTTTATTTCTTCCTGTTCTTTTTACTTCAAGTACAAGAATGAAACATCTGCCTCACTGAGAAATCTATTATAAATAGAACTCTTTAATATCTGTCCAGTATTTTTCGTTATTTATTGGAGTAACCATTGTTAGAACAATTGTATTATTCTTTCATCAATTTAAAAGGACAATCTTATTCTTTCATGTTTCTCTAATAGTATAATTGTACAACTACATATATTTAGACAATTGTATTATTATAGCAACTCTTTAGTTTAGTGCTTATGAATTTACTAATACTTGGTAATAAAAAAACAAGAAAGCCTACTATTGTTGTAAGGTTGTTTTTTTAGACTACTCGATATACAGTGACATTGTTAAATTTTCTGATGCATTTAGTGGTTATAAAAATATTGTTGGTAAGCTGAAAAAATGGAGAATAATTTTCTAAAGTTGGGGACTAATACTTTAATTTTTCACTTATACTTGTTTTGTTGAGTCCAAATTGTAGCAATGTATCTGACTCTTGGTATACGGATCTGTTCTTGCCAATTAATGAGTTGGAAAAGAAAAAGGTTCTAAGGCTAGAGAAACTACAGATCCAGCAAATGCTACTACTGCTGACACACAAGCTGAGAGATTAATAAAAATGTTCCATTAGCATCGCTTCAAGCTGTTGATGATGGACACACTTCAGAGATTGTACTCACTCGACTCATTTACTCACAGCCAGAAAAATCAAGAATAGATAGTGATTGGTTTTTAATATTTATTAACTGTTAACTAGTTTGTATTGATTTATAATACACGAGTAAATGTTGGTTAGATCCAATTGATTGATACTATTTGATTATATATTGATTGATTTTATTTATTGGGTTGTATTGGTTACTGGTTCTGTTAACAATTTCACTAGGTCTCTCCATCAGACCCACCTCTACCTCCATAATAGATGACAAGGCCTGACAAGCTGCAATCTAAGAGGAAAACAACTTTTAAGGTAGACCCAATGCAAGGAGCAAGTTTTGGGACATCTGCACGCTTGACAGAATTTATGAAATTTGTTCCTATCCCGGACTTCAAATCACCAACAACAAAATAGAAAACAATTTGCAATGTTGATGAAAAGTTGTGTAAAACATATTTTGTAGAGAGCATTTGATCAAACTATACTTTTTTAATATTTTGATACTCTGTTATGTAGAGTATTTTGGTTTAGGATATTTTGAAACTATGTTATCTATGATATTTAAAGTATGATACAGATACTGCTATTGCTAATGCTGTGATATTGACAATGATTAATGACTATGATATTTTGTATTCAATATTTTCACAAATAAACTATACACTTAAATTTATTCACTAATAGAAGTGCATACTACATATAGTTATTAGAGCCAGCTCCTGATCTTGTCTTCATATACAGACTCATAATCGCTTGACTAATTTGATCAAACTATACTCTTTTGATACTTATTTGATCATAAGTTATACCCCCTCTTTCATATAATCTCAATTTTAAAAAATTTTTACAGGATATATCATTACCAAGAGAACATAAAATTTCATTTTTATTTTGACATCAAATACATAACATTGCTTCATTCACATAACTGATATCATAGTTACATATATTTCATCCCACCTAAATCATAAGCTACAATCACAAATCTAAAAATAATAACAAATACAGACAACATAATATTCTACATTTTTAATATTCTAATTTCAGCTTCAACTGTACTAATTTTTCATCCCAGAGATATTTTTCAATGGTCTTTACTAACTGAACTTTCATTTCTGCCAACTATGACTTCTTCTTCTTCAACATCTGCCCATTTAAAAAAGTCGCACCATCTCTTACCAGTAGTCTACATCACCAAAAATTCAAAAAAAAATTGAGAGGAAGAACAACTACAAAACCAACAGAAATTTGAGAAATAAGACACACAATCAACTTGCAATAATTCAACTAACTCACATTATAGTTAGAGTATCCATAAAATGGTCTTTTTGGATTGGAATCCGTCTCAGACCACCGAAGAATAGGACGCAACCCACAACCGCACCAATGCGGAATCTTCCCACCTCTGTCACGGTGTGCGTTCTTCACCCAACCACTATGCAAACAAGCTCTACTAGAGCTACCTGAGTCTTGGCTGCTGCTCCCTAACATTCTTCTCAACTCTTGGAGACACTCTTGCGATTTGGAAAAATTAGGGCTGCTAGATTTTATTTGAAAATTTTAGGGGTTAAATTGATGCCTTCAAACATTTCGCCATGTCATCTAACTGCTATGGTGTCAGGTGTCAACCAAAATTGTCAGGTCAACTTTTCGGTGACGAAAAATGACGTAAGGGCCAAATTAAGGCACGGGTCAAAATTTCAGGGTACAATTAGAGTCAATTAAAACCTTAAGGGCTAAATTGAGTCAGGGTCAAATTTCAGGGGCCAATTTGAGTATTAACTCGATGATTAAGTCTATTATTTTTAATTAGATGGTTATTTCTTTTTATTTGATTTACTTATGCACGGTTAACAATGGCTGAATGTTTAATTCATTAGGTGTGCAGATAATTATCCTAATGTTAAGATTTAGGAGGTAATTTGGAGTTAAAATATTTTTTTTATTTTATTGGATCAATTTTAGAGTCTATTATTTATGTTGTTTACAAAAATCATTGTCTACTTAATAAAATCCTTTCTATTTTACTAACGAAAAAACATAGGAGCCAACTTTTAATAATTAGCTAATTTTAAGAATTAAGTTTATATTTTAGAATTTAAGGTTAATATTTAATAGTTGATGATTTAATGTGTAAATTTAAATTAAATTAAATAATTAAAAAAATAACTGATATTAATTAAAAAAAGTTAGTCACTACTTAACTTTGCTCGTATTATATTATTAGTGTTATTTGTACAACAAATAAACCATCAATGCACATTCACTTGTACTAATTCTAAAAGATTGTTGTTCATTTAATCATCATTTAATTGGCAAACTTAGTGTGAATTGGTATCGGTATTCGGTAATGTCAGTTTTGATTTGTATTTCTTTTTATCTTTTTGTATTTCTTTTTATCTTTTTCTTTAGTTTTCTTCATTTCAAGCTCAAGCTCCTTGAAGTGCTCTTCCTGGGCTTTACAAAACATTCCAGTGAAGTTGTGCAAAGTTGTGACAACTGAAAACAAATTACCAAAAGTAATTAGCACGCAATTGCTACTTGATAACACTATATATATCACTATTACGGAAAGAATACAAGACTACCTTTTGAAGGAGTTTAATTAATAATAAGGAAATTTTTCAATGAAAAAAATTAAGAATATTATGTAATACGCTTGAAAGAAAAATAGTAAAATGAACTATTAGTTCATATTAGTTTCGGTTCTTAATTAGTTCACTTAAATAGCTTAAAACATGGAAAATCTAAAAAATAAAAAATAAATAAATTGAGGAGCAACCTAGTGGATTAGGTCCAACAAATTAAGCTATTCCACCTTTTAGTTAATCCTTGTGTGTGATAATATAATTATGGTTATATTGAACCTATCAAGAATTCTATATAGTCAATAAACTAGTATTTTTATCCGTAAAATAACATTACGAAAATATACGTTTTTTAAAATTATAGTCCACTTTATTATGACAATATAGATTATGTATGACTCAAAAGATTTATAAAATCAAATTACTTTTAAAAAAAAAATCGTAAATTGACAAAAGTCTCTGATGAAAAAGACTAAGATAAAAAATCAGATAATAAAATTTGTAGTTATTATTTTTATATGAAAAAGTCTAATTTTTTATTAATAATTAATTTTAATATTCGTTATCTAAAATTTAAAACAATTTAACGGGTATACTTTTATATTTAATTAGGTGTTAAGTCTGTTGCATTTTTTAATTTAACGTGTATACTTTGACATTTATTTTTTTAGTTGGGATTAACAACCAAAAATGCCCCCGAATTTTTTAAACGCGGACAAAAATACACTTGAATTTTACTATCGACAAAAATGCCTTCAAATAATTTAAAAACACAACAACAATACCCAACAGTAAATATATATTTTCAAAAAATACTTTAGAGATTAAAGTTTGATGCAATTTTTTGCAAGCATGATTATAAAAATAAGATATTATTATAGATAAAAATTGGTGATTTTTCCTTAAGCATATATTTTTTTTATAATTTTTTTTAACAACCAATAATACTTTTAAAAAATCACAAAACAATATATACTTAACAAAAAATCACTAAATTTTATTTAATCATGCTTGCAAAAAATTGCATCAAAATTCAATCTCTAATATATTTTTTGAGAAATACATATTTAATGTTAGTTTTTTTGCAAGATTATCTAACATTAAATATGTATTTCTCAAAAAATACATTAGAGATTGAATTTTGATGTAATTTTTTGCAAGCATGATTAAAAAACTGAGATATTATTATTCTTAAAATTTGGTATTTTTCATTGAGTATATATTTTTTTTGTAATTTTTTTGTTAACAACTAATAATACTTTTAAAAAATCATAAAAAATATATACTTAGAAAAAAATCACCAAATTTTAAGAATAATAATATCTCATTTTTTTAATTATGTTTGTAAAAAATTACATTAAAATTTAATTTTTAAGGAATTTTTTGAAAATATATATTTACTATTGAGTATTGTTGTTATGTTTTTAAATTATTTAAAGACATTTTTGTCAATAATAAAATTTGGGTGTATTTTTGTCAGCATTTGAATAATTCAAAAACATTTTTGGTAGTTAACCTTTAATTTTTTTATTGATTACTCACGGCTAGGTAGTTAGTAATTTGAATAAAATAAATGAATTTAACGTTGTAAATTACCAACAGTTATGCCGGTGGTAAAATGAACAGGTGAAACTTTTTAATTTTCGCGCCTAGCTGTATATTACCACAGCTTAACGCAGTGTTTCGTTACTGTCGGTAGAAGACAAATTCGATTTTAAATTTACACCCCTTTTGTTATGGAGTGGATCCTTTTTAATGAAAAAAAATGCTGTCAAATGTTAAATCTAACTATTTATTATTTTTTTTTATTTAATTTTGATTTCACTTATAGAATTAAAGGTGAAATATCATATTTTATTTTTTTAAGTATTTTTTTCATTGAAAAAGATCTATTTTCACTTTCCTCTTCTATCTCCCATTTCAGATTCTCACTTCTCTCTCTCTACTCTCTCTCTCTCACTACGGCACCTTTTCTCTATATTTTCTCTTGTCTCGGAGCTCAAATCAAATATTCGATCGCTGTCATTGCGACCGCAGTAAGTTTTCCTTTAATTTTATAATACTATAATTAATTTTTTTAATTATTTTGTCGATGCTAATATTATTGATGGCTTTTTCATCAGTATTAATAATTTAATTTTACCGATAGTCTAGTCGTTAGTTTAATTGGATTGGATTTTTAGTAGATTATTCACCAATATAATTTTATTGACAGTTTTGCTGTGAGTAATATTAAAACGTGTTGTAGTAAAATAAATTTTGTCCACATGGCACAAATTAATTGGTGACAGTAAAAGTTTTGATGTGTTATCGGAGTAACTAATAATTTTTAGGGTAAAAAACGTATATGAGCCAAGGGGAGTTTAAAATTATCTAAATCCGCCAAATAAAATTCTGATACATCATTCTACCAAAGAACAAATTAATGTAATTCAAATCAATATAATTCGAATTAGATTTGTATGTAATTCGAATTGATATAATTCGAATTACTTGAAAGCATTGACAACACGTAATTCGAATCAATATGTCACGAATTATAAACATAGAGTTCGAATTATATCAATTCGAATTAGTAGAGAGACGTGCTTTGAAGGGAGTTCGAATCAAGTTGATTCGAATTACTCTATTTTCGAAACTAGTAGTAATTCGAAACGATATAATTCGAATTACTCTCTTTTCGTAACAAATTCTAATAAATTTTTTTAATGAATTTATTTAAATTATACTACAAAAAATATTTTATTCTATGCAAAATAATTTTAAAAAAATAGCTTAAAAAATATTTTTTAAATTATTTTGCATACAATAAAATATTTTTTGTGGTATAATTTAAATAAATTTATTAAAATATTTTTTCGTAATTAAATTTTTTGTTAACTTTTTTTTAATGCATAAATGCTGATCACGAGATTTCTTTAAAATATTAATGAGTTATCAATTCGAATTCCATACAATACACTTTTGTCCATTTTTAATAGCTCATAAATATTTTTTAATAAATTTTTTTAATAAATTTATTTAAATTATACTACAAAAAATATTTTATTCTATGCAAAATAATTTAAAAAAATGGCTTAAAAAATGTTAGGAGTACTATAAAAATTTGTAATGTTCTGATGACTTAGGTACTCAAATTTTAAATAAAGTACTTTACATAGTCAATAATAATTTAGAAATTAAAAAAAATATTTTATTCCATACAAAACAATTAAAAATATATTTTATTTATTTTTTCACACATATTTACTGTCATTATATTGCTGTTGGAATCCTCATATATTTCTAATTTTTCAACCAAACCTTCACAAATTCTAATACAATCTTCATATAATTTTACTTGAGATATGTGTCTCATTTTTTGTGATTTGTATAAGTGAGTCAATATATATAAATAGGTAATAGACGTATCAGTACAAGTTTTATTATTGACTAATGATAACTCTATTTATATTAATATAGAGAGTAAATCAAATAAATATTTAAATTATTGGTCTCTAAAATTTAAAAAAAAATATTATTCTTCGTTATAAATATGTTTATTATATATTTTTTTAAATTTTTAAAAGCTATTTTACCAAACACAATTACCATACTTGTGCTTATTAAAAACTATTTTTAATGTGATTTTACCAAACGCAAGTGCTGTAGCCTTTAAAAAGTCGTCTTTTAAAAGACAGCTTTCATAAGCTACTCTTAAAAAGTAAAAGCTTTACCAAACCAAGCCTTATTCAAATTATACGGTGAGCAATTTGAATTATATACAATACTCTTCTGCCCATTCTTGATAGCTCATGAATATTTTTTAATAAATTTATTTAAATTATACCACAAAAAAATATTTTATTGTATGCAAAATAATTTAAAAATATTTTTTAAGATATTTTTTTAAAATTATTTTGCATAGAATTAAATATTTTTTGTAGTATAATTTAAATAAATTCATTAAAAAATTTATTAGAATTTGTTACGAAAAGGGAGTAATTCGAATTATATTGTTTCGAATTACTACTAGTTTCAAAAATAGAGTAATTCGAATCAACTTGATTCGAACTCCCTTCAAAGCACGTCTCCCTACTAATTCGAATTCATACCATTCGAACTCTATGTTTATAATTCGTGACATATTGATTTGAATTACGTGTTGTCAATGCTTTCAAGTAATTCGAATTATATCAATTCGAATTACATACAAATCTAATTCGAATTGTATTGATTCGAATTACATTAATTTGTTCTTTGGTAGAATGATGTATCAAAATTTTATTTGGTGAATTTAGGTAATTTTGAACTCTCCTTGGCTCATATACGTTTTTTACCCTAATTTTTATGTATTTTATTACTGTATGGATTTATTCAAATTTTATTAATTATTAATTAATAGCATGATCTTTGTATTACATGTCCATGAAATTTCGGTCCATCGTGTAATAAGAAGGATCTCAATTGACTTGATTTAGTAAAAACTCAAGCAAAAAAACCAGAACTACAATATGGAAATCGAAAACAATCATGAAAACAAGGGTAAATGATAGCTAATATATAAACCAGCACTAATTAAAATGACAATTATATTTGACTCCTTTACTCACCTTGCTCAAAAGTGCAGCGAGATGGATCTTCTCCAAAATAAATAATTAAGGCATCCACATTCCTACCCTATAAAAAATGTAATAATTAATAACCTAAATAAATCATAGCATTTAATTGATAGAATAAACATTTAAATTTGATCTCCAAAAAATTTTAAATCAGGCTAATCTGTTTGATGAATATAATTCTCGAAGATTCTTAGAATATAAAAATTTATAAGGATTAAAGTATTTAATTTAAATTTTTTTGGAGGTCAATTTAAATATTTATTTTAATTTTTAATATAATATATATCTACGCCCAGGCCTACCACAATAGAATATAGCGAAGCCAATGCACGGACTTCAACATCCGCAGAACGTAGGAACTCTTTCAGATTCTGAAGAAAAATAAATAATAGTTTAAAGAAGGAGAAAATTTTGTTGAATAAAAATTTAAACATTATCCAAGAATAGTTTATTAAGGACTTTCACATAAGAATTTCTCAATATTATATACTTATTGTGGATGGTTGTGATATGGATAATCTTTTCTTTGAGAATTTCTTTCCAAAAGAGTAAAGTTGGCTAAAGGCTGAAAATTGTAATTAAATTTAAAAAATAATTTTTATTGTAAAATAAACAATTTTTACTCTTCACTTGAGTTTCCTATTTGCCAAAGTATTATCCTTTTACTTTTAATGAAATATATATACATGTTTACAAACTTGTAGTTGGTGTTTTGTTTCACCATTTTAACAACTTCACAAACGAATTTGAATATGAGAAATAGAATCCATTACTCTTTAAACGAAACAATTCTTTATGGCTATGTGAAGTTAATTTAGGAAATGTGAATTACTAAAGAAAGGAAATGAATAAATTAAAATAGGAAAAAACACAAGAATAAGGAAATAATTCATGATATATAGTTGCTGCGAAAAGCATTATACCTTGCAGAAAATTTCTGATATAGAACCATCCTTTTCTGAGGTTAGTAGTTCATGCTCAACTTTTTCTAATCCTTTACTTACAGCTTGCATCTCCTCTGCAAGAAAGTTCATTTGGATCTGCATCATAATATCATACGTAAGTATTAACTACAAATGCACAATATATGTCAAAAAAATTGAAAATGATTTGCCATAAAAAAATCCAAACCTTTGTTGCTGGCTCTAAATTCGGAAGATCATTTGTGAAGTCTAAAACTTCTGGAAGCTTATTTTCCAAAACCTATATGTGATGAAAGTAATGAAAAAACTATCCAATGTATTATCCCAATTAAAAATGCTGGTGGACAACATAGCTAGAAAGCTGTCTAATGCCAAAATAGATAGGAAATCGAACAAAAACAAAAAAAAAAAATAGAAAAATCATGTACCTTACAAAGATAATGCATGAGAGTTATCTTTGTATTCCGTGCACGTGTCTCTGAGGTAGCGTTTGTTTTGAGGTACTGAGACAGAGACTGAGAGACTGTGACTCAGTATCGTGTTTGTTAGTTCAGAGACTGGTACTAAAATTTCTGTCTCTGTCTCTAAAATTTCAGTATTTCAGTACCTCCAAAAAGTAGGGACACAGGGGACTGGAATTTTTAGAGATGGAGACTGAAACTTTAATAACATTTTATACCTAAAATACTTTCATTTCAATTAATTAATTCCAATTTTACCCTTTGTGCAAATTAAATTAGAGTTTCATTCTTGTTTCAATTCATGTCTCCCATTTTGCACCAAACAGAATACTGAGATTTATTTCAATCCCTGTCTCTTAGTCTCTGTCTCTCAGTCTCAGTCTTTCCGTCTCTGTCTCTCCACCAAACGCTACCTGAGAGTTTAAGAAGACTATCTAATTTAAATCCAATGGCAGAACCTATAAAGGTTGGAGAATACAAATAAGTATGTTGTATAGAGCTCGTCTGTTTGTACATTAACCTAACTATTTCTTCCAGAAGAAATAGAAGTAAAAAAAGAGAGGGGAGTGCTAGGGGAACAATGAAAATTTTGAACAACATAAACAACCACCAATCAAATGAAAATATACTACACTCTAATTTAATGCTACTAATTAAATTTACTCTTTTAACCCTATTAATTCACATTGTTTACACATTGTTCAAAAATCTTGTTGGTTACTTATACTTTTCCAAAAAAAAATATATCTTTAAGTTATTTGTCTCAAAAAAGAAAATCGAGTTTTATTGACAGCCTAGACTCGGTTAAAATGCGTGGATAAATTATCTATATTAAAAAGAGGAAGAGTTTAGAGGTTAGCAACTTTATTAAATTTTGGTCAGCATATAATCAGTAAAAGAAAAGTGAGTAATTTCATATTATTAGATGAAATCTCACACCATTAAAAACATCATTGATGGCTACTTGATGGCTACAAATTACAAAAGTTATTGGCCCTAACACTCCTCTTAAAAAAATTCAATAATATTTTACTGATAGTCTGAATAGTCTGTAAAATTAAAATAATTATAGCAATGAGGTTAATATTTTTTCTTGGGTTGGAATGCTTATAAACTACTAGGGTGCAACCTTTACCATAGTAGTGTAACTCATAAATGCTCTCTGTACACCAATATTACATAATTACCAATTAAAAAACTGCTTAATAAAAAACCATCTTATGATAATTTTCAAAATATTTTGATACTTGTGCTTCCCACACCTCAGATCTTATAACAAATACAAATTAGAACTCAGGTAATCTCCATGTATCTTATTAGGCTATGCGACTTCTTACAAAGTCTCGCTCAAGTTAGAAAAATAACTATAATTAGAAATGTGGTGTTTGATGAGAAAAGATTTTTCTACAAGGATGGAAATTTTCTTGCAGCAATCAATCCACTAACAAGAATGCTAGCCTCATCTTTATCTCATCGTCCATCTCTGTCATCCTAAAAAAGTCCTCACCGGTTTAAAAACTACTAAATTTTTGTTGGTGGTTTCCAAGTCAAGTAGAACCCACGACTTAAAATGATAAATAAATAGATGAGTAAACTACCATTTCTACTCACGAAAGTTGAAAACGCTGACATATCTACTCATAGGAAAAGGAAATTATCATTTGTACCCATGAAATATGAATTTCGCATAACAAAATTATCCAAGCACTAAAAAATTACCTAAAATCCCTAAATTTAGTGGTAGAGAGAGGAGTAGTTTAAGATTTTATTTAATTTTTTAGGATTTGGATAATTTTGCTTGTAAAAATTATTTTTTATGGGTACAAATGGTAATTTTCATTTTCTATGGGTAGATATGTCAGCGTTTTCAACTTTTGTGGGTAGAAATGATAGTTTACTCTAAATAGATATAAGAAAGAAAGTGGCTATATGCCACGGTAAGAGAAGAAAGAAAATTTGTATCTCTTTATTTTTAAAAGAAGAAAAGAACCGAGAGTGATAGAGAGGGGTTTCGACGCCGAAGAGAAGAAGAAATTGGGGGAAAAGAGTAGTGCCATTTTGATTTTATTGAACTTATAAATTTGCTCTATTTTTGTGAAATTTTAGCATGTTGGTCCTGTGTAGAGATTACCATTAGGATATAACTTACTAGTTGTATTACCTTCTATTTTGTATGATTCAAAATATCCACTTTTGTGGAGGGTTTTGGTTGATTTCATCAATTTTAATGATGTATTTTATTGATTGTTGATATGCCCTAGTGTTACTAGAAAGACTGATTGCGTACGCATTATTTTAATAGTAGAAGTTTTACTGGATTAGGTCCCGTAGGTTTTTTCCTCTTTTGGGGGGAGGAAATTTTCACGATAAAAATTTTGGTGTTTGATTATTTAATTTCTACCATTATATTTGCTGCTTGGAGTGTCTTTGGTGTTGCCTATTTAATTGCACAGGTTGTGAAAAAATTATTTTGGTACTTCCACTGTTAGATAGGTTTTTATCTGAACTTCAATTTTTTCAACAAAGTGGTATCCAGATCTTTGGTTATTTATTTCTGTGCTGATTAAATAGAGAAAAATACTCATGGGACAAATATGGTCATATTGAATTCCAAAAATTATTCGATTTGGAAGAAATTCTTAGAAGATATGCTGTACAGCAAGGACTTGTATGATTCTGTGGAGGGGAATAAATCCAGAGGTACCAAATTCGATGCTAAATGGAAGAAGTTGAATAAGAAGGCAGTTGCTTTGATTAGACAATGGCTTGATCTCACTGTGTATCCACATGTTGATACTGAAACTAATGATACTGAGAAGATGTGGAAGAAATTGAAAGAGTTATATGAGAGGAAGAATATGCAAAACAAAGTATTTTTTATTAGGAAGCTTGTCAATATGAAGTATATTGAACATAAATTAATGTCGGAGTACTTGAGTATTTTTTGGGAGACGGTGAACTAACTGACAAATAATGAAATCACTTTAAATGATGAGTTGCAAGTCTTGTTGTTGAGTTCCTTACCTAATAGTTGAAAAATTTTGATTGGGACACTGACTAACTCAGCTCCAAAAGAGAAGTTGACGTTAGCAATAATTAAAGAGAGCATGTTGAATAAAGAAGTCAGAAGAAAAAAGTGGAGTTTGATTAATGCCTCCTCTCAGTCAGAAGTACTTGTTTCAGAGTCACGGGAGAGAAGTCAAAGTAGAAAACCTTACAGTTCTGACAGGTTAGAGAGTCGAGGCAAGTCAAGAGGAAAGTACAAGACAAAAAAGGAGTTCATTTGTCACTATTGTGGCAAGTCGGGACATATCAAGAGGTATTGTAGGTTCTTGAAAAGAGAACAATCAAGGGAAAGGAACGAAGACAAAGGTAAATATAGTGATAACAAAACTACTGCTATTATTTATGAAGATGTTTTTATCACATATGATGAAAATTATGTTAATCTTGTCTGTGATGATTTCACTTGGATTATAGACTCTAGTGCCTCATGTCATGTCACTATGAGGCATAAATTTTTCACTTATTATACTGTTGAAAATTTTGGCAAGATCAAATTGGGAGATAAATGAGTATGTGTTATTATTGGTATGGGTGATGTGCGGCTTGAAATCAACATAGGATGCAAGTTGCAGTTGAAGAATGTTAGGCGTGCACCAGATATGTGGTTTATTATGATTTTAGTGAAGACATTGGATCAAAAGAGATATTGCATTTCTTTCGGTAGTAAAAAATGCAAGATTACCAAAGGGGCTGTCATTGTTGCTAAAGAAGATAATAGTCTCACTATTCTCTACCGGTTGCAAGCAAAGTTGTACAAAGATGAGGTGAATTTAGCTGATGATTCCTCTTCTGATTTGTGGCATATGCATCTTGGTCACTTGAGCGAGAAATGACTAAGTGTCTTAGCCAAGAAGTACTCACTTTCTGTAAAAGGTACAAGTTTAAATACTTGTACTCATTGTTTTGATGGAAAGCATGCTACAATATTATTTCATAGTTCTGGACCTCATAGGAGGTCATATATTCTATATTTAGTTCACACTATGGATGCTAAGACATTAAGTGGTGCATCATATTTTGTTACTTTTATTAATGATTATTCTCGAAAAGTGTGGACTTTTATTTTAAAATCTAAAGACCAAGTGATCGGTATCTTCAAACACTTCCATGCAAGTGTTGAAAGAAAAACACAAAGAAAATATTGAAATGTGTTCGAGCAGATAATGGTAATGAATACATGGGTCCATTTGAAGAGTATTGTAAAGAATTTGAGATCAAGCTTAAAAAGACGGTTTATAAGACTTCTCAATATAATGGAGTTACAGAGACAATGACTCGCACTATCAATGATAGAGTCAGGTGTATACTCTCATGCAAAGATGCCTAAATTCTTTTGGGATGAAGTAATGAGAACTGCAGTAGATTTGATCAGCATTTCTCCTTCAGTTCCAATAAATGGTGATGTTCCAGAGAAAGTTTGGAGAGAAAAATATGTCTCCTATAGTCACTTGCGAATGTTCAACTGCAAGACTTTTGTTCACATTTTAAGAGATGAAAGGTCCAAACTTGATGGAAAGTCAAAGTGGCATATCTTCATGGGTTATAGTCACGAAGACTTTAGTTATAGATTATGGAATCCGGTGAGTAAGAAAATAATTAAAAGGCGAGATGTAATTTTTCTTGAAGACCAAACTATTGAAGACCTTGAGAAGACAAATAAGCCAACAATAATTGTTAGACATTTTGCTGATGATGAACCTGGTCCTTCCATTAGACCCCTTGTTGATGAGGGAGATGTACAAGTTGATAATGATGGTGATGATTTCCATGATGAACCTACACCTCAACTTGAGGTGCCAGATGCAGAAGTTTCACTAGATGTTAAAGTTTCATCCGAACCACCAATTGAGCTTGAATTGAGAAGATCTACCAGAGAGTGTCACCCTTCTCAGAGATATTCTCCTCATGAGTATGTGATGAACACTGAGACTGGAGAGTCAGAGAGCTACCAGGAAGCTATGTCTAATGAGCATAAAAAAGATTGGTTGAAGGCCATGCAAGAAGAAATAAAATCCTTGCATGAGAATCATACATTTGAATTGGTGATGCTGTCGAAGGATAAAAGAGCATTCAAGAATAAATGGGTGTTCAAATTGAAAGCGGACGAAAATGTCTCACAACCAAGGTACAAAGTTCGGTTGGTTATGAAAGGCTTTGAGTAGAAGAAAGGTATTGATTTTGAAGAGATTTTCTCTCAAGTTGTGAAGATGTCTTCTATTCGAGTTGTGCTTGGATTGGCGGCTAGCTTGAATTTTCTCTCAAGTTGTGAAGATACCTTCTATTCGAGTTGTGCTTGGATTGGCGGCTAGCTTGAATTTAGAGGTTGAGAAGCTTGATGTGAAGACTGCATTTCTTCACGGTGATATAGATAAAGAAATTTATATAGAGCAACCAGAAGGTTTCGAGGTTAAAGAAAGGGAGCATCTTATATGCAAATTGAAAAAGAGCTTATATGGGCTGAAGCAAGCATCAAGGTAGTGGTACACAAAATTTGATTCCTTCATGGAAGGTCATGAGTATAGTAAGACTTCTTCTTATCATTGTGTATATGTTAAAAAATTCTCTGATGGTGATTTTATAATTCTCTTACTTTATGTTAATGACATGTTGATTGTTAGTCGACACTAAAAAGATTGAAAGTCTTAAGAAAGACTTGAACAAATCCTTTGCTATGAAGGATTTGGGTCCTGCAAAGAAAATCTTTGGCATGAATATCACTCGTGACAGAAAAAATGAAAAACCGTGGTTATCGCAGCAGAAGTACACTGAGAAGGTTTTAGAGAGGTTTAGCATGAGTAATTCTAAACCTGTTAGTATTCCACTTGCTAGTCATTTCAAGCTGAGTTCGCAGCAATGTCCTACAGGTGAGAAAGAGAAAGAAGAAATGAAGAAGATTTCATATGCATTTGTAGTTGGCAGTTTGATGTATGCTATGGTTTGTACCAAACCAGATATTGATCATGCTGTTGGAGTTGTTAGTCAATTTTTCTCTAATCCTGGCAAAGAATACTAGCAAGCAGTGAAGTGAATTCTCAGATATCTTAATGGTGCTTTCAGAATTTGTTTATGCTTTGGAAGTGGCCAACCTGTGTTGGATGGCTACACAGATACAGATATTCCTGGGGATATTGATTTAAGGAAGTCTACTTCTGGTTATATGATGACTTTTACAGGGGGAGCTGTGTCGTGGCAATTTTAACTTCAGAAATGTGTTGCTTTGTCTACTACAGAGGCAGAGTACATTGTTGTTGTTGAAGCTTCTAGGAAACTCTTGTGGATGAAGAAATTTCTACAAGAGTTAGGCATCAATCAAGAGAAGTTTGTGTTATTTTGTGACGGCCAAAGTATTATCTATCTCAACAAGAATCCGACGTTTCACTCTAGATCGAAGCACATAGAAGTGAAGTATCATTGGATACGTCAAACGCTTGAGATGAAATCATATGCACTTAAGAAGATACATATGACAATGGTTTAGATATGATGACTAAGAGTTTACCTGCAATAAAATTTGATTCTTGCAAAGAGAAGACGGATTTAGTAGAGTAGTCTATTCTCACTTGAATCGGTGAAGAGGAGATTTATTGGTGGGACCCACAACTTAAAACAAAAAAATAAATAAATAAAAGAAAGAAAGTGGCTATATGCCACGGTAAGAGAAGATAGAGAGTTTGTATTTCTCATTTTTGAAAGAAGAAAAGAACCGAGAGTGAGAGAGAGTGGGGTTTCGACGCTGAAGAGAAGAAGAAATTGGAAGAAAAGAGCAGTGTTGTTTTGATCCTATTGAACTGGTAAACTTACTCCATTTCTTGTGAAATTTTAGCATGTTGTTCTTGGTGCAGAGATGAACATCAGGATATAACCTGCTAGTTGTATTGTCTTTTCTTTTGTCTGATTTGAGATATTTACTTTTGTGGAGGGTTTAGGTTGATTTCATCAATTTTGATTATGTATTTTGTTGATTGTTGAAATGCTCTATTGCTACTAAGAAGACTGATTGTGTACCCATTATTTTGATAGTGAAAGTTTTACTAGACTAGGTTCTATGGGTTTTTTGTCCCTCTTTTAAGGGGTTTTTCCAAGATAAAAATTCTGGTATTTAATTATTTAATTTTTGCCATTATATTTGCTGCTTGGAGTATCTTTAGTATTATCTATTTAATAGCACAGATTATGAAAAAATTATTTTTAATGCTTTCAGTGTTGGATAGATTTTTATCTGAACCTCAATTTTTCCAACCATTTTGGACCTACATCCATCCCTCATATGCACAACAATAAAAAAATTCAGTCACCAGGTTTTTCACTTTTCACCAGGTTTTTCACTTTTATCCCTATCTCAAGGTTTGATCGACCTCCCTTAGCTCCCTGAGCCACTCCTATTCCTATACCAATTTCAACTCTAGAAAGAGTACTCCCAAGAACGAACCCTACCTCCTAATGTAACATAGCAAGTTATCAATATTTATCTAATGACTACCAGAAGTAAATCTTATGTAGTGAAATCTTGGGAATTTCGGCTAGCATTAGAACTTAAAATAGTGAGATCAGAGAAACTCTAGTCAATCAAAAATGGAAGGAGGCAATTGATATAGAGTCTAATGCCTTAATGAAAAACAATACATGGAAATTATTGTCCATACCAGAAAATAGAGAAACAATTGGTAGCAAATGGATGTTTAGAGTGTAGTACAATTCTGATTGTCAACTACGAAAAATACAAGGCGACCTTAGTGGTACAAGGATTCTTCCAGACACTTGGTTTTGATTTAATTTAAATATATTGTCCAATTGTAAAGCTAACCTTTATAATGATAGTATTAACACTTGCATTGAAAAATTCATGGCATATTAGAGAAATTAGATCTCAATAATGCATCTCTCCATAGGAATTTAATGGAAGATGTGTACATGAAACATCCTTAAGGTTACTCAATTGGAGATGAAAAGCTACTGTGCAAACTAACAAAACAGGATATGGCTTGAAGTAAGTGCCATGGGCTTGGTACTACAAGCTTTCTACTACTCTACAATATCTCAAGTTCAATGCTACCGCCTCTGATTTTTGTGTCCTTACAAGGTTTTAAGGAGACTCAATAACATGTGTTGTTGATTGTAGGGGATGTCATAATCACAAGAAGTTCAAAACTGCTATTTCTTAGGTGATTAACCAGCAAAATGGAAAGTTTGAAGTTGAAGACATAGGGGAACTACATTGTTTCTTATGAATTCAGATGAGCAGTAAAACTGAAGTTGGATGATTATTACATAGTCAAGAAAAATACAACAATGAACAATGACTTGCTCAGCAATAAGGTTAGATGGTTGGTTGCAAACCTTCCTTGGTAAAGATTTCTGTATTTGGGATAACTAAATTTACATAAACATCAGTGTATAGATTAGTGGTTCAAAGCTTACATTATCTCTCAATATTTCACAACCAGAGTTATCTACTATGTATGCAAAGTTTCATAGTTTAAGCAAACTCCTCTTAGGTACCATTGGAAGTTAGTTAAAAAAAACCCAAAATATGTCTGTGGCAAGGTATGGGTTGCATATGTACAGAAGCAGCTCCTTCAAAATCACTGTTTATACTGATTTTAATTAGGAAAAAATCTGAATGATAGAAAATCAATTGGTGGCATGTTGTGTTTTTGGGGTAAATCTAATCACTTGCTTTTCTAAAAAGCAAACTATAGTTGCAAGATCTAGTGTAGAAGAAACATATAGAGCTATGGTGAATTTGGTACCCGAATAAGTATAGGCCAAAAACCCGCTGTTTGAATTAAAGGTTCACACTCTCAGCAACTAGGGGTAGCAAACAGGTCAAAGTCCGCGTAGTCCGATTCGTTTAACTTGCCAAAAAAAGTGGTCCAGACTAGAAAATGAAATCCTCCTTAAAAAAAAGCCTGCGTAATCCGCGTGCTTAACTCGTGATCATTTGCAAGGCGAGACAGACAATATCGCACGAGCGTCCACTTTTTTTTTTTCCCCCGAAAGTGTCTAACCCATTTCCAATTAAAAAAAAAAGAACTTTATCAACTTAGTTTGTAATAATGTTTGTTTGATAGAATTATAAAAACTTTAGTCCAAGACATGAAATTATTAGTTTTGTAATATTAATTAAACTTAAAAATTATTTTTTCTTAAAAGAAAGAGCCAAAAAATAAAAATTATGGCAAGTCAAGCCCATCAGCCCGCCATGATCCAGGACGAGCTCGTATTCTACAATTGCTTAATTAGGTGGGATGAGACAATGAGGCAGGCTAGCCTATTTGTCAGCCTTACGAGCAACCCCTCTCGTGTACTATGATAATTTTGAGGGTAGTACTGCTAGCAGCAATAAACCCAATTTTATATTCATAGTCGAAATACTTTGAGACAAAGCATTTTGTAAGAGTATATGTTATAAGAAAGATATTTGAAGTCAGTCGTGTACCAGGTTCTATTGAAGTTAATCATGTGGTCACAAAGGCACGATCATATAAAGCCATTTTACATTTCAAACCCAAGCTAGAAGTTGAAGACACACAACCTCCTGAATTAAGGAGTGTAATGTTGAATCAGGAGAAGAGGAAACAGAAAAAAGAGGACAGAGAAAGAAGAAAACAGAGTGAATGATAGAGAATGTAATAGTTCAGCTAATCATTGCACTTCTATGCGGCAATTGATAACAAATATATTATTTTGTTTGCCTAGCTATATGAAAGCCACTTATGGTTATCATCTTAATTCCATAAGCGCACTTTAGGAGAAATGCTTTTCTAGTTTTTTAAAGTCTTGTAGCATGGTCATTGGCTGAGCTCAAGGTTTACTCTATAAAAGAAGAACGATAACTAATTTCCTAACCTCCATAACGATTTTTTCCTCCCAATAGTATGATGTTGAGTTCCCACGCAGTGAGAATAGCTTTCTTATCCTTTAAGGGTAAATCTATACACTTGGTTGTATAGGTTTATAATGGATATATTTAATATCAAATACATATGTTTTATCTTACCTTTTGCAGTTCCTTGGTTTAGAGCATTTCCTAGAGAAAGTATTGTTTGCATGATTCTTCTTAATTTGACAGAGTTTTTGATCTGCTAAACACAACCACAACACATCCAAATGTTACGTCAAAGAAAATAAAATAAATTCTTAAAAACAGTTTAAGGGAGATTATATATCATGCCTCTTCTGCAGCAGCATTAACAATATTGATGTTATTTCTAAGGTCAGAAGCCTATAAAACAATATATTAGGGTTAGAATAGGAAGCAACTTATGAACCTTATTTAAAAAATTCAATGAAAGTAATGATGATCTATCTACCTGAGTGTTGAATTCAATCTTGAATGAAAAAACTCTCAGCTTGGATTCTACTCTTGGAACTTTCATCAACTCTAAGAAGAACTATAATGGAGAATTAATGCAAATAATAATCTAAACAGATTGCAAGTCAAACTAAAAATGTGCTCTACAATCTACACCTCTGAAGCAAGGTAAAAGCTATATAAGCCAAACTCTAATTAATTTAGAATATACTATTATTTCTAACAATGAAATTTTAAAATGTTGACAAATTTAATTATGAATAAATAAAATTACTTTGCATTCACAAAAAATAATTTCTACAACAAAAGTACCCAAACTTTAATTTTATTCATGTATAGATTAGTTTATATTTTATAGGTAAAAATAACATTTGTTTATTTTTGATGAGTATAAAATTAGTTTTGTTTATTCATGATTGAGTAGATTTGTCAATATTCTTCGTGAATAAAAATAATAATTTACTACTTCTCTAATTTGAATAGTCATAATTTTTTGAAGTCATAATTTTAATTAATTATTTTTTATATATAAATCTTTTATTTTTGGATAAAATCAAATAGAAAGCTTATTAAAGAAAATTCAACATTACCTGTTCACATCTCCCCAACTTTTCCTTGTCTCCGTCATAATCCTATTAACAGTTGGCCAAGTTAATAAACTTTCTAGAGAAACACAACCTATATCGTGTTAAGGTAATCGAACTCAACATGTCCATTAGTTTGAACTATCGCATAACCTTAAGTACTTGCTTCTCTTCCTTTGTTGGACAAAACTTTATCAGGTTCTCAACTTGATCAATATCTAATGCTGACTCTTCTAATGCTAAAACTGAGCTCTGTGAATATTCAAATTCAGACATGATTAATATAAATAAATCCAATGAGCATTATTTAGTTTGACGTGCTAATTCCATTATGAGCAAGACTAGACCTAGGAAAGAGATGAATGCAGTTTAATGTAGTATGAGCTCCTTAAAATTATTCTTGTGAGCTGTAAGATTTTCATAAATGTGATAAAGAAATCAAAGTATGATGATAGTGTCAGAAAGTAATAATTAAAATTTTGACTTATATAGTAAGAGTAGTATTTTAATTAACAGTAATACTAGCAAGAGACAATAATCTAAAATTACTTTATTTAATTTAATATTTATAATTATATATATATATATATAACATCTAAAATTGTAAATTTATTATATTTAATATTATATATTTATTACAGAAATAATTAATGAATATAAAATAAAATAATTTTAGAATGATTTAAACTGATTTCTATTATCTTTCAAATATTTCTGTCTGATTAAGTACTTATAACAAATAGAATTGTTGATATATCCACTTTGACGATGCTAAACCTATATACAAAGTAATTTTTTAAGAATAAAACTCTTTGTTGGTTCTTATCCTTTTTCAATTTAGATAATTTGTACTTTAATGATTGATACCTTATTTTTCTTTTTCATTAGACGTGTGAGTCCTTTTGCGAGAATTTTTGACAAAGAATAGTGAAAAATGCTTATGTGTGACGTAATTTGTGTGACATGATCTACATCAGTCTTACGTGAATGATAACAATTTGATTGAAATTGTTTAGTTCGTACATAATCATAAAAAACAATGTCTTAATCAAATGGTTATCATCCCTCTAAAACGTTATTTTGATGATTATATATGCGATAAATAATCCTAATAATTAAATAATTATCATCCATATAAGATAAGTAAAAGCCAGATCATACAAGTTAATACAAAAAAATATTTTCTGTCATTTTTTGCTTGAGATAATGGCTCATGCATCTAACAAAAAAAAAAGTATAGAAAATAGACATTTTCTTATAATTAAAGTGCGAAATGGCTAAATTTTAAAAGAACAGAGAAAAAATAAAAATAAAAATTATTCTATTTTTTCAATGATCAAGTAGTTATTACATATCAACCACTATTATCATTAAATCAATTGTCACCATGTTTTCGTACAACCATTATTTGAGTAAGAATGTATAGATTATATTTTATGATTATACTGTAACCTTTTATTTATTAGTGATTTTTATCAAGAAATAACATGCTTTTTCATGTACTAAAATGGAATAAAAGATGAGACTGAATTAGTATTAGGGACATGAATCTTACCATTAAATCGTTCAATGGGACTTTCACTTTTGAAAGAAGGATTTCACAATTATATGCTCGTGTATGTTCAATCTGCAAAGAAGGATAATATTTGCCTTAGAGAAAATTGAAAACTAGAATGACACCATGTTTATGTCTAGGATTTGCTTATGAAAATATAGCAATAAATTAAAGAAGTGGATTATCTCCTTTACATATAATATTCAAAGAAAAAAAATCGTCGCATGTTTTTCAAGACTAATTAACTATATACTAAAGTTTGGTTCAGTAAATTTTTTTTTAAAAAAAAAAGTGTTTGTGTTTTTAAAAGTTACAAATATTTCATTTTATATTTGATAAATTAAAAAAATTAGGTGCTTATGCTAACCGTTTTTAAAAACTAAGAATAATTTTAAAAGTATTTAAAAAACAATTTTTTAAAATTGATTTATACTTATCAAAATTAAAAAATCTAATATAACATAATTTTATATATTAAATATCTAAATTTACTCATATATTTATACCTATAATGGTCTTTTTAAATTTTAGAAACTATTTTATCAATGCTATTTTACCTAATTGTATAATTCAATTTTGAGACTACACTTTTTCAACTGCATCAAATGTCCATCAACCATAATTTAGCAGATGAAAACTTAACTTTATAGTTGAAATAAACCAATGAAAATTGTGAAAAAAAAAAAAAAAAATAAGTGAACAAATTAAAGCAAGTAGATTATGTAAATAATGTAGTACATATTCTAATACTAAAGAATGTAGCTCAATTACCAGTTGCACTTTATCAGATTTTGGCGTAACTAAGTTTTGGATCTTTGATTTCTTTGCTTGGCCTAAACTTGGTGTTATTGCTGAGAAGAGATTTTCAAGCTCAGACATATCAATATCTGGTGTCCTACAGTAAAATATTGAAAAAAGAAAAAAAAAATTATGCATGAGACTACTAAAAAATGAAAGTAACATCAATCATCAAAAATGAAAAACAATATCCAAAAAGAAACATTACTTGGAAGCTTCACCAGATTTTTGTGCCTCAGCCCACAAACTTCCTTTCACCGCTCGAGATAATTTTAACCAATGCAATGTTTTTAACTTTTTGGTGTTACTCATTGAATGCATCGTGTGATTGCCGGTGTCATTATTTCCACGACCAATACACAATGAAGTTGGAAAACCATTGTTAGCGTAATGGTCTCCAACCGGGGGTGGTGGCGTTGGCGGCGGAGGTGGGGTGGTAGTAGGCATTGTAGCATTTGGAGTTGGAGGAGAAAGAGGGGATCCAACTCTTACAAATGTTTCATTCTTTGGAGGAGTTGGTGGGGATAGAGGAGCTCTAATTTGATCCGGTGGGGGTTGGATTTTTTGTGAAAGCAACAAATCAGGTCTTGTTACATTAGTATTAGGATTTTGTGATTTTGAATGCAACTGATGAGGAGGAGACTCATCAACATTTTTATCACTTCTGGGAGACCTCAATGGAGGTGTTTGTGGTGAAATTGAGGTATCGTTGATTGTGTTAGTATCATTTACTGTGTGATCTTCATTAGGACTCGTCCAATCTCCTTGGATAAAAATCTCTTTGACTTTGGGAAATTCTTCAATTGGTAATCCCTCCCTTTCCTCAAAGCTAGAGGATGATTCATCAGTCTTTGGACCAACATCTTTCTCTGTGAAAGTTATCTAAATACAAAAAGAAAAACAATAGGGAAGTTCTTCAATAATATAATAAGAGCTTAATTAACTATCTTATTATAGGTCAAAATATGATGTACCTCTAGTTTGAAATCCCTTGGGAAGCGGTCTTTTGCATCCCACAAAATATCAATTTTCTCCCGATTAAGCATCAACAAATTAGATCTAATGAAATTTGTGTTAATCATCGTTTGGAATATCATCTGTTCATTTTCCAAGTCACTATCCAAATTAACACTTTCAATCAGCACATCACCTTGAATCCGACAGTTGATATTGACTTTGATTTTATCATCACACTCTCCCTGTAACAAAGGAAAATGTAATCCCAAAATCATTAAACATTTTCACATGATCCTCTTATACTCATTTTTAACAATTATGGTCCATTGTTCTTATACCATTTAGAGCATCAAATTAATCACTTATATCTTATTATATACCGATAGACAAGTCATAATATTCGTTAAGAAAATATTTTATTGGGACTACATTGGTTAGAAATGACCAAAATGTTTAAGTCGATTTGTGGAACTTACATTTTGTATGTGATATGCTTTGTTATACAAGTTGACTTTAGTACACAACTGTTACACTCAAAATTTTTTGAGAAAAACCCAAATCAGCCCTGACAATTACCTCGAAAGACAACGAAGCCCTTGATAAAAAAAACTCCAATCCGGCCCCTAACAAAAAAAACACCCAACCCGGCCCCTGACAATTACTTCGAAAGGACAACGAGGCCCCTGTGCCAAAAAAAAATTAATGTTATTTTTTTGGGTACAGGAGCTAATCAGTCCCAAAAAAAATTTATCAGGGGCCGGATTGGGTGTTTTTTTTTTTTGGGGGCCTCGTTGTCCTTTCGAGATAATTGTCAGGAGCCGGATGGGTATTCACTCTTTATTTTTCAAAGACAACTTTTATGACCATAAACGCTAATGTATCCTAATTGATTCACACATGAATTTTTTTTTTTGTTAACTTTATTTGAGAAATATTATATGTATCATTTTTGTATAGGTATTTTTTAAACATTCTATTTTTTGTATTAAAAGTGATTGATAAGAAGTGAAAAAAGATATATATAAAAAAAAAAGGTCTATTATTTATACAATAAAAGAGAGATTTACACAAAAAGTGTTGAAAATTTTATTTGTATCTTATTTTACTACAAATTTTTTGCCATGAATCGTTGTCTTTCTTACTCCATATACTGTGTTAACTCTTCAACTAAGATTATGACACCTATTATAGTATACATCCCTACACCAGTTTTTAGATGCTAGCAAGAACTATCTATGAATCAATTTGTGCAACTAGTTACAACGATCTAACAGAATCTCAATGCAATAGTTGTCATATTATGGTATGTATCAAAAGTGGCAAACTTCCTTATGAACAAAAATCTTTCGATAACATGAGAAACAAATAGAAATATTGTAAAAGAAATAAAATATAAAATGATTCATATATATAGTTTTCTTTCGAATGGAGGAGTTCGTATGAGTCCAACCTCACCTGTTTATAAGCTTGAATGTTTTTGGGACTCTTTGGTGTTGAGTATAGGACCTTAGGATTCTTGTCAACAAGAAAGGGATCTTCGCCATAAATTCTAAATATTGGAAAACATCCACCATTCCCATTAAAGTTTGGAAGAAATGTCATAACGATGTAGTCCAACCTAAGTGTCCTATCCAATGAAGGCCAATCAAAGGCCATATTGGTCTTGGAAACATATCGTAAATACCGCAATTGGGAAGGGATTGGATTCACCATTGTTAAGGATTGTAAAAAATCACGACGTACCTGCTTGTAAACCATATCTAACGTCCTCTGCTCCCCTTGATATTGTTTCAAGAAAATCAACAATGCAGCCAACATGAAGGCCAAAACTGGCAAGCCACCATGCTCGCAATGCATTAACAACACCTTATTTTGCCCATGTGAGAGCCAACTATCACATGAATTTAGAAAATGATGTATGGCCTCCAATTTGAGCATAGGGAAACCATGGTGGTGGCAAGGATAGTTCATGAGATTAATTTCATGCTTAGAGAATATGTTATCCAACTTGCTTTTAGTGTTTTCCTCGCGAAAATTGCATACCATAATGGAAGCGTTAGGCACATTCTCTCGAAATTGACCAACAATCCCGTTCACGTAGACTTCATAAGATTCGTCTCTCCAATCACATCGAATGTTGAAACAACAATTAAAAACTACAATCACAACAATAATCAATAATATAAGTAGGTAATTATGACTCTTCATTGTATTATATTTTTCCCTGCCTTTTTCTGGAAAAATTCAAGCAAAGAGATGCACAATGGTAGTGGAGATTTTGCATCATGGTGCATTCGATGTAATTTTTATTTTTGTTTTATATTCCAAAATATGCGGATGTAATAAAATTAAGGAGGTAAAAAAGGTACCATAGACTCTGTCAGATATCTCAAGAAGACCATCTGGGGGATTTCGGAAAAACAATTTGCATGGCATGGCCATGTTTCATTCTTGAGGCAGAGCTATTTAATGTTATGGTTTAAAAGCATGCCATGCTCGATAAAATGGGAAATCACACAAAACAGGTATCATGGAATGTAACAATCAATGAATGAATGCAAGGAACTTGCGGGATTCTTTTTGAGTAAGACAAAGGAAATGGGCATGTTTGGTTTAGTTTTACAACTGTATTGTTGTACTACGATATTAAGATTTCTATTTTCAAATAGAGTTATATTGGATTTGGATATTATATTTATTTATTTGAAAAGAAAAATAAAGAAGGCGGCGGCAAAAAACAGGCACAAATTCTTCCCCCTCAAAGCTAAAAGTTAAACCACAAAATCAGGAACTACTAATAATCTATTTCATTGATTATTTTTGAGATCAAGCATCTTTGCCCATATATCCTCCTAAACTTCCATCAACACCCAAAGTCAACTTCATAAATTCTCTGTACCTTGAAATTCGATCCTCTATAACCAAAACTATAATTTCCAGTCTCTATATAACAAAGGAAAAATACAATATGCAACTTATTCCTAATCAGTGGTGGAGTTTGAAACAAAATTTTGGGAGGCCAGATAGAAAATAATTGTCAAAATGCTTTTGATATGGACTCCGTTTAAGATAAGCTCGTCTAACCTCATCTCTCTTATTTGGGTGATATTGCCAAATTTAAAGCCGTTTTCAGGGTCTTGTTTCAAAGAATTAAGGTCAAACTCATCAGATGCAACTCTTTGAACTTTTGGAGGTTGTATCTTACTTTTTTCGTGATTCATTAAAGTAGAAAAACTATCTACAAGTATTGATATTGTAAAAGTTATATGTTCTCCTTCTTAAATATTAGTCTTCTTCTTAAAAAATGCATCAATTCTTTGATTTTTTATGATTATTTTATATAAAAATTTGAATATATATCTTGTAAAATATATAAAAAAGAAGTTAGAATGACAAATATTAAAATTTATAATATTTATTGAATTTTTTTATCAATTTATACAAATACAATAATATCAATACTTATTGAATATTCTAATATTTTTTATGATATAAAAAATTAAATTAGATAAACAGTAAAATGTAAAATGTAAAATAATACTAAATTACATAAATAAAAAATACTTAATTTTTTATATTTGAACTCAAAGGTAGAGAAAGTGTTGCTTATTGAATAGAGAAGAGTTGCAAAATACGAATACACTTAGTTAAGTCCAAATCTAACATGTTTTGAATATTTAAAATTAAAAATTATTGTGCAATAAAAATAAAAGATGAAGATTGAACTTTGATATTTTAAGTCATAGCAAAGTATTTGACACGTGGACGAATACTGTTACGACACGTGGCACAACCGAACACGTGGCCAAATAACATTGTGACACGTGGCACAACTATCCACGTCAGCATGCCACGTGTCACTGGTCACCACATCATCCTACCATTACACGTGGCCAAATCATGAAGTGACACATGTCACTTACAGTCCACGTCATCATGCCATGTCATCACGTCGTTAATGAAAAATGGGCCAGGGACTATTATGGTGCATTTTTTTCAATCTCAGGAACGTAATTGGTGCAATTGGAATCTCAGGGACGATTTTAGTGCAAAACGCCAATCTCAGAGACCATTTTGGGGTTTAACTCCTCCATTTCTATATCACACAAATTCAATATCAACAAAATAAACCATAATAGAAATATGAGTTAACCTCAAAAAAACAAAATTAATAAAATACACAATAAGAAAAAGAAAATCCAAGCTCTACTTTGAGACTAATCCTTACGAGTTGTGCCAATCCAAAACAAACCCGAATAAGCTCCAAAAGAAAAGGTCCCCATTTTGCAACACAAATAACAAATGATCCAATAACAACAGTACCCATAGACTGAGCTGGTTAATGAGACCTTTCGTGACGATGGTGCACGGTGTGAAGACACACGGGGATGGCATTGGTTGATGGAAGCTCAGCGACGGTGCCAGAGCAGCCAGAACTCAGTGATGGGAAGTTCAGCACAAGGCTGATGAAAGCTTAGCACACGACGACGGCATGGTTGGAGTCGACAATGATGATGGAGAATAGGGGAAAAAGGGCTAGAGCATGGTTGTAGAGAGGAAGGCATGGTTGGAGTCGACAATGATGATGGAGAATAGGGGAAAAAGGGCTAGAGCATGGTTGTAGAGAGGAAGGGATGGATGTAGGGGTGGCAAACGGGTCTAAATTCGCCGGACCGGTCCGCATAACTCGCCAAAAAAGGCGGGTCGGACTGAAAAAAATTTGAGACCGCCACACATCAAAAGCCCCCTAACTTGCACCGCTTAAACCGTCAGCTTTGGTAGGGCAGGACGGGCTTTCCCGTCGAGCTAAGGATTTTTTTTAAAGATGTTCTAATTTAGTGTTTTTTATTATATTTTATATTTGATTGATTATGTTCTAAACTTGTAGATGTTTAATTATATGTTTTGGACAATATTTATTTTACTTTGGAGAATATTGATTTTATTATTTTATTTTAAAAAACTTTGTTTATGATTATGTTACTACATATTTATAATTATAAAGACTTTAATGTGTGTGAATTTAGAAATTATAATTTTTTTTATATATCTTTAGAATTTATAAATTTATTAAAATGGTTGTGAAATTATATATTATCTAATAATTAATAGTTAAAAAAAAAACAAAATTTGGCGAGCTTGGCCTACCAGCCTGCGAGTCCGCTGTTAGGCGGTAGGGGTGTAATCAGTTTTGAACCGAAAACCAACCAAACCGACCTGTTCGGTTTTACAATGATGCCAACTGTTCGGTTTGATACTTTTTGGACAATCAAACCGAACTAATAGCGGTTTGGTTCGGTCGGTTTTTTTATTCTTTTAAACCTAATAATCAAAATTTAAATCACCATAAAATAAGTTTAAAACCGTCAATAAACTAGAATAACAAGAGTATATCACATCCAAATTCAATACAAATTCAACTTGTCCCAACAATTAAACATAAAACAAACACAAAAATGTCTAGCAAATAACAAAAACAAACACACTTTAAAACATACTAAAAATCGAAAAAGCCACTTTAAACCAAATAAAAACCAAAATAGCCACCATACTTAAAGCAGTAATAATATCAGTGCATAAGCAAGCAGTTGAGTTTTATAGCAGCATAAAGCCAATACCTGAAATCCAGAATAGTTCATAGTAATAATATCAGTGCACAAAGAAAATGAAATGAGTTAAAATGAGAAGTGTAACTGTGTAAAAGGTACTTAAATGGAGTAAATCTGAAAGAAAATTTGCAAATTAGTTATCAAAAGAAATTCAAAATCAAAATTTAACCATATTGAATTGGTGCCTAAATACGGAAGAAAAATACTCACTAAAGCTAATTTTCTTTAAAATTTGAAAAAACTAATATATTATTAATCTTAAAGGAAAAGAAATGGTCAAACAGTAAAAGAACAACACTATCAGTAAATTAAAAACAAAAGCAAATTGAAAGAAAATAATTTAACAATTTACCAATCATCATTGGATTCAGTTGGAGTCGTATAGTGCACCATTATTCATCCACTCGTCTACCACCTTTCTGCTTGATGGATTATCCATAAGCCCTCTCATTCGCTTGTTATGCAAGATGACCAGTGGCCATTTTTTTTCGCTACAATTGTAAAGTTCTTTTACTACATCGTCAAGCTGAACTATTACAAAATCGACATAATAATCACAATTAGTTGCAAAAACCAACAAAGCTTGCTCATTACGCATGTTTTTCAAGCCAGCCCTATCATGAGGGTAACAAAGGTACCAAAACTAGGGGTGGCAAACGGGCCTAAATCCGCCGGGCCGGCCCGCGTAACCCACCAAAAAAGGCGGGTCGGGCTGAAAAATTGGGACCGCCAAATAGCAAAAGCCCGCTTAACCCACACCGCTGAAACCGCTGGTTTTGGCGGGCTTTGGCGGGGCGGGCTTTCCCACCGGGCTTAATATTTTTTTAGTAAGGGGTATTTTTACAATTTTTTTACCAAAACCCAACTTCCCCCAACCCAACTTACAAGAGAATGAAGATGAAAATTGAGTGTGTTAAATTATGTTTGTTTTGTTTTAGAGACAATATTGTTAATTATGTTTTGGATTATGTTTATTTTGCTTTGGAAACAATATTTATAATTATGTTTTGGATAAAAACTTGGTTTATAATCATGTTTATTAGATATTTATAATTACAAAGACTTTAATGTTTGTGAATACAAAAATTATAATTTGTTTATACTTTTAGAAATTATAATAGTTAAAAGTAAAAAACAAAAGAGATTTTTTTATATCTTTATATATATTATTTTAATAGTTAAAAGTAAAAAAAAAAAAAAGATATTTGGCGGGCTTAGCCCGCCAGCCCGCCGTTAGGCGGGGCGGGCTGGGATTCTGAGACCGCCTCACTAGGCGGGGCGGGGCGGGCTTCTGGCGGGGTGGGGCGGGGCGGGGCGGGGCGGGGCGGGCTTCCCCGCTTGCCACCCCTAACCAAAACTGAGTTACTTACCAACATAAGTCCTAAAAATATTCACACATGAAACCGAACTGTGTTGCAATGAGGGGACAAGATTAACTCACCTAAAATTCACTGAAATTAGCTTTGACCTCTCTTTCCAGAGCCAAATTAGCAACAGAATGTGCAAACTTGAAACTTGTCTGTCTCCTCATCATCATCGATATATATATCTGGATGGTGATAAAGGAAAAAAAAAAAAACAAGTAGTGAATACACTTTGTTTCCAACAAATTAATCCAGCAACATACTAAATTTATCCAGCAACAACAACAAAGTTTATTAAACATACTAAGTTATCAAAGCAACAACAACATATTTTATGAAACAAAATAAACAAGTTGTGAAAGCAACAACAACATATTTTCAACAAATTTTTATGAAAGCAACAACAACAGTAACATATTTTCAACATATTTTTATGAAAGTAACAGCAACATATTTTCAAAAAGACCAGCAACAAGAACATCTAATAACTTGCAACAAATTGTGAAAAAACCAAGTTACTAACCTCAGAAGAAGACATTGAGTTGCAGGAGAGGGCTCGGACTAAGGGATTGCTCGGCGACAAAGACGAACTGCTCAGCGATAGAGACTGCTGCTCGACGATAGAAAAGAATGGCTCAGACAGAGATCAACGATGGCGTGAAGACTGCGGCTAGACGACGGCGCTCTCCAGCTCTCTGCAACGCCTGTGATGGAGATCGATGACGTCCTTCACGGTGACGATGGGCGACTTGCGACTGAAATTTGAAGGACGGTGGCAGCTCTCGAGCTCACTGGCTCTCTTAGGCTCTCATTCTCTCAGATTCTCAGGTATGGAGGAGAAAGATGGAAGTGAAAAGCCTTGTGTTGTGGGCCTTGAGCATTGTGGCTGCGCTGCTGAGTGGTCTAAGTTAGGGATTTGGATTTTGGAGGTTTGCGTATTAGGTTAAAGGGCAAACTTGTAAAAACAAGTATTTTTGAATGAATTCTTCGGTTCGGTTCGGTTCGGTTTCTGTTGAGCCAACCGAATCGATCGGTTTAATTAAAAAAATTGGTTTTTTTGGTTTTTCATTCGGTTGTGATAAATTTTGGTTCGGTTTTGCGATAAATTTCGGTCTGATTCGGTAACTTACATCCTTGTTAGGCGGGGCGGGACGGGGTGGGGCGGCCCGCTAAAGGGCGGACTTTTGGCGGGGTAGGGTGGGCTTTTCCGCTTGCCGCCCCTAGATGGATGGGAAAGGCAGCTGCAATAAGAGTCTAAGAAAGAGGGTTCAAAATTAGGGTTCTATAACTTATATATATAAGGGGTATTTAAGTAATTTTTTTAGCATAAATTTTGCGGGTACCTCAACATCTTTGTTTTCCGTTTATTCATGGGACAGGTTTCTTTCCCCTTGAAGATTTTACGGTCCCCATTATTCTCCTCATTGTGGGTAATTCCCACAGATATCTGTAGGTACAGATTATTTTTCCATCTTTAAACATATCGTCAATATAAGAGAGGAAGGACCTACCCTTTCCCAGAGGTATATCACCTACCCTAACCCTAATCACCACCTATTATACGGATACTAGTCCTTGCAGGTGGCCCCACCACATCGTCATCCCGTGGATCCCAACCAGCGACCACCTTCAGCTCTTTGATTCGCACCTAGGTCCTAATCCCCTCAAGTCTCTGCTCCATCAAGCTAACTAGCCAGAATCGTTGAACCTCTGAGAACTCGAGCAGACGAACATTGGCGCCGTCTGTGGAGACCTGGTGGGAGTATGGCATTATTTCCGCCGCGAAGAAGGAGGAGCCCGCATGAAAAGTAGGTGAGCTCTGCAGGCGCCTCTCGTGAGCAGTCAAGGCCTGTGACACAAAGAGGGAGCCCAAACTCCCGATCTCCCGAAAGGCGCCCTTTCGGGGGGACGTGGGACAATAACTCAAAGATCATGCAGGAACTTAGATACAGAGTGTAGAACTTGGAATGAGAACTCGCAGTGAGAGATCGTTACTGCCCTTCCCACAGCAAGGACACCCATCTTGGCCTTTCCCGCACCCAATCCCCCACGATAAGGTCGGGTGACCGTGGGAGGAATCATAGTAGGGGGAAAGAGCGTGTGGAAACTAGCGCTCGGACTCGCTCCCGCACCTCTGAGAAAACTGAAGGTCACGAAGAAATCCGAAGAAGCGAGGGGAGGAGAAGACGGGACACCATCATTTTGGTAGCAACCTCTTTCCATCCTTCCATCCTCAAAGTTCGGCTACCGAAACACTTAGACAAGCCAACGAACATGAAGTACAACGGGACCAAGGACCCCAGGAATACCTGACGGCTTTCAAGGCCAGGATGAACCTCGAAGGTGTCGGCGACGCGGTGAGGTGCCGAGCCTTCCCACTAACATTAGCGAGTCCTACGATCCGGTGGTTCAATGCACTTTCACAAAGGGTCCATTACGGCCTTTGCGAACATAACTCGTAGTTTCTTGGTGAGGCATGAGCATCTTCTCTATCTTTTCCTAGTGAATTTGCATTTGAATTGTTGAGTTTAATCAAGATTTAAATATCTTTTAGCCACTATGGATGCTACTTTGAGTTGCGTGCAATTTTGTTTACTTCAAGTAGCATTCAGATGGATTTGATGGAATTTCTGTAGAAATAGAGAAGAAAGTGAATGATGCTGTCAACCCTGACCTCCCTACACTCCATCAGAAATAACCCGAGCTACAGAGGTCCAATTGACGTAATTCTAGTGGCATTGGAAATCTAATTTCCAGAACTTTCCAATGATGTATAATAGTATACACTTCTTCTCCAGCACACTCGGCCTTGGTGGCGCCTAACTTGGGATTCTCCAAGTTAGGCGCCAAAGGAAAGCTCACACGGCAAAAGCACACTGCATAGGTGGTGCCTAACTTGGCTTTTCCCAAGTTAGGCACCAAGACACAATCAACATGTCCAAGCAAGGCTGCCATAGTGGCGCCTAACTTGGGAATTTCCCAGTTAGGCGCCAGCCTTAAATCATCAAGTGGTCCCACGCTCAATCAAGCAGCATGCGAAGATCTTCATCAATTTTGGATTAAACTTTATTTTATTTAAAAATAGAAAAATATATTATTTAGTTTTAGAAAATATATTTTACATTAATTAGGATTAGATATAAAAAGGAAAAGATTCAGCCCTTCGGGCAAATTTCTTTCTCTCAGACCTCATTCCGCACTTACAGTTTTTAGAATCCTTGTTTTCTCTCTGAACCATGAGCAACTAAACGTCCACTGTTAAGGTTAGGAGCTCTGCTTATTCTATGGATTAATACTATTACTTTTCTATTTTAATTCATGTATTGATTTCAATTTCAAGAATTGTTTTCGTTCTTTATCTTATGAATCTGGGTGGAACGGAAGTATGACCCTTATTCTATTTGAGTTCTTGTAAAACTTGGAAAAGCTCTTTGCTTGAACAACAACTTGAAAATAATTTCTCCTAAATTTCTAATTATCTGGAATTAATAGGATACGTGACATATAATCCTCTTATATTTGAATAATTAGGATTTCTGTGGCATATAAACTAGAATTGAACTGAACCCTCTAATTGGAATCAAGTGACCAATGAATTGGTGGTTGATGAAGGTTAGAAGAGACTAAAAAGGTCTAAGGAATTAGGGTTTAGTCACATGTAGTTTATCATGAATTAAATCTTGCATGATTAAAATAGTTGGTAAGAAAAGTTAATCCGAAAAATAAATATCTCTGAAACCTGAACTGTTTTCTCCATATATTTCACAACCCGTTTACTGCTTGCTTTCTGATTTTCTAAATTTACTGTTTGATGCAATTGAACTCTCAAAATACCATTTTCTGCTTGTCTAACTAAGTAAATCACTCAATCATTGTTTCTTAGACTATCAATCCTCATGGGATCGATCCTTACTCACCTGAGGTATTGCTTGGTACGACCCGGTGCACTTGCCGGTTAGTTTGTGGGTTATAAATTTCTCACAAAGTTTTTGGTGCTGTTGCCAGAGATTGACTGTGATTGACAACTATTAGTTGTTTGATTGCTTAGATTAGGCATTTTAGCTTTAATTTTATTTACTTTTCCCTTTTAATTTTTGAAATTTATTGCTACTATTTTTCATTAATATCTGAAATTAAGTTTGGTGTTACCTAGTTATTTTTAATTTAATTTTCCTGTTCGATTTTTTTTATAAATTTTAAATTTTCATTTTAATTTTATTTATAATTTTCGAACTTTTTTATTTAATTATATAGTTGTTTTATTTTATTTCTTTACACAGGTTACCTCACTGGAAATTCTCTGCATTCTGACGTAGAGATTCCTACTTTTTTTTTCTGTTTGTTTATGAGCAGGAACAGGGATAAAGAGCCCCTTCTTAATTTTGATCATGAACCTGAGAGGACCTTCAGATGGCACTTGCAATAAGCTAGGTTGTACAAGGCTAGTGAAAATCTCAGTGAGACCTTTGAGAAGGAAGCTGTAGAGTCCACTATGATCATAATCGTGCTGTTAATACCAATGTGGCAAATCTGGATGAGAATGAACAACCTAGAAGAGTGCTTGGCTCATACACTGCCCCCAATCCAGATCTCTATGGGAATAGTATTGTGGTGGCTCCTATAGCTGCAAACAACTTTGAGCTAAAACCTCAGTTAGTCACTCTGGTGCAGCAAAATTGTCAGTATCATAGACTTCCGCAGGAAGATCCAAACCAATTTATCTCTAACTTCCTGTAGATTTGTGACACTATAAAAATAAATGAAGTGAATCCTAAAGTTTACAAGCTCATGCTTTTTCCATTTGCTGTGAGGGATAGAGCAAAGCTGTGGTTAGATTCTCAACCCAAGGAGAGCCTGAACATTTGGTATAAAGTAGTCACTGGATTTTTGTCCAAATTCTTCCAACCACAGAAGCTGACTAAGCTAAGGGTGGAAGTTCAGACCTTCAGGCAGAGAGATGGTGAGACCCTCTATGAAGCTTGGGAGAGGTACAAGCTGCTGACAAGACAATGCCCCCCTGACATATTTTCTAAATGGACTCAGCTGGAGATTTTTTATGAGGGCCTATCTGAAATGTCCAAAATGTGTTTAGATAATTCTATAGGTGGTTCATTGCATATGAAGAAGACGCCTGAAGAGACTACTGAGCTTATTGAATTGGTTGCTAACAACCAATATCTTTACTCCTCTAATAGGAATCTTGTGAACTCTGAAACCCCTTAGAAGAAAGGCGTTTTGGAAGTAGAGACTTTGGATGCAATTCTTGCTCAGAACAAAGTTATATCTCAGTAGATTAATATGTTTACTCAACACTTGAGTGGGATGCAGGTTTCAGCTGTTAATGCTCAGAATGCCCCTCAAGAGGCTCCTTATGACATGACTGGTAGCTTCATGCAAGGTGAAAATTATGATTATGCTTAATTTCCTTCTGAACAGCTCAACTATATGGGCAATGCTCCTAGAAACCCCAATAATGATCCATATGCCAAGGCCTATAATCAGGAGTGGAGAAATCACCCAAATTTAGGGTGGAGAGAGCAACCTAAGAGGCCACAGAATTTTAATAATAATTCTTAGGGCGGTTTTCAATAGAATAATTTCAATAACCGTTAGTTTCAGCCATCTCAATAACAACCTCCTCAGCAAGCAAATTCTCAATTACAGAAGAACACTGATTTGGAAGCACTAATGGCAAGTTTTATACTGGAAACTAGTGCATCAATCAAGAACTTGGAGATTCAGATGGGTCAATTAGCCACACAAGTTAATGAAATTGATCAGAGGACTACCAATAGCCTTCCTGATAACACAATTCCAAATCCAAAAGAGGAGTGTAAGGCAATCACCTTGATAAGTGGACAAGTGGCAAGTACGGAAGCACAAGTTACTAAGGAGCTGGTTGAAAAAGAAGCTCCAGAGCAGACTGAAGACACAGTAGTACACGCCCCTCCTAAGCGTGCAGACAACCCTTTTTCCAGTTACTCTTGACACACATCCGACATTGCCTAAGGCTCCTGAGTACAAGCCTAAGATGCCATTGATAAACCACTGTTTTATGGTTTATCTTGTGCTCAATTGAGTGGATTTTATTAATCTTTCATACACTTATTCATATGATTTGCATGAGTTTACGTTTTCCTTCCTGATTTTGTGCTATGATTGAAAACATGCTTCTTTGGTCTTAATTTTGATATGTTTAACCCTCTCTTATTACCATTCGATGCCTTGATATGTGCGTTAAGTGATTTCAGGATTTAGCCATATCCTCAGAAACTTCAAAAGGAGACCAAGGACAAGCAATTTTCAAAGTTCTTGGAAGTTTTTAGAAAGTTACAAATCAATATTCCTTTTGCTGAGGTTTTGGAGCAAATGCCTCTCTACGTGAAATTCATGAAGGAGTTGTTGTCAAAGAAGAAGCCTTTAAAGGGAGATGAGACAGTGGTATTGACTAAGGAATGTAGTGCCATAATTTAGAATAACTTGCCGAGGAAGATGCCAGATCTAGGGAGATTTCAAATTCCATGTACCATTGGTAGCACCACCTTTGAGAAAGCCCTATGTGATATGAGTACAAGCATAAATCTAATGCCCTTATCTGTGACGAAGAAATTGCAAATCCAAGAGGCACAACCCACAAGGATAGTATTACAAATGACAGACAAATCTCTAAAGCCTACATATGGATTAGTGGAGAATATCTTGGTCAAAGTAGGTAAGTTCTTCCTCCCAGCAGATTTTGTAATTCTTGACATGAGGGAGGATGAGAATGCCTCTATAATCCTAGGAAGACCATTCATAGCTACTGGGAGAGCTCTGATTGATGTGGAAGAAGGTGAATTAGTGCTTAGAGTGCATAATGATCAACTGATCTTTCATGTCTTCAAAGATATACATTCAGCAGGTGAAGAAGAGAGGTACATGCAGACTGAGCCTATTGATCCAAATCTTTAAGAACCCCCTGATGATGGACAACAGAATCTGCAGCTCAAATCTCCTTTGGTGACAATCAACAAAATTTTTCTAACATCAAACCTAAGTTTGGTATTGGGAATGCATCATCCACCACAGAGGAGGTTCTAAAAAAGAAGAAAGTACTCAGGGGATGGAGAAATAAAAAGATTTCCATTGAAAAATTCTCCCCAGGAATGAAGGTGGTATTCACTGCATGCCCAATCCTGCCTCATACAGTGATAGGAATCCTATCTCTTGAGCATATAGAGTTTATCCATGAGAGCACAGAAAAGAAGTTCACAGTGAGGGGTGAAGAGCTGAGCCCCTATGATCCTCCTTCTTAGAGGAGCTGATCGTCAAGCTAGTGACAGTAAAGAAGCACTTGTTGGGAGGTAACCCAGCCAGTATCCTTTAATTTCAAGCTCAGTTTGTTATTTTTTTATATTATTCTATTTACTCATATTTACCTCTTATTGATAATTATGTAATTTTCTTTTGTTTCACATGTATTTGGATTATTCAGAGTGATTAGAACAGAAACAGGTGCGATCAAATGGAGTTTCGGACACCTTGGAGAAGTTTGATAAGGACAGGGTGGCGCCTAACTTCACTTTCTAAAGTTAAGCGCCACATGAAGACCAAAACTAAAGGCATAATTCTAGAGGAGTGGCGCCTAACTTGACTTACTGAAGTGAGGCGCCATTTGTGTATGCAAGTAAATGTTTTTCACTGGGTGCTTGGCGCCTAACTTCACTTTCTTAAAATTAGGTGCCACTCAAAAAAAAAAAAAAAAAAGGGGTTCACGCCTAACTTGGGTTGCACCAAGTTAGACGCCAAAAGGATAGTTCCATTCGGGAGGCTTGGCGCCTAACTCCACCTCCACCAAGTTAGGCGCCAGGTTGCTTGGTTTGCCCATCTTAAAACAAAATCATACATTCCTGCACCAAATCTCATGATTCATTCCCCACACCCCTTCCTGATTCCACTTTCCTTTATTTCCTTCCCCATATATTCTTTTATCAAAACCCCTTTGACTAAAAAACCCACTCCCACCCGTGATCATCCCCAATCCTTTTCACCCAATTTCCCCCACTTGTAATCCCCCTCGGTTATACATATATATCCCACCCCAATCGTGACCCCCCTCATTCCCTATATATATATATATACCCCCTAAATAAATAAATAAATAACTATATATATATATATATATATATATATTCCAAATAAAAAAACTAAAATAAAATAAAATATTTTAATTAATTTTAACCTCTCTTGTCCTTTTATTATTGTCTTCTTCTTTTGTAAAAATTGTTATTTTTACTGATCCGTGCATTTTTTATGTCCCTCCCTGTTTTCAGTTTTTCTTTACTTGAGGACAAGCAAACTTTTAAGTTTGGAGTTGTCGCTTTGCTTGTGGCTTTTCTGTTTATTTTAATTGCACCAAAGGGAGGCGAATCATCTTCACGGAGGAGTACAACCTGAAAAATGAGACAGCCACTAGAATAACTGAGGTGGTTGAGTTCCTTTCATTCTATATTTTCTTCTATTTTTATTATTTATATTCCTATTTTCTGCTATTTTACTTGAAAGTCTGCATGATCTTTAGTAATCCTGAGTCCTAGGTTCTAGTTTAATTGAAGAGATGTCTCATGTACCATTCACTGAGCTTGAATCTAAAAAGAAAAAGAAAAGAAGTGATGTATTGCATGAGAAATTGAGTTTATATTAAAGAGTAGTCTTATTTACTTAAATGTGGTGGTATTATCCATGACTCTGAATGCATGATATGAACAGTGCATATTTGAATTTAAATCAAATGATGTTGATGTATGAGGAACAAGAAACAGCAAAAGAAAAATAAAAGCAAGGTCCAAGGTTCTGAGCATCAATAACTAGGGAGGTCAGACATGATTAAAAGCTCAAAGAGTTATTTTTCTAGTCATATGCTTGTGGTGTAAATGTGTCAAGTAACTCTTGAGACAGAGCACTATGAGTCGAGATCAAGTGCATTTAACAGAGTATGCCAAAGGCTTTGAGCACCACTGTCTAGGAGTAACTGAAAGAAAAATCAGAACCAAAAGAGAGTTTCCCAGTTAAGTGCTTGTGGTATTTTGGTGTCAAGTAAAGCTTGAGACAAAGCATTTAAAGTCACGACTAGGCTCAAGGTGCAAAGCACCAAAGAAAAGAGAATGAAAGAAATTTTGCTGTGTTCAAGGATTAATCCAAGGTAAAAAGGCCAGAGAATTCATAATATTATCTGGATTCTATTTCCAAATGACAGTGACATTCCCCAGATTCAAAGGATAGTGAGATGCCAAAACTATTCAGAACTGCAGTGTATAAACCCCACTTTAAGAAGAGACAGGAGCTTAATTGAGCACTTACTTCTCATGCAAATTCACATCCTAAGCGTATATTAGTTTTGGTGGCTTGAGGACAAGTGATGAGCGGATAATTTATACACTTTTTGGCATTGTTTTTACATAGTTTTTAGTATAATTTAGTTAGTTTTTACTATGTTTTATTAGTTTTTAAGCAAAAATTACATTTCTGGACTTTACTATGAGTTTGTGTATTTTTTTGTAATTTCAGGTATTTTCTTGCTGAAATTGAGAGACCTGAAAAAAAATCTGATGCAGAGGCTGAAAAAGGACTGCAAATGCTATTGGATTCTGACCTCCCTGCACTCGAAATGGATTTTCTAGAGCTACAGAAACCCAATTGGTGCGCTCTCAATTTCTTTGGAAAGTAGACATCCAGGGATTTCTAGCAATATATAATAGTCCATACTTTGCCCGAGTTTTGAGGACGCAAACTGGCGTTCAAACACCAACTTCCTGCCCTATTCTGAAGTTAAACGCCAGAAACAGGTTACAAACCAGAGTTAAACGCCACAAACAGGCTGCAACCTGGCGTTTAACTCCAAGAGAAGTATCTACACGTGTAAAGCTCAATGCTCAGCCCAAGCACACACCAAGTGGGCCCGGAAGTGGATTTCTGCATCATTTACTTATTTTCTGTAACCCTAGCTACTAGTTTAGTATAAAAACTACTTTTAGTGATTTATTTTACATCTTTAGATCATTTTTGAGATTATCTTTTGTATCACTTTTGATCTCTTGATCACATTTAGGGGGATGGCCATTCGGCCATGCCTAGACCTTCATCACTTATGTATTTTCAACGGTGGAGTTTCTACACCCCATAGATTAAGGTGTGGAGCTCTGCTGTTCCTCATGAATTAATGCAAAGTACTATTGTTTTTCTATTCAACTCAAGCTTATTCTTATTCTAAGATATTCATTCGCACACAAGAACATGATGAATGTGATGATCAAGTGACACTCATCATCATTCTCACTTATGAACGCGTGCCTGACAAACACTTCTGTTCTACATGAAAACAAGCTTGAATGCGTATCTCTTGGATATCTCTTCAACGATTCACATCATCTCTCCTAACAATAGAGCATCTGAATCTGAGATTAGAATCTTCGTGGTATAGGCTAGAATCAATTGGCAGCATTCCTGAGATCCAGAAAGTCTAAACCTTGTCTGTGGTATTCTGAGTAGCATCTGGGAAGGGATGACTGTGACGAGCTTCAAACTCGTGACTGTGGGGTGCAGTGACAGTGCGCAAAAGGATCATTGGATCTTATTCCAACACGATCGAGAACCAACAGCTGATTAGCCATGCGGTAGCTGTGCCTGGTATTTTTCATCCAAGACGAGAAATCCGACAGTTGATTAGCCGTACAGAAACCGTAGAGGACCATTTTCACTGAGAGGACGGGAAGTAGCCATTGACAACGGTGATACCCAACATGCAGCTTGCCATGGAAAGGAGTATGAATGATTGAATGGAGGCAGTAGGAAAGCAGAGATTCAGAAGGAACAAAGCATCTTCATATGCTTATCTGAAATCCCACCAATGAATTACATAAGTATCTCTATCTTATTTTATGTTTTAATTATATTTTAATTATCAAAATCCCATAACCATTTGAATCTGCCTGACTGAGATTTACAAGGATGACTATAGCTTGCTTCAAGCCGACAATCTCCGTGGGATCGACCCTTACTCACGTAAGGTTTATTACTTGGACGACCCAGTGCACTTGCTGGTTAGTTGTGTGGAGTTGTGAAGAAGAATTGAGATTATGATCGTGCGTACCAAGTTGTTGGCGCAGTTGAGATCACAATTTTGTGCACCAAGTTTTTGGTGTCGTTGCCGAGGATTGTTCGAGTTTGGACAACTGACGGTTCATCTTGTTGCTCAAATTAGGTAATTTTATTTTAATTTTAAGTTTAGTTTTTATTCTTTTTATTTTCGAAAAATTTTCAAAAAGAGAAAATAAATTATTCTATGACTTCAGCATTTTTAAGAATGAATTCTAGAGTTTCATCATGATCTGTTGAAGCCTGGCTGGCTGTTAAGCCATGTCTAATTTTTGGACTGAGGCTTCCACTTATCATGGCAAGAGCCCTTGGACTCCCATCTAATCAGCTGTTGTATGTCTGATTTGTATGCTGAAGCTTGGCTGGCCATTGGCCATGTCTAAAATTTTAGACCGAAACTTTAGACTAACATTGCATGATTCCTGGAATTCTTATTAAAAATTTTGAATTTTCTTATTTTCTTTTTCAAAATTAATTTTTGAAAAAATCCAAAAAAAAAATTTTAAAATCATAAAACCAAAAATAATTTGTGTTTCTTGTTTAAGTCTAGTGTCAAATTTTAAGTTTGGTGTCAATTGCATCTTTTTAATTTTTCTTAAAAAAAAACTTTCAAAAATTCATGCATGTGTCTTCATAATCTTCAAGTTGTTCTTGATAATTTTCTTTATTTGATCTTTGTATTTTCATGTTTTGAGTCTTTTCTTGTTTTTCATATGCATTTTCAATTTGTTAGTGTTTAAACATTGAAAATTTCTAAGTTTGGTGTCTTGCATGTGTTTCTTTTCTTAAAAATTTTCAAAAATAAGTTATTGATGTTCATCTTGATCTTCAAAGTGTTCTTGGTGTTCATCTTGACATTCAAAGTGTTCTTGCATGCATTTCTTATTTTGATCTTAAATTCTCATGTTTTGAGTCTTTTTATTATTTTTCTCTTTCTTCATTAAAAATTCAAAAATAAAAAAATATCTTTCTCTTATTCTTCTCATAAATTTCGAATATTTGAGTTGACTTATTCAAAAAATTTTAAAATTTAGTTGTTTCTTATGAGTCAAGTCAAATTTTCAATTTAAAAATCCTATCTTTTCAAAACCTTTTCAAAAATAAAATCTTTTTCATTTCTCTTTCACTTTTTTTTTCGAAAATTTTAAAATTGATTTTCAAAATCTTTTTCTTATTTTTATTTCATACTTTCCAAAAGCTTTACTAACAATTAATGTGATTGATTCAAAATTTTAAGTTATTACTTGCCTAGTAAGAAAGGTTCAATCTTTAAATTTTAAAATCATATCTTTTTGTTTCTTGTTAGTCAAGTAATCAACTTTAATTTTCAAAATCAAATCTTTTTAAATTTCCTTTTCAAAATAAATTTCAATTATATCAATCATATCTTTTTCAAAAATCAATTTCAAAATCTTTTCTAACTTCTTATCTTTTCAAAATTGATTTTCAAATATTTTTCAATTAACTACTTGATTTTTGTTTGATTTTAAAAGTTTTCTATTTCAATCATATCTTTTTCAAAACCACCCAACTACTTTTCTCTTTCTAATTTTCGAAAATCACCAACCACTTTTTCAAAAATCCTTTTAATTAAGTAATTTAATTAGTTTTCAAATTTTATTTTATTTCTTCTCTTAATTTTCAAATACTAACCAATAATTAAAATAAAAACAAAAATATTTTCCTTTTATTTTAATTTAAAATTCAAATTTTCTCTCTCTCTCATCCCTTTTTATTTATTTATTTATCTACTAACACTTCTCTTATACTCATAATTCGAACCCCCTCTTCTTCTTTGTGTTCGAATTTTTCTATTTTCTTATTCTACTCTTCTTTTCTTCTACTCACATAAAGGAATCTCTATACTGTGACATAGAGGATTCCTATTCTTTTCTGTTCTCTTCTTTTTCATATGAGCAGGAACAAGGATAAGAACATTCTTGTTGAAGCTGATCCTGAACCTGAAAGGACTCTGAAGAGGAAGCTAAGGGAAGCTGGTGCGCAGAAATTATGATTACACTTTGATTATGTAAAATTCATCGCTCTTTCTTTCCCTAGTAATGGCGCCAAAAATATGATGCCAATACCATGGTTCACAACTTCGCACAACTAACCAACAAGTGCACTGGGTCGTCCAAGTAATACCTTACGTGAGTAAGGGTCGAATCCCACGGAGATTGTTGGTATGAAGCAAGCTATGGTCACCTTGTAAATCTCAGTCAGGCGGATATAAAATAGTAATGGGGTTTTCGAAATTAATTAATAAAATAGGGATAGAAATACTTATGTAAATCATTGGTGAGAATTTCAGATAAGCGAATAGAGATGCTTTCGTTCCTCTGAACCTTTGCTTTCCTGCTATCTTCATCCAATCAGTCTTACTCCCTTCTATGGCTGGCTTTATGTAATGCATCACCATTGTCAATGGCTACTTTCGGTCTTCTCTCGGGAAAATGATCCAAATGCCCTGTCACGGCACGGCTAATCGTCTGGAGGCATCACCCTTGTCAATGGTTACATCCTATCCTCTCAGTGAAAGTGGTCAACGCACCCTGTCACGGCATGGCTATTCATCTGTCGGTTCTCGATCATGCTGGAATAGGATTTACTATCCTTTTGTGTCTGTCACTACGCCCAGCAATCGCGAGTTTGAAGCTCGTCACAGTCATTCAATCATTGAATCCTACTCGGAATACCACAGACAAGGTTTAGACTTTCCGGATTCTCTTGAATGCCGCCATCATTCTAGCTTACACCACGAAGATTCTGATTAAGAGATCTAAGAGATACTCATTCAATCTAATGTAGAACGGAAGTGGTTGTCAGGCACGCGTTCATAGGGAATGATGATGATTGTCACGTTCATCACATTCAGGTTGAAGTGCGAATGAATATCTTAGAAGAGGAATAAGATGAATTGAATAGAAAACAGTAGTACTTTGCATTAATCTTTGAGGAACAGCAGAACTCCACACCTTAATCTATGGAGTGTAGAAACTCTACCGTTAAAAATACATAAGTGAATAGAGGGTAAGCATGGCCGAATGGCCAGCCTCCCATGGAGGTCTAGAGATCTAAAAATGATCAAAAGATGTATAATACAATAGTAAGAAGTCCTATTTATAATAAACTAGCTACTAGGGTTTACAGAAGTAAGTAATTGATGCATAAATCCACTTCTGGGGCCCACTTGGTGTGTGCTTGGGCTGAGCATGAATGTTACACGTGTAGAGGCCATTTGTGGAGTTGAAGGCCAGGTTTTGATCCATTTCTGGCGTTCAACTCTGGTTCTTGATCCATTTCTGGCGCTGAACTCCAGAATTAGGCAGAGAGCTGGTGTTGAACACCACTCTACGTCATCTATTCTCGAGCAAAGTATGGACTATTATATATTGCTGGAAAGCCCTGGATGTCTACTTTCGAACGCAATTGGAAGCGCGCCATTTTGAGTTCTGTATCTCCAGAAAATCTACTTTGAGTGCAGGGAGGTCAGAATCCAACAGCATCAGCAGTCCTTCTTCAACCTCTGAATCTGATTTTTGCTCAAGTCCCTCAATTTCAGCCAGAAAATACCTGAAATCACAGAAAAACACACAAACTCATAGTAAAGTCCAGAAATGTGAATTTAACATAAAAACTAATGAAAACATCCCTAAAAGTAACTAGATCCTACTAAAAACATACTAAAAACCATGTCAAAAAGCGTATAAATTATCCGCTCATCACAACACCAAACTTAAATTGTTGCTTGTCCCCAAGCAACTGAAAATCAAATAGGATAAAAAAAAGAAGAGAATATACTATAAATTCCAAACTATCAATGAAACAGAGTTTCAATCATATGAGCGGGACTTATAGCTTTTTGCCTCTTGAATAGTTTTGGCATCTCACTTTATCCATTGAAGTTCAGAATGATTGGCATCTATAGGAACTCAGAGTTTAGATAGTGTTACTGACTCTCCTAGTTCAGTATGATGATTCTTGAACACAGCTATTTTATGAGTCTTGGCCGTGGCCCTAAGCACTTTGTTTTCCAGTATTACCACCGGATACATAAATGCCACAGACACATAATTGGGTGAACCTTTTCAGATTGTGACTCAGCTTTGCTAAAGTCCCCAATTAGAGGTGTCAGGGTTCTTAAGCACACTCTTTTTTTGCTTTGGACCTTGACTTTAACCGCTCAGTCTCAAGTTTTCACTTGACACCTACACGCCACAAGCACATGGTTAGGGACAGCTTGGTTTAGCCGCTTAGACCAGGATTTTATTCCTTTAGGCCCTCCTATCCACTGATGCTCAAAGCCTTGGGATCCTTTTTATTTGCCCTTGCCTTTTGGTTTTAAGGGTTATTGGCTTTTTGCTCTTGCCTCTTGGTTTTAAGAGCTTTTGGCTTTTTCTGCTTGCTTTTTCTTTCTTTTTTTTTTTTTTTTTTTGCAAGCTTTGTTCTTTGCTGCTTTTTCTTGCTTCAAGAATCATTTTTATGATTTTTTAGATTATCAAATAACATGTCTCCTAGTCATCATTCTTTCAAGAGCCAACATATTTAACATTCTTAAACAACAACTTCAAAAGACATATGCACTGTTCAAGCATACATTCAGAAAACAAGAAGCATTGTCACCACATCAATATAATTAAACTAAGTTCAAGGATAAATTCGAAACTCATGTACTTCTTGTTCTTTTGAATTAAAACATTTTTCATTTAAGAGAGGTGATAGATTCATAGGACATTCATAACTTTAAGACATAGTTACTAATTACTAATGATCATGTAATGAAGACACAAACATAGATAAGCACTTAACATAGAGAAAACGAAAAACAGAGAATGTAAGAACAAGGAATGAGTCCACCTTAGTGATGGTGGTATTTCCTTCTTGAGGAACCAATGATGTCCTTGAGCTCTTCTATGTCTCTTCCTTGTCTTTGTTGCTCCTCCCTCATTGCTTTTTGATCTTCTCTTATTTCATGAAGGATGATGGAGTGCTCTTGATGTTCTACCCTTAGTTGTCCCATATTGGAACTCACTTCTCCTAGGGAGGTGTTGATTTGCTCCCAATAGTTTTGTGGAGGAAAATGCATTTGAGGCATCTCCGGGATCTCATGGTGATGAGCTTCATACGCCTCTTGAGCTCCATGAATGGGCTCTCTTGCTTGCTCCATCTTTTTCTTAGTGATGGGCTTGTCCTCTTTAATGAGGATATCTCCCTCTATGTCAATCCCAGCTGAATTGCATAGGTGGCAAATGAGGTGAGGAAAGGCTAACCTTGCCATAGTGGAGGACTTGTCAGCCACCTTGTAGAGTTCTTGAGGTATAACCTCATGAACTTCCACCTTTTCTCCAATCATGATGCTATGGATTATAATGGTCCGGTCTATAGTAACTTCAGACCGGTTGCTAGTGGGAATGATTGAGCATTGAATGAACTCCAACCATCCTCTAGCTACAGGCTTCAGGTCCAGTCTTCTTAGTTGAACCGGTTTGCCTTTTGAGTCAATTTTCCATTGAGCTCCTTCTACACATATGTCCATAAGGACTTGGTCCAACCTTTGATCAAAGTTGACTCTCCTTGTGTAGGGGCATGCGTTCTCTTCCATGTTTGGCAAGTTGAACGCCAACCTCACATTTTCCGGACTAAAATCTAAGTATTTCCCCCGAACCATTGTAACATAGTTCTTTGGATCCGGGTTCTTACTTTGATCATGATTCTTGGTGATCCATGCATTAGCATAGAACTCTTGAACCATTAGGATGCCGACTTGTTGGATGGGATTTGTTAGAACTTCCCAACCTCTTCTTTGAATTTCATGTCGGATCTCCGGATACTCATTTCTTTTGAGTTTGAAAGGGACCTCAGGGATCACCTTCTTCTTGGCCACAACATCATAGAAGTGGTCTTGATGGGCTTTGGAGATGAACCTTTCTATCTCCCATGACTCGAAGGTGGAAGCTTTTGTCTTTCCTTTTCCTTTTCTAGAGGATTCTCCGGTCTTAGGTGCCATCAATGGTAATGGAAAAACAAAAAGCTTATGCTTTTACCACACCAAACTTAGAATATTGCTCGCCCTTGAGCAATAAAAGAGAGAATAGATGAAGAAGAATAAGAAATGGAGGAGAGGGAGAAGGGGTTGTGTTTCGGCCAAGAAGAGAAGAGAGGGTTGTGTTGTGTGAATTTGAAGAAGAATGGGGGGCTTTATATAGGGAAGGGAGGGGGGAAAGGTTTCGGCCATATTGGTGGGTTTGGGTGGGAAATTGGTTTTGAAATTTGAAGGTAGGTGGAGTTTATGAGGTAGGTTTATAGGGAAGAGTGAATGGATGTGAGTGGTGAAGAGGTGATGGGGAAGAGAGATTGAGGTGATTGGTGAAGGGTTTTGGGGAAGAGTGTTTATGGGAATGTGTGAAAGAGGGGTGAGAAAAAGTGAGTGGAGGTAGGTGGGGATCCTGTGGGGTCCACAGATCCTGAGGTGTTCAAAGATTTACAACCTTGCACCAAATTAGGCATGTAAAATGCCCTTGCACACAATTCTGGGCGTTCAGCGCCAGATTGGTGCTTGTTCTGGGCATTGAACGCCCATTTACTGGCCATTTTTGGCGTTGAACGCCAGAACCATGCTTGTTCTGGGCGTTCAGCGCCAGCTCCTCTCCAGGGTGCAATTCTGGCGTTCAGCGCCCAGATGATGCCCATTTTGGGCGTTCAGCGCCCAGATACTGCCCATTTTGGGCGTTCAGCGCCAGAACCATGCTCTGTTCTGTTCTGGCGTTGAACGCCAGGCAGATGCTTCCTCCAGGGTGTGATTTTTCTTCTGCTGTTTTTGATTCCGTTTTCAATTTTTATATTTATTTTGTGACTCCACATGATCATGAACCTATAAAGACATATAACCAAGAAAAATATAGTTAGATAAAAATTGGGTTGCCTCCCAATAAGCACTTCTTTAATGTCAATAGCTTAACAGTGGGCTCTCATGGAGCCTCACAGATGTGCAGAGCTTTGTTGAGACCTCCCAACACCAAACTTAGAGTTTGGATATGGGGGTTTGACACCAACTTAGAGTTTGGTTGTGGCCTCCCAACACCAAACTTAGAGTTTAACTGTGGGGGCTTTGGGTGACTCTGCTTTGAGAGAAGTGGTGCACAAAATTGTGAATTACACTTTTCACAACGCGTACCACTAACCAGCAAGTGCAGTGGGTCGTCCAAGTAATACCTCACGTGAGTAAGGGTCGAATCCCACGGAGATTGTTGGTTTGAAGCAATCTATGGTTATCTTGTAAATCTTAGTCAGGAAGTCAATTATGTTTGTCAGTTGAATTGCGAATAACCAAGAGAGCATAAATTAAAGATTACTTGTTGTGCAGTAATGGAGAATATGTTGGAGTTTTGGAGATGCTTTGTCTTCTGAATCTCTGCTTTCCTCTGTCTTCTGATTCACGCACGCATGTCCTCCTATGGCAAGCTGTGTGTTGGTGGATCATCGTTGTCAATGGCTACCTTCCATCCTTCCAGTGAAAACTACGCTCACGCGCTCTGTCACAGCACGGCTAATCACCGGTTGGTTCTCGATCCGGTTGGAATAGGATTTACTATCCTTTTGCGTCTGTCACTAACGCCCAGCCTTCAGGAGTTTGAAGCTCGTCACAGTCATTCAATCCTTGAATCCTACTCGGAATACCACAGACAAGGTTTAGACTTTCCGGATTCTCATGAATGCCGCCATCAGTTCTAGCTTATACCACGGAGATTCTGATTAAGGAATCTAAGAGATACTCATTCAATCGGATATAGAACGGAGGTGGTTGTCAGGCACACGTTCGTGGTTTGAGGAAGGTGATGAATGTCACAGATCATCACCTCCATCACAGTTAAGCGCGAATGAACATCTTAGATAGGAACAAGCGTGTTTGAATGGAAAACAGAAATACTTGCATTAATTCATCGAGACACAGCAGAGCTCCTCACCCCCAACAATGAGGTTTAGAGACTCATGCCGTCAGAGAATACAAAGTTTAGATCTGAAATGTCATGAGATACAAAATAAGTCTCTAAAAGTTGTTTAAATACTAAACTAGTAGCCTAGGGTTACAAAATATGAGTAGACTATGATGGATGATGCAGAGATTCACTTCTGGGGCCCACTTGGTGTGTGCTGGGCTGAGACTTAAGCGATTCACGTGCAGAGGCCATTTGTGGAGTTGAACGCCAGTTTTTATGCCAGTTTGGGCGTTCAACTCCAGCTTTTGATCCTTTTCTGGCGCTGGACGCCAGAATTGGGCAGAGAACTGGCGTTGAACGCCAGTTTACGTCGTCTATCATTGTGCAAAGTATGGACTATTATATATTTCTGGAAAGCCCTGGATGTCTACTTTCCAACGCAATTGGAAGCATGTCATTTCGAGTTCTGTAGCTCCAGAAAATCCACTTTGAGTGCAGGGAGGTCAGAATCCAACAGCATCAGCAGTCCTTTTTCAGCCTGAATCAGATTTTTGCTCAGCTCCTTCGATTTCAGCCAGAAAAATACCTGAAATTATAGAAAAACACACGACTCATAGTAAAGTCCAGAAATATGAATTTTTCCTAAAAACTAATGGAAATAAACTAAAAACTAACTAAAACATACTCAAAACTATATGAAATTAACCCCAAAAAGCGTATGAAATATCCGCTCATCACAACACCAAACTTAAACTGTTGCTTGTCCTCAAGCAACTTAGACAAATAAAATAGAAGACTAATAAGTTGAGAAGCAATAATATCTCAGAGTTTTTGAGTGAAGCTCAGATTCTAATTAGATGAGCGGGACTAGTAGCTTTTTGCTTCTGAACAGTTTTGGCATCTCACTTTATCCATTGAAGCTCAGAGTGATTGGCATCTATAGGAACTTAGAACTCAGATAGTGTTATTGAGTATCCTATTTCAGTATGACGATTCTTGAACACAGCTATTTTCTGAGTCTTGGCCGTGGCCCTAAGCACTTTGTTTTCCAATGTTACCACCGGATACATAAATGCCACAGACACATAATTGGGTGAACCTTTTAGATTGTGACTCAGCTTTGCTAAAGTCCCCAATTAGAGGTGTCCAGAGTTCTTAAGCACACTCTTCTTTTTGCTTTGGACCTTGACTTTAACCGTTCAGTCTCAAGTTTTCACTTGACACCTTCACGCCACAAGCACATGGTTAGGGACAGCTTGGTTTAGCCGCTTAGACCAGGATTTTATTCCTTTAGGCCCTCCTATCCACTGATGCTCAAAGCCTTGGGATCCTTTTTATTTGCTCTTGCCTTTTGGTTTTAAGAGCTTTTGGCTTTTTCTGCTTGCTTTCTTTTTTTTTTTTTGCAAGCTTTATTCTTTGCTGCTTTTTCTTGCTTCAAGAATCATTTTTATGATTTTTCAGATTATCAATAACATGTCTCATGTTCATCATTCTTTCAAGAGCCAACATATTTAACAGTCTTAAACAACAAATTCAAAAGACATATGCACTGTTCAAGCATTCATTCAGAAGATAGAAAGCATTGCCACCACATTTAACTAATTAGAATTTCTCTTATTAAAACTCGAAATTTTATTGCTTCTTATTCAAAAGATCTACTATTTTATTCATGTTTAATGATGATGAGAAAAATAAACTATAGCTTAATTGGAGATAAAATCAAATAGATACTAATTACTATTATATGACTTCTAAGGTAAACTTTTATAAGGACACTGTCACAGAGTTAAGGCAGAAATTGGAAATTAACAACCTTTATTCTGGGGGCACGGGGGTTCCTCTGATCCTTGGGGTGCTTGGTCCTACAAGAGAAGACTTTTGGCGCTTCAGTTCCCTTAAGTCACGCCCCTGCTCCTCTTGTTCTTTAAATATATAGGTCAGCATTTGACTATGTTCCTTCTGTTCTTTTATTATTTGCTCCATAGCTTCCCGTATCTTGGTGACGGACGTCTCAAGATATTCCCAGTATTCAGCTTGAGGGATCTCTGGGAGGAATTCCTGTGCTCTCTTCTTGATGGGATCCTCCTGTGCTTGTTGTCTCTCCATTGATGCTTTGGTGATTGACTTTTCAATTAGGATATATTCAGTTATTCCCATCCTTACTCCAGCGTCCTTGCAGAGCAGAGAAATCACGCTTGGATAAGCCAACCTGGCCTCTTTTGAATTTTTGTTAGCAATCTTGTAGAGTTCAGTGGAAATCAGCTGATGAACCTCCACTTCCTTCCCCATCATGATGCAATGAATCATCACTGCTCTTTTAACTGTGACTTCAGATCGGTTGCTAGTGGGCAACAGAGAACGCCCAATGAAGTCCAGCCATCCTCTGGCGGCTGGTTTGAGATCCTCTCTCTTGAGTTGATTTGGGACACCCTTTGTGTTGGTGGTCCACCTGGCTCCAGGGATACATATGTCCTCTAGAATCTTATCCAGGTCAATGTCTGCTCTCATCATCCTCCTGTTGAAGGAGTCTGGATCATCCTTTAGTTGAGGTAGCTTTAAGATCTCTCTGATCTTGTCAGGGGTGGTGACGAACGGGTTTTTGACGGTTTAGAATTCACAAATGAATTCTCGTTGCAAGTATAGTTTCTAAACCAATCACTAATCCTTTCATACAAAAAGTTGTTTGTCACTAAAAGAAACCCCTAAATTTATAAACCGAAGTATTGGAACCTCGGGTCGTTCTCCCTAGGAATTACAATGAAGTGTCTTGTTATTGGTTATGAGTTATTTTGGGGTTTTGGATAAGGAGCATGAAAAGTAAATGGCAATGAAAATAAACTAAAAACTATAAAAGGCTCTTGGAAAGGTGTGAGAACTAGAAGTCCTATCCTATTTATCCTTTTCAATTGTGATGAGAATTGTTCATTGCTACCACTTAGTTAACCCTTACTAATTAAAGGAAAGTCAAGTGGATGAATTGACTTGAGCCGCAAGTCCTAGCCAACTCCCAAGGAAAGACTAGCTTTAGTGCACTCCAAACCAATTAGCAATCTCTCCAATTGCCAATCAACAAAGGAATTAGATAACTCAAGCGTCACTAATTGCTCTACCATAGCCAAGAGGAACAAAATCTATACTAAAATCCAACCAAGCATTTCATCAAACACTTAGAAGGCATAAAAGAAAAGCAAAGTAATTTGATAACAAAAATAGAATCTAACAACAATTATGGCAATGAGTTAACAACAACAATCAAAAGGAACACAATTATTATGAATTACCTCTAATTGAGTTGAAAGAAAATAGAAGGAGTAAAAGTAGATCTACAACAAAACATAAGAACAACATAAAGGAAATTACAACAAAAGAATAGAAGGAGAATGAATGTAACAACAAGGAATTGAAAGGTAGAAGGAGATGAAAGCATGAATTAAAATCTAGATCTAAGGTTATTAAACTAAACCTAATCCTAATTCTAGAGAGAAGTGAGAGCTTCTCTCTCTAGAAACTAACTCTCAAAACTAAAATAAACTAATTGGTAACTAACACATGTTTCCCTCTTCACTCCTTGGGTTAAATAGCATCAGAAATGAGTTGGATTGGGCCCACAAGGCTTTAGAATTCGTTGGCCACGTTTTGCTTTAAGTGACTAGGTGGCAGCAACGGCGCGTGCGCGTACTTTGCGCGTGCGCGCCACCATACGTGTAGCAACTATGGCAAATCTTATATCGTTTCGAAGCCCCGGATGTTAGCTTTCCAACTCAACTGGAACCGCATCATTTGGACCTCTGTAGCTCAAGTTATGGTCGATTAAGTGCGAAGAGGTCGGCTTGACAGCTTTCCGGTTCTTCCATTTCTTCATGAGTTCTCCAATTTTTCATGCTTTCTTTCTTCATTCCCTTGATCCAATCTTTGCCTCCTAAACCTTAAATCACTTAACAAACATATCAAGGCATCTAATAGAATCAAGGTGAATTAAATTTAGCTATTTTGAGTCCTAAAAAGCATGTTTTCACATTCAAGCACAATTAAAGGAGAATATACAAAACCATGCTATTTCTTGAATAAATATGGGTAAAAGGTGATAAAATCTCCAAAAATCAATACAAGATAAACCCTACAAATGGGGTTTGTCAACCTCCCCACACTTAAACCAAGCATGTCCTCATGCCTAAACCAGGAATGAAGTAAGGGTATGGCGTTTATTCAATGGAAACTAACTAAATGCAATCTACCTATATGCAACTATCTAAATGAATGCAAGTGCTTGGTCAAACTAAATCAATTCCCAAGAAACATATATGCACAAGGGCTAAGGACTAGCAAGTCTAATCCACAATTGAATTGAGTTATTAAATATTTTTACAAACTTGCATGAAGAATGATGATCATAGGTGAAAACATGTAATTGAGCATAAAACCCTCACCGGATGTGTTTGCACTCTATTCGCTCAAGTGTTTAGGGTTGATTCACTCAATTCTCCTCTATTTCATGCTTTCCAAGATTTGTTTTTCTTCTAACAATCAACATTTATTTCATGCATGCATACAAGTATCATGAGGTCTTTTCATTGGTTGTAATGGGGCTAGGGTCAAGGTAGGATGCATATTTGGTCAAGTGAGCTTGAAATTTGAATCTTTGATAAGCTTAAACTTCCCACCTAACCTATGACATCCTATACAATTAAGTTCTAATCTAGCTACCCATTCTTCACTTTTTCACATACTCATGCATTTTCTTTTTCATTTCACAACACTTATGCATTGATTTTATTGGACCTTGCCTTGGGGCATTTTGTCCCTTTTTTATTATTTTTTTCTTCTTTTTTTTTTCTATTTTTTTTTCTTTTCCATATTATTTTTCTTTTCTTTTTCTTTTGTTTTTCTCATTTTTTTTTCTTTCTATATACAAGAGCATCAATGCATAAGGTTTTACATTTGATCAATACATGAGTATATACCCAATTCTCAATATTTTCAATAACATTACAAAACTACCCTTTTATTCACCCAATGTCCCAAGGTTCCCACACTTGAATGATACTCACACACACTAGCCTAAGCTAATCAAAGATCCAAATTAAGGACATTTATTGTTTTTCGCTTTAAGGCTAGTAATGTGCTAAATTAAAGAATAAATGGGTTAAGCGTAGGCTCAAATTTGGCTAACAAAGGAAGAAAAAAGATAAGGCCATTTGGGTAAGTGAGCTAATAAAATGATGGCCTCAATCCTATAAATGCATGAATACACAAAATAATGGACATAAAGAATCAAACAAATCAAAGATTACAATCATAGAAAGAGAATAATGCACACAAGAAGGAAAAATAAGTGGTTGTAAGATGTAACCACACCGTTAGGCTCAAATCTCACAAGCTTGTGTTCTTAGCTCAAAACATGTTCCATAATATATATAATTCAAGCAAGTTCTATGAAAAGTTTTCACTCAAATCAATTGACATGCCCTATAGATAGAAATCTTGAAAAATTCTCATTATTTTGACTAAGCTTATTGTGTATGCATATGCAAAAATAAGAAAATGCAAGTAAAAATCCTAAAATCCTAGAATGAAATGCAAAAGTATTGGAGTTAGAAATTTGTCACCCAAGATTGCCGATCGGTCGGATGACCTCCCCACACTTAAAACTTTGCACCGTCCTCGGTGCACTCAAAGATGAGCAAGGGGGTACGGCGACTCTCCGGATTGCTATGTGTTCTTTCTTCCACTTCCATGGTTGCTTGTGGTGCATTCGTTATGAAAAACAAAAATATAACACCATAAGATGAGAAGATATAAAAGCAAGGAAGCATACATTGTTGGAATGAGGTAAATCACTAGAATGAGGTGAGTGAATTAGTGTGACATTAAGAAATATTAGGTGTGTGAATTCTAAATTGCACGGTTTAGAATACACATTAGCATAAAAGCTATGTCACAAAAGAAGCATGCACTTCACTTATCCTAGTGTGCTTGAGATGCTTTAAGTAAGCTTGTAAGGTAAGACAAGCATTAGAGAAGCATGAAAGCATTCAAGTCAAACATATGGATGGATATAATCATGAAATACAATGCATTAAGGTAAATGCACAACATCATCCATCAAGAGGTAGCCTAATCGAGGAAAAAGATTCAAATCACATGATGGCTAGCTACAACATGCAATTCAAAAGAGTTATAAGCTCGAAGACAACTCTCATCACTTGGTATTTTTTCAAAAGGTAAGCATGAAGAACTCAAAACCAAGTAACAAAATATAACCTCAACATAGAATCCAACAAAGATTATCTAAAAACATTCATGCTAAGATAGCATTTAGGCAATAAGGGATATAGCAATGTATAGTAAACAAAGTCAATACTCCAACACGTATAATGAAAAGAGAGAAAATAAAATGAAAGCTAAACGAAAACTAACTAATTAACTAACCAACTAACTAATTAACTAACTAAAATAAATGGTTATTCATGGTGTTTGGAAGTGTTGGATGAGGGGTAGGAGAAGGGAAGAAGAAAGGAGAAGGAAAGAATTGGAAAGAGGAGAAGAAAAGAAAAGTGGATGGGAGAAAGAAATCCGCGCGTACGCACACATGGCGCGCGCGCGTCGTTGGCTTATTTCGAGAGTGGCGCGTACGCGTCATGTGCGCGTGTGCGCAAGTGGGGTTTGTGCCAGAGGCACAACGTTGGCGCGGCGCAGGCACAACTCTCTGGAAAATGTATGGAGGTTGGAACTTCTCAATCCACGCGTACGCACGCATGGCGCGCGCGCGTGGATGGTCGAAAATGCTGGACGTGCGCGTACGCGTGGATGGTGCTCTGTTTTTCAAAAAATTTTTTTCTATGTTTTTTTTTTTTTTTTGCACCAATCCAAGCATTCCAAACCTCCAAACAGCTACCAAAACACCATAAAACCTTATTTAACATACTTAAACTACCAATTAAACTCTACCAACTAATCTAAACATGAAATTAAACTAATTTTACCAATATTTACAAAAGAGAAAATGAAAAAATTTTACCATGGTGGGGTGTCTCCCACCTAGCACTTTTGTTTATTGTCCTTAAGTTGGACTTATGGGGAGCTCCTCTCAAGGTGGCTTGTGCTTGAAGCTATCCTTGAACATCCACCAATGCTTGAATCTCCAATAAGCTCCATTCTTCAATTTTAATATCTTCAAGCCTTGATGGAGTTCTTCACAAACCATGGGCTCCCAAAATTGATCCTCATATATTCCCGGATCCCATATCTTATTTCCACACCCATCTTCAAGTTGATTATCATTATTCCATTTGGGTGGCATGACCTTAGAATTCTCAATAAAGTGACCAAACATTCTCCTAGACCCAAACAATCTAGCTCTATACCAAACTGTGCAATTAAGCTTTGAACATGCAACCATAATGAGCCTAGAATAATGTTTCCAACCACTAGCCATTTCCTTTTTGCTTTTAAAGCCACAAATATGTCTAAGTTGACCATCCGTCTCAAGCAAACCATATTCAAGGGGAATAATAAAGCTTGAGTATAAGGAATTTACCCACTTGAATGAAAGAATGGATGGTGGTGGCTTGGGGAGAGGTATCTCCAACGTGCTAGCAAGCTTTACTCCCTTGTGTTCTTCCTTATTAATCTCCACCTCTTCATAAGCTTCTTCACTTCCAACCCTTTGTTCATCAATTTCATCTAACTCTTCCTCGTCACTCAAATCATAAATGGGAGGTTGAGAGAAATCTACCTCCACATTGCTTTCTATCTCATTGGGAGAAGGTTCTTCAAATTCAAAGGATTCACCACCAAGATGGTTGGATGCATGATCTTCATCACCAAGGGAACTCAATTCTTGCTTCATTCTTTCCAATTCTTCATTCAAAAATTGTTTTGGAGGTTGTGCACTTTCCTCCTCGACATCAAATTCAATCTTCTTGGATGGATTTTCTATGATTTTAGCTTCCCATGGAGGTTCCGCATCTCCTAGGTCTTCAACCACTTCTTCCTCTTCTTTAATGATCATAGGCTCCTCCAATTGTTCTAATACAAAGTGGCATTCCTCCTTTTCCACCGGAGTTTTCAATCTCTCCTTCATGCTATGCTCTTCTTGAGCCATGGGAGTTCCTTGAGTGTCCAAAAGTTGGGATGCTAACCGGTTTACCACCGCATCCAAGGCGGTCATGAATTGTTGCACATCCCTTGTCATCTCCTCATGTCCTTGAAGAAGAACACCAAGGGTTCCATCCATTAGAGGTTGGAGTGGATAAGAAGGTTCATTGTCTTGGAGAAAGGGTTCATTATAGGAAGGTGGTTCTTCTTGGTGAGGTGGTGGTGTGTATTGAAGTGGTTCTTGGGAGTAGTAATCTTGGAATTGTGGTTCCATGTATGGCTCATATGGTTCAAAAGGAGGTTGGTATAGTAGGTAAGGATCATGGTCATATGGAGGTGTTTGTTGAAAATAGGCTTGTGAGTGTGGTTGAGGTTCATGTTGAGGATATGACTCATAGGCATATGGTGGTGGTTCTTGAAAGTCACAAGGAGATTCACCATAGCCATTGGATTGATATGCATCATAGAATGGCTCTTCTTCATAGTGCATTGGTGGAGGTTGTTGCCAAAAGGATTGATCATAAGCATATGACTCCTCCCACCTTTGGTTATCCCATCCTTGACACACATCTTCATTGTAGCTCCCATCACCTACAACATAGTTGTAATCACACTCATAGCCAAAATGAGAATTCATGGTGAAAAGATAAAATAAAAATAAAAGCTAATAGAAAACAAAAGAAACAAAATTCTACAACTAGCAAATAAAGCAAAAAGCAAGATATTCACACTATTCACATATGTACAATAACCAATAACATAACACCATTGCAATTCCCCGGCAACGGCGCCATTTTGACGAACGGATTTTTGACGGTTTAGAATTCACAAATGAATTCTCGTTGCAAGTATAGTTTCTAAACCAATCACTAATCCTTTCATACAAAAAGTTGTTTGTCACTAAAACAAACCCCTAAATTTATAAATCGAAGTATTAGAACCCCGGGTCGTTCTCCCTAGGAATTACAATGAAGTGTCTTGTTATTGGTTATGAGTTATTTTGGGGTTTTGGATAAGGAGCATGAAAAGTAAATGGCAATGAAAATAAACTAAAAACTATAAAAGGCTCTTGGAAAGGTGTGAGAACTAGAAGTCCTATCCTAGTTATCCTTTTCAATTGTGATGAGAATTGTTCATTGCTACCACTTAGTTAACCCTTACTAATTAAAGGAAAGTCAAGTGGATGAATTGACTTGAGCCGCAAGTCCTAGCCAACTCCCAAGGAAAGACTAGCTTTAGTGCACTCCAAACCAATTAGCAATCTCTCCAATTGCCAATCAACAAAGGAATTAGATAACTCAAGCGTCACTAATTGCTCTACCATAGCCAAGAGGAACAAAATCTATACTAAAATCCAACCAAGCATTTCATCAAACACTTAGAAGGCATAAAAGAAAAGCAAAGTAATTTGATAACAAAAATAGAATCTAACAACAATTATGGCAATGAGTTAACAACAACAATCAAAAGGAACACAATTATTATGAATTACCTCTAATTGAGTTGAAAGAAAATAGAAGGAGTAAAAGTAGATCTACAACAAAACATAAGAACAACATAAAGGAAATTACAACAAAAGAATAGAAGGAGAATGAATGTAACAACAAGGAATTGAAAGGTAGAAGGAGATGAAAGCATGAATTAAAATCTAGATCTAAGGTTATTAAACTAAACCTAATCCTAATTCTAGAGAGAAGTGAGAGCTTCTCTCTCTAGAAACTAACTCTCAAAACTAAACTAAACTAATTGGTAACTAACACATGTTTCCCTCTTCACTCCTTGGGTTAAATAGCATCAGAAATGAGTTGGATTGGGCCCACAAGGCTTTAGAATTCGTTGGCCACGTTTTGCTTTAAGTGACTAGGTGGCAGCAACGGTGCGTGCGCGTACTTTGCGCGTGCGCGCCACCATACGTGTAGCAACTATGGCAAATCTTATATCGTTTCGAAGCTCCGGATGTTAGCTTTCCAACCCAACTGGAACCGCATCATTTGGACCTCTGTAGCTCAAGTTATGATCGATTAAGTGCGAAGAGGTCGGCTTGACAGCTTTTCGGTTCTTCCATTTCTTCATGAGTTCTCCAACTTTTCATGCTTTCTTTCTTCATTCCCTTGATCCAATCTTTGCCTCCTAAACCTTAAATCACTTAACAAACATATCAAGGAATCTAATAGAATCAAGGTGAATTAAATTTAGCTATTTTGAGTCCTAAAAAGCATGTTTTCACATTCAAGCACAATTAAAGGAGAATATACAAAACCATGCTATTTCTTGAATAAATATGGGTAAAAGGTGATAAAATCTCCAAAAATCAATACAAGATAAACCCTACAAATGGGGTTTGTCAGGTGGTATGAACAATCTTCCCTCTGACCATGGTCCGAAATTCATAGAAGGCAGTTCCAGATAGTTTTTGCTTGTCAGTCTGCCACATATTAGCATAGAACTCCTGGACCATGTTCCTTCCTACTTTCGTTTCAGGATTAGCTAGGACTTCCCAGTTCCTGATTCGAATTTGCTCCTGGATCTCCGGATATTCATCTTCTTTCAGATCGAATCTAACTTTCGGGATCACTGATCTCAGACCCATTACTTTAAGATAATGGTCTGAATGTTCTTTAGATAAGAACTTCCCTTGATTCCAAAGTGGTTTTGGAACGCTCTGTTTCTTGCCTCTTGGGGTGGGTTGTTTTCCTTTGGGAGCCATGATCTTAGTGATCTCGGATAAACACACCAAACTTAGAGGTTTGCTTGTCCTCAAGCAAAAGAAAAGAAAGGAGAGGGATAGAAGGAGAGCTAGGTGCAATTGTTGATGGAGGAGGGGGTCGCCGAACCCAAATTTAAAGGGATGGGAGGGTGGGTTTTCGAAAAATTGGACAAGATAAGATAAAAAGATTGAGTTGAAAAAGATAAGATAGAAGATATAATTTAGTTTTGAAAAGATATGATAGATTTTTGAAAAAGATAAATCTGAATTTTGAAAAAGATAATATGGAGATTTGAAAAAGATATGGATTGGATTTGGAAAGATGGATTTGTTTTCAGAGAAGATTTTAAAAGAGTTTGATTGAATTTGCAAAGATGCCTGGTGCTTATGGATTAAAATACATTTTAAAAAATTTTTTTGTGGTAGGGTTTTTTAGAAATTATGGAATTTAGAAATCAGGGTTCTTGACATGTTCCTGTAAAAAAAATCATGCATTGAAGCATGAAATTTGAAATTAAAATGGAAATACGTGTGGAAAATATGAATTTGGCTCCTCCCTGCATTCCTGGCGTTTGAACGCCCAAACACTGCCTGTTTTGGGCGTTCAGCGCCCAATTGCTGCTCTCCTGGGCGTTCAACGCCCAGCTGCTGCCATTACTGGTGTTCAACACCCAGTGGATGCCCATTTTGGGCGTTGAACGCCCAAAATGCTCTTTTACTGGCGTTTTCTTGCCAGTGAGATCTTTTTCTCTGTTTTGTGTGCCGAGGTCTTCTGTAAATGATTATTTACCCTGTTGTCAATGAACTCTATATAAACAAATAAAAATAAAAATAGAAATAGGGCAAAATGCTTAGAGGATTGTTGCCCCATGGCTGGGTTGCCTCCCAGCAAGCGCTTCTTTATTGTCTTTAGCTGGACCTTGCTGAGCTTTTAATCTAGCTTCAGCCTTGAGCATTCTTGCTCAATGTTGCCTTCAAGAAAATGCTTGATTCTCTGTCCATTGACAATGAACTTCTTATCAGAATCAATATCTTGAAGCTCCACATAACCATATGGTGACACACTTGTAATCACGTATGGTCCCCTCCACCGGGATTTCAGTTTCCCGGGCAATAGCCTGAGTCTAGAGTTAAACAACAGGACCTTCTGTCCTGGTTCAAAGATTCTAGATGACAGCTTTCTGTCATGCCATTTTTTTTATTTTTCTTTATAAAGCTTGGCATTTTCGAAAGCTGTGAATCTGAATTCCTCTAGCTCATTTAGCTGGAGCAATCGTTTTTCTCCTGCTAATTTGGCATCAAAGTTTAGGAATCTGGTTGCCCAGTAGGCCTTATGTTCCAGTTCCACGGGCAAGTGGCATGCCTTACCATACACGAGTTGGTATGGAGAGGTCCCTATAGGGGTCTTGAATGCTGTTCTGTAAGCCCACAGAGCATCATCCAAGCTCCGTGCCCAATCCTTTCTACGGGTATTTACTGTCCGTTCCAGGATTCTCTTTAATTCTCTGTTAGAGACTTCAGCTTGCCCATTGGTTTGTGGATGATATGGAGTGGCCACCTTGTGGCGAATTCCATACCGAACCATGGCAGAGTAAAGCTGTTTATTGTAGAAGTGAGTGCCCCCATCACTGATTAACACTCTAGGGACACCGAACCTGCTAAAGATATGTTTCTGGAGGAACTTCAGCACTGTTTTAGTATCATTGGTGGGTGTGGCAATAGCCTCAACCCATTTTGATACATAGTCAACTGCCACCAGAATATAAGTGTTTGAATATGATGGTGGGAAAGGTCCCATGAAGTCAATTCCCCATACGTCAAATAACTCAATTTCCAAGATTCCTTGTTGAGGCATGGCGTAACCATGAGGCAAATTACCAGCTCTTTGGCAACTGTCACAATTACGTACAAACTCTCGGGAATCTTTATAGAGTGTGGGCCAATAGAAGCCACATTGGAGGACCTTGGTGGCTGTTCGCTCACCTCCGAAATGGCCTCCATATTGAGATCCGTGGCAATGCCACAGGATCCTCTGTGCTTCTTCTCTAGGCACACACCTACGGATAATTCCGTCTGCACATCTCTTAAAGAGATAAGGTTCATCCCACAAGTAGTACTTTGCATCAGTAATTAATTTCTTCTTTTGTATCCTGTTGTACTCCTTGGGTATGAACCTTGCAGCTTTATAGTTTGCAATATCGACAAACCATGGTGCTTCCTGAATGGCGAATAAATGCTCATCAGGAAACGTCTCAGAGATCTCAAGAGAAGGGAGGGACGTCCCTTCCACTGGCTCTATCCGGGACAGATGATCAGCCACTTGGTTCTCTGTCCCTTTTTTGTCTCTTATTTCTATATCAAACTCTTGCAGAAGCAATACCCATCTGATGAGCCTGGGTTTTGAATCCTGCTTTGTGAGTAGATATTTAAGAGCAGCATGGTCAGTATACACAATCACTTTTGATCCTACTAAGTATGATCTGAACTTGTCAATGGCGTAAACCACTGCAAGTAGTTCTTTTTCTGTGGTTGTGTAATTTTTCTGGGCATCATTTAAAACGCGACTGGCATAATAAATGACATGCAGAAGCTTGTCATGCCTCTGTCCCAATACTGCACCAATGGCATGATCACTGGCATCACACATTAGCTCAAATGGTAATGTCCAGTCTGGTGCAGAAATGACTGGTGCTGTGACCAGCTTAGCTTTCAGCGTTTCAAACGCCTGCAGGCACTCTGTGTCAAACACAAATGGCGTGTCATCAGCTAGCAGATTGCTTAGAGATTTTGCAATTTTTGAAAAATCCTTTATAAACCTCCTATAGAATCCTGCATGCCCCAGAAAGCTTCTGATTGCCTTAACATTGGCAGGTGGTGGTAATTTTTCAATTACCTCTATTTTTGCTTGATCCACCTCTATTCCCTTGTTTGAGATTTTATGCCCAAGAACAATTCCTTCAGTCACCATGAAGTGACACTTTTCCCAGTTTAAAACTAGGTTGGTTTCTTGGCATCTTTTCAAAACAAGTTTCAGGTGATCAAGACAGGAGCTGAATGAGTCTCCATATACTGAGAAGTCATCCATGAAGACTTCCAGAAATTTTTCCACCATGTTAGAGAAAATAGAGAGCATGCATCTCTGGAAGGTTGCAGGCGCATTACATAGCCCAAATGGCATCCTTCTATAAGCAAATACTCCGGATGGACATGTGAATGCTGTTTTCTCTTGATCCTGGGGATCTACTGCAATCTGGTTATAGCCTGAATAGCCATCCAAAAAGCAGTAATAATCATGACCTGCTAGTCTTTCTAGCATCTGGTCTATGAATGGTAAAGGAAAATGATCCTTTCTGGTGGCTGTATTGAGCCTTCTGTAGTCAATACACATGCGCCACCCTGTAACTGTTCTTGTAGGAACCAGTTCATTTTTTTCATTATGAATCACTGTCATGCCTCCCTTTTTTGGGACGACTTGAACAGGGCTCACCCAGGGGCTATCAGAAATAGGATAAATAATCCCAGCCTCCAGTAATTTGGTGACCTCTTTCTGCACCACTTTCTTCATGGCTGGATTTAACTGCCTCTGTGGTTGAACCACTGGTTTGGCATTATCCTCCAATAGGATTTTGTGCATGCATCTAGCTGGGCTTATGCCCTTAAGGTCTCCTATGGACCACCCAAGAGCTGTCTTGTGTGTCCTTAGCACTTGAATAAGTGCTTCCTCTTCCTGTGAATTTAAAGCAGAGCTTATGATCACTGAAAAAGTGTCACCTTCTCCCAGAAATGCATATTTCAAGGATGGTGGTAGTGGCTTGAGCTCGGGTTTAGGAGGTTTTTCCTCTTTCGGAAGAAAGTTCAGAGGCTCGTTCATGTCCTCTGAATCCTCCAAATCAGGCTGAACATCTTTAAAGATGTCTTCCAACTCTGATTCGAGACTCTCAGCCATATTGATCTCTTCTACCAAAGAGTCAATGAGATCAACTTTCATGCAGTCTGTTGATGTGTCTGGATGCTGCATGGCTTTGACAGCGTTCAACTTAAACTCATCATCATTGACTCTCAGGGTTATTTCCCCCTGTTGGACGTCAATGAGGGATCGTCCAGTTGCTAGGAAGGGCCTTCCTAGAATGAGAGTAGCACTCTTGTGCTCCTCCATTTCCAGCACAACAAAGTCAGTGGGAAAGGCGAATGGCCCAACTCTGACAATCATGTCTTCAATCACGCCTGATGGGTATTTAGTGGAACCATCAGCAAGTTGGAGACATATCCGGGTTGGTTTAACTTCTTCAGTTAAGCCAAGCTTCCTGATAGTGGATGCAGGTATTAGGTTGATGCTTGCCCCAAGATCGCATAAAGCTGTCTTGGTGCAATCACCTTCTAATATGCATGGTATCAGAAAACTCCCAGGGTCTTTAAGCTTTTCAGGAAAGCTTTTCAGGATGACTGCACTGCATTCTTCAGTGAGGAGAACTCTTTCTGTTTCTCTCCACTCCTTTTTATGACTCAAGATCTCTTTCATGAACTTGGCATAAGAAGGTATTTGCTCAAGTGCCTCTGCAAATGGAATCTTTATTTCAAGAGTCCTTAGATAATCTGCAAAGCGAGCAAATTGCTTATCCTGCTCTTCTTTCCGGAGTTTTTGAGGATAAGGTATCTTGGCTTTATATTCCTCAACCTTAGTGGTTAAAGAAGCCTTTTTAGAGGGGTTGTTATCAGCACTTGTATGTGTTTGATCCCTCACTGGCAATTGAGTGCCAGAGTCAGAAGCTGGAGTGACGTTAGACGCCAGCTCACTGTCTGTTCCTGGCGCCTGAACGCCAGAAATGTGCCCATTTTGGGCGTTCAACACTGGATTCTGCCCCATTTGGGCGTTCAACGCCAGATTCTTGCCCATTTCTGGCGTTGAATGCCAATTCTGCCTTGTTTCTGGCGTTGAACGCCAGTTTTGGGCATGGCCTGGGCGTTCAGCGCCAGCCTTCCACCCATTTTCTGGCGTTTTAGCGCCAGAATTATTTTTCCCTGGGCTCTTACTGTCCTCAGGTGAATCTTTGGTGGGTTGCTCATTTCTTGAATTTTTGATGCCTTGAGGTGGGGTATTTAATGTTTTCCCACTCCTTAATTGAACTGCTTGGCATTCTTCTGCTATTTGCCTTGATAGCTGCTGCTTTGTTTGCTTACACTGTTCGTCCATATGTATATTAGCTATCCTTGTCTCCTGTAGCCTGTCCTTGAATTCAGCTAGCTGCTTTGTTAGAAAATCCAATTGCTGATTGAATTCAGCAGCTTGTTTTACAGTACTGAATTCAGCAGTTACTGTTTTAACCTCTTCATTCATGGAAGGGTTGCTGCTTAGGTACAGATGCTGATTCCTGGAAACTGTATCAATGAGCTCTTGAGCCTCTTCAATTGTCTTTCTCATATGGATAGATCCACCAGCTGAGTAATCTAGAGACATCTGAGCTCTTTCTGCAAGCCCATAGTAGAAGATGTCTAACTGAACCCACTCTGAAAACATTTCAGAGGGGCATTTTCGTAGCATCTCTCTGTATCTCTCCCAGGCATCATAAAGAGATTCATTATCTCCTTGTTTAAAGCCTTGGATGTCCAGCCTTAGCTGTGTCATCCTTTTTGGAGGAAAATACTGATTCAGAAATTTTTCTGTCAGCTGTTTCCATGTTCTTATGCTGGCCTTAGGTTGGTTATTTAACCACCTCTTAGCTTGATCTTTTACAGCAAATGGAAACAGTAATAGTCTGTAGACATCCTGATCTATTTCCTTATCATGCACTGTGTCAGCAATTTGTAAAAATTGTGCCAGAAACTCTGTAGGTTCTTCCTGTGGAAGACCGGAATACTGACAACTTTGCTGCACCATGATAATGAGCTGAGGATTCAACTCAAAGCTATTAACTCCAATGGAGGGTATGCAGATGCTACTCCCATATGAAGCAGTAGAGGGGTTAGAATATGACCCCAGAGTCCTCCTGGACTGTTCAATTCCACTTATGTCCATGATGGATAAAGGGATATAACTTGGATTGATTTACCTTTTTATTTATTTTATTTTATTTATTTAAAAAAAATTTTTTTTTTGATGTTTAAGGGAAAAGGGAGAAACAAAAAGATAGCACAGGATTTAAAATTTTTAGATCTAATGCTCCTTATTTTTCAAAAATTTTTGGAGGGAAAACACCAAGGAACACCAAACTTAAAATTTTTAGAAAACCAAAAGAAATTTTCGAAAATTTTTAAGAAAAATCAACAAGAAAACACCAAACTTAAAGTTTGGCACATGATTTAATAGAAAAATTATTTTTGAAAAAGGTTTTAAAATTATGATAGCCAATTACCATGAACATAAACACCACGTTCTAACTAACTGAGCTATAAATTTAAAGTGTTTTAACAAGGAATAAATAATAAAAGACTCTAAACCAAAAAAAAAGAGAAATTTTTCCTAATCTAAGCAACAAAATAATCCGTCAGTTGTTCAAACACGAACAATCCCCGGTAACGGCGCCAAAAACTTGGTGCACAAAATTGTGAATTACACTTTTCACAACGCGTACCACTAACCAGCAAGTGCACTGGGTCGTCCAAGTAATACCTCACGTGAGTAAGGGTCGAATCCCACGGAGATTGTTGGTTTGAAGCAATCTATGGTTATCTTGTAAATCTTAGTCAGGAAGTCAATTATGTTTGTCAGTTGAATTGCGAATAACCAAGAGAGCATAAATTAAAGATTACTTGTTGTGCAGTAATGGAGAATATGTTGGAGTTTTGGAGATGCTTTGTCTTCTGAATCTCTGCTTTCCTCTGTCTTCTGATTCACGCACGCATGTCCTCCTATGGCAAGCTGTGTGTTGGTGGATCACCGTTGTCAATGGCTACCTTCCATCCTTCCAGTGAAAACTACGCTCACGCGCTCTGTCACAGCACGGCTAATCACCGGTTGGTTCTCGATCCGGTTGGAATAGGATTTACTATCCTTTTGCGTCTGTCACTAACGCCCAGCCTTCAGGAGTTTGAAGCTCGTCACAGTCATTCAATCCTTGAATCCTACTCGGAATACCACAGACAAGGTTTAGACTTTCCGGATTCTCATGAATGCCGCCATCAGTTCTAGCTTATACCACGGAGATTCTGATTAAGGAATCTAAGAGATACTCATTCAATCGGATATAGAACGGAGGTGGTTGTCAGGCACACGTTCGTGGTTTGAGGAAGGTGATGAATGTCACAGATCATCACCTCCATCACAGTTAAGCGCGAATGAACATCTTAGATAGGAACAAGCGTGTTTGAATGGAAAACAGAAATACTTGCATTAATTCATCGAGACACAGCAGAGCTCCTCACCCCCAACAATGGGGTTTAGAGACTCATGCCGTCAGAGAATACAAAGTTTAGATCTGAAATGTCATGAGATACAAAATAAGTCTCTAAAAGTTGTTTAAATACTAAACTAGTAGCCTAGGGTTACAAAATATGAGTAGACTATGATGGATGATGCAGAGATCCACTTCTGGGGCCCACTTGGTGTGTGCTGGGCTGAGACTTAAGCGATTCACGTGCAGAGGCCATTTGTGGAGTTGAACGCCAGTTTTTATGCCAGTTTGGGCGTTCAACTCCAGCTTTTGATCCTTTTCTGGCGCTGGACGCCAGAATTGGGCAGAGAACTGGCGTTGAACGCCATTTTACGTCATCTATCCTTGTGCAAAGTATGGACTATTATATATTGCTGGAAAGCCTGGATGTCTACTTTCCAACGCAATTGAAAGCATGTCATTTCGAGTTCTGTAGCTCCAGAAAATCCACTTTGAGTGCAGGGAGGTCAAAATCCAACAGCATCAGCAGTCCTTTTTCAGCCTGAATCAGATTTTTGCTCAGCTCCTTCGATTTCAGCCAGAAAAATACCTTAAATTATAGAAAAACACACAACTCATAGTAAAGTCTAGAAATATGAATTTTTCCTAAAAACTAATGGAAATAAACTAAAAACTAACTAAAACATAATCAAAACTATATGAAATTAACCCCAAAAAGCGTATGAAATATCCGCTCATCAAGAAGCTTTTTCTGCTTCCTCTCCATGGATGCAGAGAGAGATCCTTGAGTTGTAAACACAAGGTTGTCCTTATTTAATTGAAGGATCAATTCTCCTCTGTCCACATCAATCACAGCTCTTGCTGTGGCTAGGAAAGGTCTTCCTAGGATGATGGATTCATCCTCTTCCTTCCCAGTATCTAAGACTATGAAATCAGCAGGGATGTAAAGGCCTTCAACCTTTACTAACACGTCCTCTACTTGTCCATAAGCCTATTTTCTGGAATTATCTGCCATCTCTAATGAGATTTTAGCAGCTTACACCCCATAGATTCCCAGTTTCTCTATTATAGAGAGGGGCATGAAGTTTATCCCTGAACCAAGGTCACACAGAGCCTTAAAGATCATGGTGCCTATAGTACAAGGTATTATGAACTTTCCAGGATCCTGTCTCTTCTGAGGCAATGTCAGTTGATCCAGATCACTTAGTTCATTGATGAACAAGGGAGGTTCATCTTCCCAAGTATCAATGCCAAATAATTTGGCATTTAGCTTCATGATTGCACCAAGGAACTTGGCAGTTTGCTCTTCAGTAACATCCTCATTCTCTTCAGAAGAGGAATACTCATCAGAGCTCATGAATGGCATAAGGAGGTTCAATGGAATCTCTATGCTCTCTAGATGAGCCTCAGAGTCCTTTGGTTCCTCAGAGGGAAGCTCCTTATTGATCACTGGACGTCCCAGGAGGTCTTCCTCCTTGGGATTCATGTCCTCCTCTCCCTCATTGGGTTCGGCCATTTTGGTTATGTCAATGGCCTTGCACTCTCCTTTTGGATTTTCTTCTGTATTGCTTGGGAGAGTGCTAGGAGGGATTTCAGTGATCCTTTTACTCAGCTGGCCCACTTGTGCTTCCAAATTTTTAATAGAAGACTTTGTTTCATTCATGAAACTCACAGTGGCCTTAGATAGATTAGAGACTAAGTTTGCTAAGCTAGATGGGTTCTGCTCAGAATTCTCTGTCTGTCGCTGAGTGGATGATGGAAAAGGCTTGCTATTGCTAAACCTGTTTCTTCCACTATTATTAAAGCCTTGTTGAGGCTTTTGATCCTTCCATGAAAAATTTGGGTGATTTCTCCATGATGAGTTATAGGTGTTTCCATAAGGTTCACCTAAGTAATTCATCTCTGCTATTGCAGGGTTCTCAGGATCATAAGCTTCTTCTTTAGAAGATGCCTCTTGAGTACTGTTGGATGCAGCTTGCATTCCATTCAGACTCTGAGAAATCATATTGACTTGCTGAGTCAATATTTTGTTCTGAGCCAATATGGCATTCAGAGTATCAACTTCAAGAACTCCCTTCTTCATAGGTGTCCAATTACTCACAGGATTCCTCTCAGAAGTGTACATAAACTGGTTATTAGCAACCATGTCAATGAGTTCTTGAGCTTCTGCAGGCGTTTTCTTTAGGTGAATGGATCCACCTGCAGAAGTATCCAATGACATCTTTGATAGCTCAGATAAACCATCATAGAATATATCCAGAATGGTCCATTCTGAAAGCATGTCAGAAGGACACTTTTTGGTCAACTGTTTGTATCTTTCCCAAGATTCATGGAGGGATTCACCTCCTTTCTGTCTGAAGGTTTGAACATCCACTCTAAGCTTGCTCAGCTTTTGAGGAGGAAAGAATTTGGCTAAGATAGCCGTGACCAGCTTATCCCAAGAGTTCAGGCTGTCTTTGGGTTGAGAGTCCAACCACACTCTAGCTCTGTCTCTTACAGCAAAAGGGAAAAGCATGAGCCTGTAGACTTTAGGATCTACTCCATTAGTCTTAACATTATCACATATCTGCAAGAACTCAGTTAAGAACTGAAAAGGATCTTCAGATGGAAGTCCATGAAACTTGCAGTTCTGCTGCATCAGAGAAACTAATTGAGGTTTCAGCTCAAAGTTGTTTGCTCCAATGGCAAGAATGGAGATGCTTCTTCCATGTAAATTGGAATTAGGTGCAGTAAAGTCACCAAGCATTCTCCTTGCATTATTATTATTTTTGGTTGCCATCTCCTCTTCCTGTTTGAAAATTTCTGAAAGGTTCTCTCTGGATTGTTGTAATTTAGCTTCTCTTAGTTTTCTCTTCAGAGTCCTTTCAGGTTCTGGATCTGCTTCAACAAGAATATTCTTGTCCTTGCTCCTGCTCATATGAAAAAGAGAGAACAGAAAAATAATAATAATAGGGGTCCTTTTTACCACAGTATAGAGGTCCCAGTGTGAGTAGAAGAAAAGAAGAAGAAGAAATTTGAACACAGATAGAAGAGGGGGTTCGAATTTGGGTGATATGAAGTGTTAGTAGATGAATAAATAAATAGAAGGAGATGAGAGAGAAGGAGAATTTTTCGAAAATAATTTTTGAAAAAGAGTTAGTGATTTTTGAAAATAGTTTTTGAAAAAGGTTAGTAATTTTCGAAAATTAACTTTGAAAAGGGTTAATAGTTTTTCGAAAATTCAAATAAAAAATAAAATAATTAGTTTAATTAAAAAGAAATTTTGAAAAAGGGGGAGATATTTTCGAAAATTAGAGAGAGAGAGTTAGTTAGGTAGTTTTGAAAAAGATAGAAACAAACAAAAAGTTAGTTAGTTAGTTAAAACAAATTTTGAAAAGATAAGAAGTTAGGAAGTTAGAAAAGATATTTTGAAATCAATTTTTTTGAAAAAGATATGATGGGAAGATATTTTTGAAAAGATAGGATAGAAATTAGTTTTTGAAAAAAGATTTGATTCTTAAAAATATAATTAATGACTTGATTCACAAGAAATCACAAGATATGATTCTAAAACTTAAAGTTTGAAACTTTCTTTACAAGCAAGTAACAAACTTGAAATTTTTGAATCAAAACATTAATTGTTATTGTTATTTTCGAAAATTTGATATAAAAATAAGAAAAAAATTTTTGAAAAATATTTTTGGAATTTTCGAAAATAACTAAGAAATTTGAAAAAGATTTGATTTTTGAAAAAGATAAGATTTTCAAATTGAAAATTTGATTTGACTCATAAGAAACAACTTCATTTTAAAAATTTTTGAAAAAGTCAATCCAATTTTCGAATTTGATGAGAGAAAAAGGGAAAGATATTTTTTTTTATTTTTGAATTTTTTATGATGAGAGAGAAAAACATGAAAATTATGCAATGCATGAATTTTTTAGATCAAAACAATGAATGCATGCAAGAATGCTATGAATGTCAAGATGAACACTAAGAACACTATGAAGATCATGTTGAACATCAAGAACATATTTTTTTAAAAAAATTTTTAATGCAAAGAAAACATGCAAGACACCAAACTTAGAATTCTTTAATGCTTAGACACTAAGAATTCAATAATGCATATGAAAAACAAGAAAAGACACAAAACATGCAAATGCAAAGATCAAACAAGAAGACTTACCAAGAACAACTTGAAGATCATGAAGAACACTATGAATGCATGATTTTTTCGAAAAATGCAAGATGCACATGCAATTGACACCAAACTTATAACATGACTCAAGACTCAAACAAGAACACAAAAAAATATTTTTGATTTTTTTTTTTGTAATTTTTTTGTATTTTTTTTCGAAAATTATTATGAAAAAGAAAAAATAAGGATTCCAAAATTTTTAATATGAATTCCAGGAATCTTATACTCTAAAGCTCCAATCAAAGGGTCAGGCATGGCTTAATAGCCAGCCAAGCTTTAGTATGTAATCCAGACATGACACGCCTAACATGCCCTACAGTCGTGGCTTTACAGCCAGCTAGGCTTCAACATGCTTCATGAAACACTAGAATTCATTCTTAAAAATTCTGAAGAAAAATAATTTTTTTTGAAAACACATTTTTTTTCGAAAACAAAAGAAAAATTTTTGAAAGATTTTTGAAAACTTTTTGAGAACAAAATAAGAAGAAAATTACCTAATCTGAGCAACAAGATGAACCGTCAGTTGTCCAAACTCGAACAATCCCCGGCAACAGCGCCAAAAACTTGGTGCGCAGAAATTGTGATTACACTTTGATTATGTAAAATTCATCGCTCTTTCTTTCCCTGGTAATGGCGCCAAAAACATGATGCCAATACCATGGTTCACAACTTCGCACAACTAACCAGCAAGTGCACTGGGTCGTCCAAGTAATACCTTACGTGAGTAAGGGTCGAATCCCACGGAGATTGTTGGTATGAAGCAAGCTATGGTCACCTTGTAAATCTCAGTCAGGCGGATATAAAATAGTAATGGGGTTTTCGAAATTAATTAATAAAATAGGGATAGAAATACTTATGTAAATCATTGGTGAGAATTTCAGATAAGCGAATAGAGATGCTTTCATTCCTCTGAACCTTTGCTTTCCTGCTATCTTCATCCAATTAGTCTTACTCCCTTCTATGGCTGGCTTTATGTAATGCATCACCATTGTCAATGGCTACTTTCGGTCTTCTCTCGGGAAAATGATCCAAATGCCCTGTCACGGCACGACTAATCGTTTGGAAGCATTACCCTTGTCAATGGTTACATCATATCCTCTCAGTGAAAGTGGTCAACGCACCCTGTCACGGCACGACTATTCATCTATCGGTTCTCGATCATGCTGGAATAGGATTTACTATCCTTTTGCGTCTGTCACTACGCCCAGCAATCACGAGTTTGAAGCTCGTCACAGTCATTCAATCATTGAATCCTACTCGGAATACCACAGACAAGGTTTAGACTTTCCGGATTCTCTTGAATGCCGCCATCATTCTAGCTTACACCATGAAGATTCTGATTAAGAGATCTAAGAGATACTCATTCAATCTAATGTAGAACGGAAGTGGTTGTCAGGCACGCGTTCATAGGGAATGATGATGATTGTCACGTTCATCACATTCAGGTTGAAGTGCGAATGAATATCTTAGAAGCGGAATAAGATGAATTGAATAGAAAACAGTAGTACTTTGCATTAATCTTTGAGGAACAGCAGAGCTCCACACCTTAATCTATGGAGTGTAGAAACTCTACCGTTAAAAATACATAAGTGAATAGAGGGTAAGCATGGCCGAATGGCCAGCCTCCCATGGAGGTCTAGAGATCTAAAAATGATCAAAAGATGTATAATACAATAGTAAGAAGTCCTATTTATAATAAACTAGCTACTAGGGTTTACAGAAGTAAGTAATTGATGCATAAATCCACTTCCGGGGCCCACTTGGTGTGTGCTTGGGATGAGCATGAATGTTACACGTGCAGTGGCCATTTGTGGAGTTGAACGCTAGGTTTTGATCCATTTCTGGCGTTCAACTCTGGTTCTTGATCCATTTCTGGCGCTGAACTCCAGAATCGGGCAGAGATCTGGCGTTGAACGCCACTTTACGTCATCTATTATCGAGTAAAGTATGGACTATTATATATTGCTGGAAAGCCCTGGATGTCTACTTTCCAACGCAATTGAAAGCGCGCCATTTTGAGTTCTGTAGCTCCAGAAAATCCACTTTGAGTGCAGGGAGGTCAGAATCCAACAGCATCAGCAGTCCTTCTTCAACCTCTGAATCTGATTTTTGCTCAAGTCCCTCAATTTCAGCCAGAAAATACCTGAAATCATAGAAAAACACACAAACTCATAGTAAAGTCTAGAAATGTGAATTTAACATAAAAACTAATGAAAATATCCCTAAAAGTAACTAGATCCTACTAAAAACATACTAAAAACAATGTCAAAAAGCGTATAAATTATCCGCTCATCAGAAGCTAAGGCACAACCCTCTGGAGAGGACCTGACAGAAATTTTCGAAAAAGAAGGAGACATGGCCAAACCTAATAACAATGGTGGAGATGCAAGGAAGATGCTTGGTGACTTTATTGCACCCTCTTCCAACTTCTATGGAAGAAGCATCTCAATTCCTACCATTGGAGCAAACAACTTTGAGCTTAAGTCTCAATTAGTTTCTCTAATGCAGTAGAACTGCAAGTTTCATGGACTTCTAATGAAAGATCCTCATTAGTTTTTATCTGAATTCTTGCAAATCTGTGACACTGTCAAGACCAATGGAGTTGATAACGAGATCTACAGGCTTATGCTTTTCCCTTTTGCTGTAAGAGACAAAGCTAGAACATGGTTGGATTCACAACCTAAGAAAAGCCTGAACTCTTGGGATAAGCTGGTCAGTGCTTTCCTGGCCAAATTCTTTCCACCTTAAAAGATGAGCAAGCTTAGAGTGGAAATCCAAACCTTCAGACAGAAGGAAGGAGAGTCCCTCTATGAAGCTTGGGAAAGATATAAGCAACTGATCAAAAAGTGTCCTACTGACATGCTTCCAGAATGGAGCATCATATGTATACTCTATGATGGTCTGTCTGAGTTGTCAAAAATGTCATTGGACCATTCTGCAGGAGGATCTTTTCATCTGAAAACTCCTGCAGAAGCTTAGGAACTCATTGAAATGGTTGCAAATAACCAGTTCATATACACCTCTAAGAGGAGTCCTGTGAACAATGGGACGCCTCAAAAGAAGGGAGTTCTTGAAATTGATACTCTGAATGCCATATTGGTTCAGAACAAAATATTGACTCAGCAAGTCAATATGATTTCTCAGAGTCTGAATGGATTGCAAGCTGCATCCAACAGTACTAAAGAAGCATCTTCTGAAGAAGAAGCTTATGATCCTGAGAACCCTGCAATGGCAGAGGTAAATTACATAGGAGAATCCTATGGAAATACCTATAATCCTTCATGGAGAAATCATCCAAATTTCTCATAGAAGGATCAACAGAAGCCTCAACAAGGCTTCAACAATAATGGTGGAAGAAATAGGTTTAGCAATAGCAAGCCTTTTCCATCATCTTCTCAGCAACAGACAGAGAATTCTGAACAGAGCCATTCTGGCCTGGCAACCATAGTCTCTGATCTATCCAAGACCACACTAAGTTTCATGAATAAAACAAGGTCCTCCATTAGAAATTTGGAGGCACAGGTGGGTCAGCTGAGTAAGAAGATTTCTGAAACTCCTCCCAGTACTCTCCCAAGCAATACAGAAGAAAATCCCAAGAGAGAGTGCAAGGCCATAACCATGACCAACATGGCCGAACCTGGAGAGAGAGAGGAGGACATGAGTTCCAGTGAGAAAAGTCTCATGGGACGTCCTCTGGACAGAAAGGAGTTTCCCTTTGAGGAACCAAAGGAATCTGAGGCTCATACAGAGACCATAGAGATTCCATTGAACTTCCTTCTGCCATTCATGAGCTCTGATGAATATTCTTCCTCTGAAGAGGATGAAGACATCACTGAAGAGTAAGTTGCTAAGTATCTAGGAGTAATCATGAAGATGAATGCCAAGTTATTTGGTAATGAGACTTGGGAGAATGAACCCCCCTTGTTCACTAATGAACTGAATACATTAATGAGGCAGACATTACCTCAGAAGAAACCGAATCCCAGAAAATTCTTCATACCTTGTACCATAGGCACCATTACCTTTGAGAAGGCTCTGTGTGACCTGGGGTCAGGGATAAACCTCATGCCACTCTCTGTAATGGAGAAACTGGAAATTTTTGAGGTACAAGCTGCAAGAATCTCCCTAGAGATGGCAGACAAATCAATGAAACAGGCTTATAGACTAGTAGAGGACGTGCTAGTGAAGGTTAAAGGCCTTTACATCCCTACTGATTCCATAATCCTAGACACTGGGAAGGATGAGGATGAATCCATCATCCCTGGCAGACCCTTCCTAGCCACAGCAAAAGCTGTGATTGATATTGACAGAGGAGATTTAGTCCTTCAGTTGAATGAGGACTACCTTGTATTCAAGACTCAAGGTTCTCCTTCTGTAACCATGGAGAGGAAGCATGAAAAGCTTCTCTCAATACAGAGTCAAACAAAACCCCCCACATTTAAACTCTAAGTTTGGTGTTGAGAGGCCACAACCAAACTCTAAGTTTGGTGTTGAGAGGCTCCAATCCTGCTCTGATTATCTGTGAGGCTCCATGAGAGCTCACTGTCAAGCTATTGACATTAAAGAAGCGCTTATTGGGAGGCAATCCAATGTTATTTAATTATATCTATTTATTTTCTATGGCTATTTTATGTTTTCTTTAGGTTGATGATCATGTGAAGTCACAAAAACAACTGAAAAATCAAAAATAGAATGAAAAATAGCATTAAAAATAGCTCACCCTGGAGGAAGAGCTTACTGGCATTTAAACGCCAGTAAAAGTAGCAGAATGGGTGTTAAACGCCCAGTCTGGCACCATTCTGTGCGTTTAACACCAGAAATAGGCACCAGACTGGCGTTTAACGCCAGAACAGAGCATCAAGTTGGCGTTAAACGCCAATAAAGGGAGAAAAGCTGGCGTTAAATGCCATAAACAAGCAGCAATCTGGCGTTTAACGCCAGAATTGCATTCTAAGGGCGTTTTGCACGCCTAAATAAAGCAGGGATGCTAAGTCCTTGACTCCTCAGGATCTGTGGACCCCACAGAATTTCCACCTACCCCACCTCTTCTTTTCTCCTTTTCACACCTTTTCATAACACTCTTCCCCAAATACCCTTCACCAATCACCTCCAAATTCAAAATCCTTTTCTTCCCAAACCTAACCCCAAATACACGAAACCTAACCTTTCCCCCACCCCTATATAAACCCCTCACCACTCCTTCATTTTCACACATTATAACCACTACTTCTACCCCTTGGACGAACCACATATCTGCCTTCATCTCCTCCATTTTCTTCTTCTTCTACTTCTTTATTTCTTTTTTTGCTCGAGGATGAGCAAAACTTTTAAGTTTGGTGTGGTAAAAGCATTGCTTTTTATTTTTCCATAACCATTAATGGCACCTAAGGCCAGAGAAACCTCAAGAAAGAGGAAAGGGAAGGCAATTGCTTCGACCTCTGAGTCATGGGAGATGGAAAGATTCATCTCAAAGGTCCATCAAGACCACTTCTATAAAGTTGTGGCCAAGAAAAAGGTGATCCATGAGGTCCCTTTTAAGCTCAAAAAGGGCGAATATCCGGAGATCCGACAAGAGATTAGAAGAAGAGGATGGGAAGTTCTCTCCAAACCTATTCAACAAGTCAGAATTTTAATGGTTCAAGAGTTCTATGCAAACGCATGGATCACTAGAAACCATGATCAAAGTATGAACCCGAATCCAAAGAATTGGCTTACAATGGTTCAGGGGAAATACTTAGATTTCAGTCCGAAAAATATAATGTTGGCGTTTAACTTGCCAATGATGCAAGAAAACACGCGCCCCTGCACTAGAAGGGTCAACTTTGATCAAAGGTTGGACCAAATCCTCATGGATATATGTGTGGAAGGAGCTCAATGGAAAGTTGACTCAAGAGGCGAACCGGTTCAATTGAGAAGACCGGACCTTAAGCCTGTGGCTAGAGGATGGTTGGAGTTCATCCAACACTCTATTATTTCTACTAGCAACCGATCCAAAGTAACTGTGGATCGGGCCATCATGATCTATAGTATCATGATTGGGGAGGAAGTGGAAGTTCATGAGATTATACCTCAAGAACTCTACAAGGTGGCTGACAAGTCCTCAATTTTGGCAAGGTTAGCCTTTCCTCACCTCATTTGTCACCTCTGCAATTCGGCTGGGATTGTCATAGAGGGAGACATCCTCATTGAAGAGGACAAGCCCATCACTAAAAAGAGGATGGAGCAAACAAGAGAGCCCACTCATGGACCTCAACAAGAGCATGAGGAAATTCCTCATCATGAAATCCCTGAGATGCCTCAAGGGATGCATTTTCCTCCAGAAAACTATTGGGAGTAAATTAACACCTCCCTAGGAGAATTAAGTTCCAACATGGGACAACTAAGGGTGGAGTACCAAGAGCACTCCATCATTCTCCATGAGATTAGAGAAGATCAAAGAGCTATGAGGGAAGAGCAACAAAGGCAAGGAAGATACATAGAGGAGCTCAAGAGCACCATTGGTTCTTCAAGAGGAAGAAGACGCCACCCTCACTAAGGTGGACCCGTTCTTTAATCTCCTTGTCTATTTATTTTTTCTATTTTTGTTTTCTATGCTTTATTTTTTATGTTTGTGTCTTCATTACATGATCATTAGTGTCTAGTGTCTATGCCTTAAAGCTATGAATGTCCTATGAATCCATCACCTTTCTTAAATGAAAAATGTTCTAAAAGCAAAATAACAAGAAGTACATGATTTCGAATTCATCCTTGAAATTAGTTTAATTATTTTGATGTGGTGACAATACTTTTTATTTTCTGAATGAATGCTTGAACAGTGCATATTTTTTGAATTTGTTATTCATGAATGTTAAAATTGTTGGCTCTTAAAAGAATAACGAAAAAGGAGAAATGTTATTGATAATCTGAAAAATCATAAAATTGATTCTTGAAGAAAGAAAAAGCAGTGAAGAACAAGGCTTGCGAATAAAAAAAAGAAAAGAAAAATGGCAAAAATAAAAGAAAAAAGAAAGAAAAAGAAAAAGCAAGCAGAAAAACCCAAAAGCTCTTTAAACCAAAAGGCAAGAGCAAAAAGCCAATAACCCTTTAAACCAAAAGGCAAGGGTAAAAGGATCCAAGGCTTTGAGCATTAATGGATAGGAGGGCCCAAAGGAATAAAATCCTGGCCTAAGCGGCTAAACCAAGTTGTCCCTAACCATGTGCTTGTGGCGTGAAGGTGTCAAGTGAAAAGCTTGAGACTGAGCGGTTAAAGTCGTGATCCAAAGCAAAAAGAGTGTGCTTAAGAACCTTGGACTCCTCTAATTGGGGACTCTAGCAAAGCTGAGTCACAATCTGAAAAGGTTCACCCAGTTATGTGTCTGTGGCATTTATGTATCCGGTGGTAATACTGGAAAACAAAGTGCTTAGGGCCACGGCCAAGACTCATAAAGTAGCTGTGTTCAAGAATCAACATACTGAACTAGGAGAATCAATAACACTATCTAAATTCTGAGTTCCTATAGATGCCAATCATTCTGAACTTCAAAGGATAAAGTGAGATGCCAAAACTGTTCAGAGGCAAAAAGCTACTAGTCCTGCTCATCTAATTGGAGCTAAGTTTCATTAATATTTTAGAATTTATAGTATATTATCTTCTTTTTATCCTATTTGATTTTTAGTTACTTGGGAACAAGCAACAATTTAAGTTTGGTGTTGTGATGAGCGGATAATTTATACGCTTTTTGGCATTGTTTTTACATAGTTTTTAGTATAATTTAGTTAGTTTTTACGATGTTTTTATTATTTTTTAAGCAAAAATCACATTTCTGGACTTTACTATGATTTTGTGTATTTTTCTGTGATTTCAGATATTTTCTTGCTGAAATTGAGGGACCTGAGCAAAAATCTGATGCACAGGCTGAAAAAGGACTCCAGATGCTATTGGATTCTGACCTCCCTGCACTCGAAATAGATTTTCTGGAGCTACAGAAATCCAATTGGTGCACTCTCAATTGTGTTGGAAAGTAGACATCCAGAGACTTCTAGAAATATATAATAGTCCATACTTTGCCCGAGTTCTGAGGATGCAAACTAGCGTTCAAACGCCAACTTCCTGCCCTATTCTGAAGTTAAACGCCAAAAACATGTTACAAACCAGAGTTAAACGCCACAAACAGGCTGCAACCTGGCGTTTAACTCCAAGAGAAGTATCTACACGTGTAAAGCTCAATGCTCAGCCCAAGTACACACCAAGTGGGCCCGGAAGTGGATTTCTACATCATTTACTTATTTTCTGTAACCCTAGCTACTAGTTTAGTATAAAAACTACTTTTAGTGATTTATTTTACATCTTTAGATCATTTTTGAGATATCTTTTGTATCACTTTTGATCTCTTGATCACGTTTAGGGGGATGGCCATTCGGCCATTCCTAGACCTTCATCACTTATATATTTTCAACGGTGGAGTTTCTACACCCCATAGATTAAGGTGTGGAGCTCTGCTGTTCCTCATGAATTAATGCAAAGTACTATCGTTTTTCTATTCAACTCAAGCTTATTCTTGTTCTATGATATTCATTCGCACACAAGAACATGATGAATGTGATGATCAAGTGACACTCATCATCATTCTCACTTATGAACGCGTGCCTGACAAACACTTCTGTTCTATATGAAAACAAGCTTGAATGCGTATCTCTTGGATCTCTCTTCAACGATTCACATCGTCTCTCCTGATAACAGAGAATCTGAATCTGATATTAGAATCTTCGTGGTATAGGCTAGAATCAATTGGCAGCATTCCTGAGATCCGGAAAGTCTAAACCTTGTCTGTGGTATTCCAAGTAGCATCTGGGAAGGGATGATTGTGACGAGCTTCAAACTCGCGACTGTGGGGTGCAGTGACAGTGCGCAAAAGGATTATTGGATCTTATTCCAACACGATCGAACTAACAGCTGATTAGCCATGCGGTAGCTGTGCCTGGTATTTTTCATCCAAGACGAGAAATCCGACAGTTGATTAGCCGTACAGAAACCGTAGAGGACTATTTTCACTGAGAGGACGGAAGGTAGCCATTGACAACAGTAATACCCAACATGCAGCTTTCCATGGAAAGGAGTATGAATGATTGAATGGATGCAGTAGGAAAGCAGAGATTCAGAAGGAACAAAGCATCTTCATACGCTTATCTGAAATCCCACCAATGAATTACATAAGTATCTCTATCTTATTTTATGTTTTAATTATATTTTAATTATCAAAATCCCATAACCATTTGAATCCACCTGACTGAGATTTACAAGAATGACCATAGCTTGCTTCAAGCTGACAATCTCCGTGGGATCGACCCTTACTCACGTAAGGTTTATTACTTTGACGACCCAGTGCACTTGCTGGTTAGTTGTGCGGAGTTGTGAAGAAGAATTGAGATTATGATCGTGCATACCAAGTTGTTGGCGCAGTTGAGATCACAATTTCGTGCACCAACAAGCAACAATTCAAGTTTGGTGTTGTATGTGTGAGCATCTTCTCTATCTTTTCCTAGTGAATTTACATTCGAATTGTTGAGTTTAATCAAGATTTAAATATCTTTTAGCCACTATGGATGATACTTTGAGTTGTATAATTCTGTTTATTTCAAGTAGCATTCGGATGGATTTGATGGAGTTTCTGTAGAAAAAGAGACGAAAGTGAATGATGCTATCAACCCTGACCTCCTTGCACTCCAACAAGAATAACCCGAGCTACAGAGGTCCAATTAACGTGATTTCAGTGGTATTGGAAATCTAAATTCCAGAACTTTCCAACGATATATAATAGTATACACTTCTTCTCCAGCACACTCGGCCTTGGTGGCGCCTAACTTGGGATTTTCCAAGTTAGGTGCCAAAGGAAAGCTCACACGCCAAAAGCACATTGCGTAGGTGGCGCCTAACTTGGCTTTTCCCAAGTTAGGTGCCAAGACACACTCAACATGTCCAAGCAAGGCTGCCATAATGGCGCCTAGCTTGGGAATTTCCAAGTTAGGTGCCAGCCTTAAATCATCAAGTGGTCCTAGCGCTTAATCAAGCAGCATGCAAAGATCTTCATCAATTTTGGATTAAACTTTATTTTATTTAAAAATAGGAAAAGATATTATTTATTTTTAGAAAATATATTTTATATTAATTAAGATTAGATATAAAAAGGGAAAGATTCATCCCTTCGAGCAAATCTCTTTCTCTCAGACCTTATTCCATGTTTTACAGTTTTTAGAATCCTTATTTTCTCTCTGAATCATGAGCAACTAAACCTCCACTGTTAAGGTTAAAAGCTCTGCTTATTCTATGGATTAATACTATAACTTTTCTATTTTAATTCATGTATTGATTTCAATTTCAAGAATTATTTTCGTTCTTTATCTTATGAATCTGGGTGGAACGGAAGTATGACCCTTATTCTATTTGAGTTCTGTAAAACTTGGGAAAGCTCTTTGCTTGAGCAACAGCTTGAAAATAATTTCTCCTAAATTTCTAATTATCTGGAATTAATGGGATACGTGACATATAATCCTCTCATATTTGGATAATTAAGATTTCTGTGGCATATAAACTAGAATTGAACTAAACCCTCTAATTGGAATCAAGTGACCAAGGAATTGGCAGTTGATGAAGGTTAGAGGAGACTAAAAAGGTCTAAGGAATTAGGATTTAGTCACATATAGTTTGCCATGAATTGAATCTTGCATGATTAAAATAGTTGGTAAGAAAAGTTAATCTGGAAAATAAATACCTCTGAAACCTTAACTGTTTTCTCCATATATTTAACAACCCGTTTACTGCTTGCTTTCTAATTTTCTGAATTTACTGTTTGATGCAATTGAACTCTCAAAACACCATTTTCTACTTGTCTAACTAAGTAAATCACTCAATCCTTATTTCTTAGTCCATCAATCCTCGTGGAATCGACCCTCAATCACCTGAGGTATTGCTTGGTACGACCTGGTGCACTTGCCGGTTAGTTTGTGGAGGCCATCAGAGCAAATGGCGACCTCTTCGCCTGGACTCCGGCCGATATGCCAGGGGTAGACCTTGAGTTTATGTCTCACTGGCTTGCTGTAAAACCAGACGCTAAACCCGTAGCACAGCAACGAAGGAAAATGTCGCAAGAAAGGGCCAACGAGGTGGCCAAGCAGACGGCCAGCTTGTTAGAAGCAGGATTCATCAGGGAACTCGAGTACTCGACGTGGTTGTCGAATGTAATTCTCGTCAAGAAAGCCAACGGAAATTGGAGAATGTGTGTCGACTACTCGGACATTAACAAAGCGTGTCCAAAGGACTCCTTTCCCCTCCCAAACATTGATGCTTTGGTAGACGCGGCAGTAGGGTACCGGTTCCTAAGCTTCATGGATGCATACTCTGGGTATAACCAAATACCGATGCACCAACCCGATGAAGAGAAGACAGCGTTCATAATGCCAACTGGTACTTACTGCTACAAAGTGATGCCATTCGGACTAAAGAACGCAGGAGCCACCTACCAGAGGCTGATGAACAAGGTTTTTAGCGGTCTCATCGGTAAATCCGTTGGGGTTTATGTGGATGATATTTTGGTAAAAACAAGCAAGCCATGCGACCTAGTCAGTGATCTAGACGCCGTTTTCAAGTCTCCTCGTAAGCACAACATGAGACTCAACCCCCCTCAAGTGTGCGTTCTACATGGAAGCTAGGAAGCTCCTTGGTTTAATGATAATACAAAGGGTGGTAGAGGCCAACCCGGATAAGTGCGAAGCCGTCCTACGGATGTCAAGTCCAAGTTGTGTCAAGGACGTGCAGAGACTGGCAGGGAGACTTACGACCTTATCTCACTTCCTCGGGGCCTCGACAGCAAAGGCCCTACCTCTTTTCAACTTGATGAGAAAAGAAGTAATCTTCAAATGGACTCCGCCCTGTGAAGAGGCATTCAATCACTTCAAAAAGATACTCTCGACACCCCCTATCCTCGGCAAGCCAAAAGAAGGCAAGGTTTTGTTTCTATATTTGGCAGTAACAGATGAAGCCATGGCGGCTGTCCTTATCTGAGAGGAAGACAAGGTTCAGCAGCCGATCTACTTCATTAGCAAGGTCCTCCAGGGAGCAGAGCTAAGATACATCAAGCTGGAAAAGCTAGCTTATGCTCTGCTAATCTCGTCCTGGAGGCTGAGGCAATACTTCTAGGGGCACCCGATCATTGTGAGAACCGACCAAGCCATCCATCAGATCTTACAAAAACCCAACCTAGCAGGTCACATGATGGTATGGGCAATTGAACTGTCTCAATACGACTTGCAGTATGAACCCAGGCATGCGATCAAGGCCCAGGAAATGGTGGACTTCCTAGTTGAGGTAACTTGTGATTCCCCCGAGAACCTGACCACACGGTGGAAGCTCCACGTTGACAGAGCCTCCAACCAAGCATTAGGGGGGCGGAATAATACTTGAAAGCTCGACCAGGATGATTTATGAGCAATCGATCAAATTTGACTTCCCATTCTCCAATAACCAGGCGGAGTACGAAGCCTTGATAGGGGGCCTTCTTTTAGCAAAAGAGGTCGGAGCTTCACAAATTGAGGTCAACAGTGATTCTCAAATCGTGACCTCTCAAGTCAACGGGACCTACCAAGCTAGAGACTCCCTGCTCTAGAAGTACCTGGAAAGGGTAAAAAAGTTGTGCGGCGACTTCGAAGAGGTCACGGTTCAACATGTACCCAGGGAAAGGAACACCAGAGCCGACCTCTTGTCAAAACTGGCAAGCACGAAGCCAGGCGCGGGGAACGATCTTTGATCCAGGGACTGATAAAGGAGCCGTCGATAACCCTATGTGTAATGCAAGTGACGAACTCCCCCTCATGGATAAACCCGATTCTCCATTTCTTAGAAGACCACCAATTCCCCAAGGACAAGAAAGAGGCAGCGATGATAAGGAGGTAGGCGGCCAAGTTTGTAGTAATACAGGGCCAGCTGTATAAGCAAGGGTTCAACCAGCCTTTGCTGAAGTGACTACGCCCCGACCAAGCAGGTTACGTCCTGAGCAAAGTTCATGAAGAGTGCTGTGGCCACCATATAGGGGGGAAGCGCTGGCCAGGAAGCTCGTCAGAGCTGGGTATTACTGGCCCTCAATGATGTCGGATGCACAGGAGTTCGTAAAAAAATACAGGAAGTGCCAGGAGAAAGCCAACTTGTACAAGTCCCTAGCAGTGGAGCTAGGCTCAATGTTAGCCTCTCGGCCTTTCGCCTAGTGGGGAATCGACCTCCTAGGCCCGTTCCTAGTTGGTCCCGGGCAAGTTAGATATTTAATTATAGCCATCGATTACTACACCAAATAGGTCAAGGCAGAACCACTGGCCAGCATATCATCGGCAAATTGTCGAAAGTTCATGTGGAGACAAGTGATCTACAGGTTTGGAATCCCCAAAGTCATTATCTCGGACAATAGGACCAAATTCGTAGATAAGAAGTTCGGCGAGTTCCTTTCAGGGCTGAGAATTAAGCAAAAGTTTTTCTCGGTCGAACACCCGCAGAGCAATGGTCAGGTAGAAGCCGCAAACAAAATTATTCTTAAAGGCCTGAAAAAGCAACTAGACCAAAAGAAGGGCTCCTAGGACGACACCACAATCCTCCACAGGAGAAATACCTTTCCAACTCACCTATGAAGTCGACACGGTAATCCCTGTGAAAATCGGGGAGCCCAGCCCAAGGTTACTCCTTGGTGGTGTTGAAGAAGCAGTGGAAAAATACTTGATCGATGAGACAAGGGAGGAAGCCCACTTGTCGGAAGTTTCTTTGAAACAAAGGATAGCCCTAAGGTACAACGGCAGGGTGCTGAGCAGAAGCTTTGAACAAGGCGACTTGGTGCTGCGGCGCAACGACATTGGGCTGCCGACGCCTGGGGAAGGCAAGCTGACAGCAAATTGGGAAGGTCCATACAGGGTAAGGGAAGCCCTTGGTAAGGGAGCTTACAAACTGGAACGGCTCGACGGGTGCGAGATACCGAGGACCTCGAATGCGGCAAATTTAAGAAGGTTCTACTCCTAGGAGGCGACGCCAGGGCGTGTTGGGTTTTTCCATTGTCCTCACCTTTATTTTATGATGTTTGGTTACTGTTTATACTTTATTTTGTGAGTCCGTGAACATTTATATGTCGCTACGCCGTTTCACAATTATTAACGGGTTATGTCTTATGTTTATTTAACATTTCACATTTCGTGTGTGCTTTTCTGCCTTGGCGGCTTTCCGGGATTGATCGCCCCGGGGACCAATTCAAATCCAACTAATGGATACAAAACAAACTACGGTTTATGGCCTACCGGCCATGCGACCAAAACAGTAAACATCTTTCATTGGCACCACATCGGCTTATTTAATACTTGTTCACGAAGAATAAACAATTCAAAGTTAAAAACTACAAGTGTCACACCAGATACAAAAAAGAAAGAGGTGCCTCGGCGGCCCAGTCAACAAAATATACAAAGAATTACAAGTTACTTCTTCATATCGACTATCTTGCCATCCTGGATAGTCTTGAAAGCTCCTATAGCCAAGGTATCAAAGTTGGGAGATAGCAGCTTGACCTGCGCCTTGATGGCCTCCTCAGTGCTTGCAATCACCTCGTAAGCATTCTTAACAGTCACTTTGTTCTTTTTCTTCAAGCTGGCGACCTCTCCTCTTAGACCGGTAGCCTCAGCTTTGGCAGTATATGCGGAGGCAACAACCTCGACCAATTTCTTCGCTAAGGCAGTGACCTTTGCCTCTGCCGTAGTCGCCCAACCCAACGAGACATCAAGCTGGCTCTCCAGGGTCATCTCCCGGTCAACAAGATGGGCCACTGTCCCATTAGAAACTTCTAACTTCTCTTCTATGTCTGCTAGCTTGACCTTCATTGTCTCCATTTCAGCCTTCAGGCTCCCGACCTCCCGTAGAAACGAGTGGTACTTGCCGTCTAGCACCCCAGGCAGGGCTAGAATGGGTTCATCTTTTCTCGCGATGGTCACAGCACGGAGTATGCAGCAGTAAACCCATCTAGCCTGAGAGGCCAAGTCCCTACCATGGAAGAAGTTGTCGGTACCTGGCATGAGCTGGGAGTCAATAAACCCCCCAGCATCAAAATTCTTCTCCATTACGGTGAGTGCTCCTTCTGGGCTAAACGTCGCCTTCCTTTTCTTAGGATTCTCAACGATGGTCAGGTTGGGACCCGCATCCTCATCGGGTATCTCCTCGGAAGGGAGGACCACCCCGGTGCTAGGAATTGCAACGGCGCTGGTGCCGGTGGTTTCTTAAGGAGTAGGACCTGATTGAACCTCGAGAGTCGGGGAAAGCGGAGCCTCGGTAGAACAAGATTTGGAGCTATCGTCACTGTGCCCTGGGAGGAACTGGGCCAGCAGATTGCTAAGTCCAACCTTCTTGGCATCCATGGACACTAAAACAAGAAAGAAAAACATGGCGTTAGACTAAGTGAAGCAAATACTCGAACCCATGAACTAAAAATATGGTGGACGACCCGACGACTCACCCACATAACTTCTACCCATCTCATGACCACCCATCAGTAGATGGGGGTTGAAGTTATTCTTGCCAAAGATAGCCAGCAAGACATTGGCGATTTCCCGATTTTACTGGTTCAAACCTTTGCAAGTGCTCTTTATTAACCAATTCGACCCAGCCCCAAAGCTCCAGTAGGTCGGGATACGCTATTCTCCTTCCAAGGTTAACTAGAAGGGATGACAACCCTCAGCGGACCATACTTTGAAGTACTTTTCTTTGAAGCCGTGAAAGGAATCTTCGAATAACCCGAAGATCCAGTGACCTTGCACGGCCCGAAATGACATGTACCCCTTTTGTGTTTCCCTTCTTTGGAAGGACTGGTCAAGAGGAAGAAATAAAAGAATACTTCCACTAATATCGGGAGCTCCAAGCACTCGCATACCATCTCGAAGCAACGAATGGAGGCCTAACTGTTTGGATGTAACTGTGACGGCGCCACATCACATCGGTTTAAGAGAGAGATGACAAAAGGAGAGAAGGGATGCCGAACCCCCAAGTTAGTAAACATAGATTTGTATACCCACATCCAGTCGGCTACCCGAGGAGTATTCATGTTAATATGGCAGATGCATTCCCGATCCCCAGGAACAAACGTGTCGTAATGTCCCTCTTCAGGACCACCCCCACAGAGCTGATTGGAATTTCGGAGCTCTTGCAGCTCCGCAACGGTCATCTTAGAAGCCGTATCTTTGACATCAGAGGTAACCCAAATATAACGGTCCACTGAAACTCTCGAGACAGGGCGTTGTGCCATACATACAGTAGGGCACCACTTAAAGTCAGACCCGGGTGGTCGGAAACTCGGGAGATGCGGAAACTAGCGCTACGTCCTACTATGCAATAATCTATGGTCAATTAAACGCAAAAATGGTGCACTTAATGGTAATCCTCCTGGAACCTATCTAGCGGCACCGTAACCCAAACGAAAGCAATTATAAACAATCTAGGCAGTTAAAGAAGGAAACAACAACAACAACAAAAACCAGAATTAATCTGTTAAAAATAAAGGGAGTCGATGCTTACCAGGAAGTGAAAGATGAGGAGTGATGAATTCCAAGGAAATGCAGTGAAGCAAGAAAGGATTGGAGGGCCTGAATTGGAGTGAATTAGGAAAGAAAAGAAAGAAGAAAGCAGGAGTGAATGCAGAAGCAGAAGCAATTTGAAGTCAGGTGCAGTGTAAAGGAATAAGGAGCGAGAGGCAAGAAGGGAGAATGGTAACTGACACTGAAAAGTTCAAAAGTCAGGGCAAAATGGGCTTTTTACCCTAGGTTTCAAATCAGCCATAATGAGCATTAAATGCTCGACGCAACAATCGAATAGACTTTTCTGATAACGAGCAAAGGCCACGCGCCTTGGGGCCACAAATTCCACCACAGACCCATGTCCCCACGAGAACTCGGCCAAGAAAGGCGAGTAGTTCAAACGTGCTAGCTATGAGCTGCGCCATACCTATCGCGTTGGGGCACTGTTTCGGCCCGACCCGCCAACAACCCAGGTCTAGGCCCGAGCGGCCGACCCGATGGTCATGCTACCCGAACCAGGAGGAAACTCACCTTTTTCTCCTCACCACGTGGAGCCTGGACAGCTAGCAGAAGCTTTTAGGAAGGTGGGTCTGACCCCGAAGGGCCCACCTGATTATGGACTATAAGAGGGGAGGGACCTACCCCTCTCCAGAGGTACATCACTTACCCTAACCCTAATCGCCGCGTATTATATGGATACTGGTTTGAGCGTTAGAATCCTTGCAGGTGGCCCCACCACATTGTCATCCCGCGGATCCTAACCTGTGACCACCTCCAGCTCTTCGATTCGCACCCAGGTCCTAACCCCCTCAAGTCTCTGCTCCATCAAGTGAACTAGCCAAAACCGTCAAACCTCTGAGAACCTGAGCAAACGAACAATATATATATAAAATTAAGTAATAGGTCATTCTATACGTATACTAAAGAAAAAATCATGTTATTATATGGCATTGATGTCAACTTTGTTTATTTAGCAACAATTTTAGCTAATATTTTCCACATTTAAAAATGATTTGGTTTTATTTTTAAAAATATTAAACAAGAATATTCACACCATTATTCAACTTAAAAACTTTTTATCTCATTCATAAAAGTGAAATTCAAATTCTCGATACTTTTTATCTCAATGGGACACTTGTTTAAGCGAACGAGTGAGCTGACCACTTGACCAACACAAGTTGGTTATTTAATTTACTTCTTTATTATCTACAAATTTCAACATCTATTTCAATTTTGAAAGAGTTAGCCAATCTGTACTTTTTCAACATGAATAAATATTTTTGTTTTCTTTGTGGCCCATTACCACTGCATAACACACATAAAAATAAATCATTAAAGCCCACCACCCTGTCCAAAGAAAAAAAAAGTCTGCCACCGCTTTAGTTAGGCTCCTCCTCTCAGATAGCTTCACTAATCAAGCTTCTGTAAGCTTAGCTCAGACCTTATTAGAGACTTACGATATTACCCTTCTATGTGATACGAGGAATATTCAAATCAGGTTGTCTCACCTGCGTAGACTATTCTTTTGTCTACTAAAACATCATCCTTCCAATATCAACCGTTTACATATTTTAATTTATATCTATATGGTAAAAAACAACAGAACATCACATTCCGCACAAAGATGTGCCATATGAGAACCGCTTCCTATCCTATTATTTATCTATTGTGCTATAACTGTGCATTTTTTGTTTAGCAGATACAATAATCCTTTATGATGTTATATATCCTTGCAGCTTTACATAAAAAAGGTGCATATACTCATCTCATGAATGAAAAAGATCGCGAGAACTCGGAATGGCTCCATATATTCAAGGAAGTTGATAAAGAAATAAAAGATAAACAAGAAGATAAGGATTCAAATTGAATAAAAAGATACATTGAAATTGAAATCAGAGTAAAGGACATTTTTGTCCCTGACCTTTTTTTTGTGGACTTTTTCGTCCTCAAGCAATGAAAAATACATTAAAGCCCCTGACTGTTGAAAAACGTGAACATTTGTGTCCCTCCGTTGATTTCTGCCGTTTCCACTCGACGGAAAAGGCTGAGGTGGCACAGGTGGCGCTAAGGTGGCACGTAACGGAGGCCACATGACATTGGGGCAAAAAGTTATAGGACATATAAGTCCCTGGAGACGAAAACGACGCCGTTTCGTCTCCTCCCCC